>NC_091621.1:72396132-72996132 GCF_027580195.1 Bos mutus | reverse complement strand
AAGATCCAATGACAGTATAGATACTCTAGTGATGACCCTGAGGAATGGGATGGGGAGGGAGGTGGGAGGAGGGTTCAGGGTGGGGGACACATGTATACCCATGACTGATTCATGTCAATGTATGGCAAAAACCACTACGATATTGTAAAGTAATTAGCCTCCAATTAATGTAAATAAATTAGTTAAAAAAAACCTCCATAATGTTGATGTCCCAAGTTTAGATGATTAAATATTTTTCCAGTGTATAGGTTCATACAACTTATAGGTACAGATTTCTTAGAAAATATTCCTAGAATGTTAATTTGTGAAATAAAATTATTTAGCACCAGTGCATTAAAAGTGTAAAGAAGATTACAAATTCTCCCCAAGTTTCAATTCTGCTTTTTTCAGCAGCTTTATTGGGAGGTATAATTGATGTACAAAAGTGTGCACATGTAACATATACAATTTGATGAGTTTGCACTTATGCATACATCTGTGAAACCATTGCCACAGTCAAGGTAGATGACACATCCATCAGCCTCATTTGTAAGGAAAAGGTAGCTGATGTTTGGATAGAATTTGGATTTTTTTCTTTTCAAAGGTTAAAGCCTGGATTGGTATCTT
Organism: Bos mutus; assembly: GCF_027580195.1. Lineage (NCBI taxonomy): Eukaryota > Metazoa > Chordata > Mammalia > Artiodactyla > Bovidae > Bos > Bos mutus. Next base: position 72,995,526 of record NC_091621.1, on the reverse strand, counting down.
CTAAACTGGATTAATTCCTTCAAGGACTTAAAACATGTGAGTCTAACTTGCCCACACTTAAAGAGTCTGAAGTGATAATAAAACAATGGAATATTATAGGACTCTTTCTATTCTTTATTTTCAGATAAAGGAAATTTACAGAAAAGAAAAACCTTAATCTTTTTAACTGTTATGCCAGGAAATATTACTTTTCCCCAGAAATTTTTCTTGTTTTAAAAATTCTCTCTATATTTAAATACTGTAAGGTTTTATTATTATCACAGAAAATGTGTATTTAACTTTTTAATCTATTTTATCTTTTATGCATTATTAATTACAGCACTTTCAAGAATACATATCATTATTTTTATTAGTTATAAAGGACACTTTATTACTTTTTTCTTTTAGTGTTGGTATACTGGTGATGAATTCACCTTGTTTTTGTTTTCCTGGAAATTTCTGTTTCACTTTTAACAATATATTGGTATATAGCACATTACTATCAGTGCAAAAAATTGAGTTTTACTGGTCAACTACTCTTTATAAATATAGACAACCATATAACCACCAACAATCAAAATAACTTTATTTTAACCTCTGCCAAGATTCAATCAAAAGTAGCTGCTATTCTAAGTTCTATTACCATATATTACATTGGCTTGCTTTTGAACTTCCTCTAAAATAATTAATACACTATGTATTTGTATGCATCTTCTTTTGTGCAATAAGTTTTGTTTGTGACATCCAAAATCCCTATCAAATTACCAATGGTGTTTTTCACAGAACTAGAATGAAAAGTGTTACAGGTTGTATGGAAACACAAAAGACCCTGATTAGCCAAAGCATTACTGAGAAAGGAAAAAAAAAAAAAAAGGCTGGAGGAATCAACCTTCTTTACTTCAGACTATACTACAAAGCCACAGTAATCAAGACAGTATCATACTGGCAAAGAAGCCAGAAATATAGATCAATAGAACAAGATAGAAAGCTCAGAAATAAATCCATCCACTTAGGGGCACCTTATCTTTGAAAAGAATGGAAAAATATACAGTGGAGAAAAGACTGCCTCTTCAGTAAACGGTGCTGGGAAAAGTGGACAGCTATGTGTTAAAAAAAAAAAAAAATTGAAATTAGAGCACTTCTTAACACCATACACAAAAATAAACTCAAAATGGATTAAGGACCTAAATGTAAGACCAGAAACTATAAAACTCTTAGAGGAAAATATAGGCAGGCAAGTTTGACATAAATTACAACAAGATCTTTTTACATTCATCTCTTAGACTAATGGAAACAAAAACAAAAGTAAACAGTTCAGTTCAGTTCAGTCGCTCAGTCGTGTTAGACTCTTTGCAACCCCATGAATCGCAGCACGCCAGGCCTCCCTGTCCAGCACCAATTCCCGGAGTTCACTCAGACTCATGTCCATCGAGTCAGTGATGCCATCCAGCCATCTCATCCTCTGTCGTCCCCTTCTCCTCCTGCCCCCAATCCCTCCCAGCATCGGAGTCTTTTCCAATGAGTCAACTCTTTGCATGAGGTAACCAAAGTACTGGAGTTTCAGCTTTAGCATCATTCCTTCCAAAGAAATCCCAGGGCTGATCTCCTTCAGAATGGACTGGTTGGATCTCCTTACACAATTGAGGTTAATTACTTTACAATATTGTATTGGTTTTGTCATACATCAACATGAATCCACCACAGGTATACACGTGTTCCCCATCATGAACCCCCCTCCTCTCTCCCTCCTTGTACCATCCCTCTGGGTTGTCCCATTGCACCAGCCCCAAGCATCCAGTATCATGCATCGAACCTGGACTGGCGACTCGTTTCATATATGATATTATACATGTAAGGAGTTTTATAGTAAAGATTCAAAGAGCAAGGCACGGTCAACTTGTGGACTTTCTTCTGATTGGATGTTGTTGAGGTAATGGGGAGTTAGCATTATCAGCCTTGTGGGTCTAAGGAGTCATGTAAGGTCAATGTACTTGTAAGCGGCACACAGTTAAATTCTTCCATATGGTGGGGGTTTCAGTATCTGAACAACAGGTCAAAGGACATGGTTCAAGATTATTTTCTATAGTCTTTCAGGAAGAACTAAATGTCCTTGATTTTGTTAAATGGGTAAAGTATCATTATTTTGTCTTGCTTGACTGTTATAATTCTGCATTTATTCACTGCTCTGATTCAATTTGTTCTTTGACTATTTTTTTTTTTTTTCTATAAACAAAAGTTAGACAGAGCACAAGGTTGGTGTTTTTTCAGGAGATCTCATAAGGTCTTGCTTAGTGACACTCCTAAGTTTTATGTCAAACTTAAATAAATTAAAAATTGAAGAAATATATACATGCATTTCAAAGTTATGTTTTCCTCAAGCACAGCTTATAAATTCTATACTTAGAAAGGGAAAAAGTTAAAAAATCAACTGTGACTGACCGATTCTAATGATTGCAGAACTTTGTGGTATCTGTTTGTGCTAATTTGCCATATAGTCTTTTAACTGGTTCTTAAGTTTTTGTTATTGCTTGTTTATTTCATTTTCCGCTCCACTTGGACCAAAGCACAGATTAAATAAAGCCATTTCTCTACAGTTTATTCTCTATTTCATTTCTTTCTGTTCTAATCTTTATTATTTTTCCTATACTTCTATATTATCTTGCTTTCCCATGTTTTAGGTTTAGCTTTTCCTTTGTCTAATTCCCCAAATTGTAAGGTTATGCTCTTGATTTAAGATCTCTCTTCTTTATTGATGGGTATTTACATACCTAAATATCCTTTGAGCACTGCTTTCTTGTCACTTGGGCCAGTTTTGAAAGTTATCCTTTGATTTACAGTCATCTTTAAGTATTTTCTAATTTCATTTGTGATTTCTTCTGTGGCTTATTAGTTGTTTATTTTGTTTTGTTTAAAATATTTTTTGTTTTATTTTATTTTATTTTTAACTTTACAATATTGTATTGGTTTTGCCATATTTTATTATTGATATCTGGCTTCATCTCATTGTAGTCAGAGTAAATACATTATATGATGTCAATGTATTAAATTTGTTGAGACTTGTTATGTGACCTTCGATGGAAGTGAGTAGAGAGGCCACTACCTTGGGGGCTAGAGATGCTGCTGCCACTGGGGGTGAAGAGACAACTTTTGCTGGATCGAATTCTGCAGTTAACCTTCAGCAGTTTCTGCCTTAAAGCTATAGGAGATGAGGCTCTCCTTCAGAGCAAAATGGAACCTTTAGGTCATAGGTTCTGCAATCATTAGAATCGGTCAGTCACAGTTGATTTTTTAACTTTTTCCCTTTCTAAGTATAGAATTTACAAGCTGTGCTTGCAGAAAACATAACTTTGAAATGCATGTATATATTTCTTCAATTTTTAATTTATTTAAGTTTGACATGGAGCTGGGAATTTGAATACCCTATCTCATCCTTTCCCTCACTACTTTTATTAATGACTTTAAGACTAACCACCCAAAGTCATTATATCCCTTAGTTTTCAAAACATGTTCAAAAATATCAGAGTCACTTAGCTTCTTCTTTTTTTTTTTATGTTTAGTGATTTATTAAGAGTTGTTCTTGTTGTTCAGTTTACCCAGTCACGTCTGACTCTTTTCAACCCCATGGACTGCAGCATGCCAGGCCTCTCTGTCCCTCACCATCTCCTGGAGTCTGCCCAAGTTCATGTTAATTGCATCGGTGATGCTGTCCAGCCATCTCATCCTCTGACACCCTCTTTTCCTTCTGTCCTTGATCTTTCCCAGCATCAGGGACTTTTCCGATGAGTTGTCTGTGCACATCAGATGACCAAAAATACTGGAGCTTCAGCTTCAGCATCAGTCCTTTCAGTGAATATTCAGGGTTGTTCTCCCTTAGGATTGACAGGTTTGATCTTGCTGTCCAAGTGACTTTCAGGAGTCTTCTCCAACACCACATTTTGAAGGCATCAATTCTTTGACATTCTGCTTTGTTTATGGTCCAGTTCTCAGAACTGTATGTGACCACTAGGAAGGCCATAGTCTTGACTATTTGGATCTTTATCAGCAGAGTATGTCTCTGCTTTTGAACACACTGTTGCTTCTTGATCCACATACAAGTTTCTCAAGAGGCAAGTGAGGTGGTCTGGTTTTTTAAAATTCTCTTTTAAGAATTTTTCAGAATTTGTCATGATCCACACAGTCAAAGGATTTATGGAAGTCATTGAAGCAGAAGTAGATGTTATTCTGGATTTCCTTGCATTTTCTGTGATCCAATGGGTTGTTTGATCTCTGGTTCCTCTGCCTTTTCTAAATCCAGCTTGTACATCTGGAAGTTCTCAGTTCACTTACTGCTGATTTTGAGCATAACCTTACTGGCATGTGAAATGCATGGAATTGTATGGAAATTTGAACATTCTTTAGCATTGCCCTTCTTGGGATTGTAATGAAAACTGACTTTTACCAGCCCTTGGCCGCTGATGAATTTTCCAAATTTGCTGGCATATTGAGTGCAGCATTTTAACAGCATAATCTTTTAGGATCTGAAATATCTTAGCTGGAATTCAATCACTTCCACTAGCTTTGTTCATAGTAATGCTTCCTAGTGCCCACTTGACTTCACACTCCAGGATGTCTGACTCATGTAGATGAGTGACACCATCAAGGTTATCCAGATCATTAAGACCCTTTTTGTATAGTTCTGTGTATTCTTGCCCCCTCTTCTTAATCTCTTCTGCTCCTCTTATGTCCTTACCATTTCTGTCCTTAATTGTGCCCATCCTTGCAGGAAGTGTTCCCCTGATATCTCCACTTTTCTTGAAGAGATCTCTAGTCTTTCCCATTCTACTGTTTTCATCCATTTCTTTGCATTGTTCATCTAAGAAGATCGTTTTTTTTTTTTTTATCTCTCCTTGCTTTTTTTTTTTTTTGACCTCTGCATTCACTGAGTATATCTTTTCCTTTCTTCCTTGCATTTTGATCCTCTTCTTTCCTCAGTTCAGTTCAGTCACTCAGTTGTGTCCGACTCTTTGTGACTCCATGGACTGCAGCACACCAGGCTTTCCTGTCCATCACCAACTCCTGGAGTTTGCTCAACTCATGTCCCTCAAGTTGGTGATGTCATCCAACTATCTCGTCCTCTGTCCTCCCCTCCTCCTGACTTCAATGTTTCCCAGCATCAGCGTCTTTTCCAATGAGTCGGTTCTTTGCATCAGGTAGCCAAAGTATTGGAGCTTCAGCACCAGTCTTTCCAGTGAATATTCAGGACTGATTTCCTTTAGGATTGATTGGTTTGATCTCCTTGCAGTCCTCAGCTCATTGTAAAGCCTCCTCAGACAACCACTTTGCCTTCCTGAATTTTTTCTTGGGGATGATTTTGTTCACTGCCTCCTGTACAATGTTACAGACCTCAATTGATAGTTCTTCAGGCACCCTAGCTATCAGATCTAATCCCTTGAATCTGTTCATCACCTCCACTGTATAATCATAAGGGATTTGATTTAGTTCATACCTGCATAGTCTAGTGGTTTTCCCTACTTTCTTCCATTCAAGCCTGAAGTTTGCAGTAAGGAGCTCATGATCTGAGTCACAGTCAGCTCCAGGTCTTGTTTTTTGCTGACTGTATAGAGTTTCTCTATCTTTGGCTGCAAAGAATATAATCAATTTGATTTCTGTATTGATTATCTGATGATATCCATGTGTAGAGTCATCTCATCATGGTAAAGGGTTTTGCATAACTCTATGAAGCTATGAGCCATGCTGTTCAGGGCCACCCAAGATGGATGGATCATAGTGAAGAATTGTGATGAATGTGGTCCACTGGAGGAGAGAATGACAAACCACTCCATTATTATTGTTCATGGGGAGAACCCCATGAACAGTATATAAAGTTTTATCTTCCAATTAAAAAAAAAATACTTGAGGCATATTGCAGTAGTTCTTTTTCAATGCAGTGTAATATCTCAGTGTACAATTATGCCAAAATTGATTGGTACTGCTGTTAATGTACACTGAAGATACCAGCTCTTGGTTAACTCCAATAATTGTGTACATTTGTGGTGGTAGCATACCTAAGATTCAGTTGTTAGTCATGCAGGATATTTTATAAAGTGCGAGTACCAATTGCACTCCTGTGAGAAGTGTGTAAGGTTTCTTATTTCTCCACATCTCCTTACGGGCTTCCCTAGTGGATCAGATGGTAAATAACCTGCCTGCAATGCTGAAGACCTGGGTTCAATTCCTGGGTTAGGAAGATCCCTTGGAGGAGGGCATGGCAACCCACTCCAATATTCTTGCCTGGAGAATCCCCATGAGAATGCACATCTCATTAAGAATCTTTATGGATGCCTCTTTGTCTGTCTATAGTCATATCTCATTTTCATATGCTTAATTGCCATTTAGTTTAGTTTTTTTTTTTTTTCACACCCTGCATGACAGACTTTATTTTCTTGGTCTCCAAAATCACTGCAGATGGTGACTGCAGTCATGAAATTAAAAGACACTTGTTCCTTGGAAGAAAAGCTATGATGAAACTGGATAGCATATTAAAAAGCAGAGACATTACTTTGCCAACAAAAGTCCAGATAGTCAAAGTTATTGTTTTTCCAATATCATGTATGGTTGTGAAATTTGGACCATAAAGAAAGCTGAGTGCCAAAGAGCTGTTGCTTTTAACTGTGGTGCTGGAGAAGACTCTTTAGAGTCCCTTGGACTGCAAGGAGATCAAACCAGTCAATCCTAAAGGAAATCCACTCTGTATATTCACTGGAAGGAATGATGCTGAAGCTCCAATACTTTGGCCACCTGATGCAAATAATTGACTCATTAGAAAAGACCCTGTTGCTGGGAAAGATTGAAGGCAGGAGGAGAAGGGGAGGACAGAGGATGAGATGGTTGGATTGCATCACTGACTCAATGGACATGAATTTGAGCAAGCTCCAGGAGATAGTGAAAGACAGGGAAGCCTGGCGTGCTGTAGTCCACGGGGTCATACAGTCGGACACAACTGAGTGACTGAACAACACAATGGAGTGAAAGATCTTAGTTCCCTGACCAAGAATGGACCTGTGCTTCTTACAGTGGAGTGTGCAGTCTTAACCACTGGACAAGCAGGAAAATCACAAGATATTTCTTTATGTGAAATACCTGCTGAAGATATTTTCTTTGCTTTTAAAATCGATGTTATTAGAGTATAATTTATACACAATGAATTGCAACCATTCTAAGTATAAAGTTTGAGAAATTTTGAAAAATACATCTATTTAAATAATCACCACACCACAAGTTGCTAAGACCTATGATAACTGTGTTTAATTTTTTTTTCAGTTTTTATTTTTTAATTTATTTACTTTAATTAGAGGGTAATTACTTTACAATATTGTATTGCTTTTGCCATACATCAACATGAATCCGCCACGGGTTTATGTGTGTTCCCAATCCTGAACCACCCTCCCACCTCCCTCTCCATACCATCCATACAGTATACTAATTCATATATATGGAATTTAGAAAGATGGAAACAATAACTGTGTTTAACTTTATGTGAAGCTGTATCATTTCATGTATGCCCAACAGCACTGCATGATAGTTCCAGTTGCTCTCTGTCCTCGTTATGACTTATATTTGACAATACAGTCTACATTCTAATTGTGACCATTCTAATGAGTGTTAGACTTGTTTCAATTTGAGTATTCTAATGTTAATGATATTGAGCTTCTTTCCATGTGCTAATTAATTTGCTATTCATGCAATTCCTTTGAAAGTGTCTGCTAAATTTTCCTGATAATTTTTATTTATTTGTGCTTTGATAGTAAATTGTTAAGGATGTTTGCATGTGTGATCATGAGGGGTTTTGGCCTACAATTTTAGTCTTATAATTTCTTTGCCTAGTATTTGTATCAGGTTTATATCAACTTCACAAAAGACTAAAAATGTATAATTTCTTCATGTGTTCTGAAACAATATTCATAGAATGCATTATTTATCCCTTTGATGGTATTCATCAACATCATTTTGAGTCAATATGATTTTGATGTTTTCTTTGGGAAAAGATTTTTAGATATTAATTCAATTACTAAAATTGAAAAGTACCCATATTTTCTGTTTACTTTTGGGTCACTTCTCAAATTTTATCTTTTAACTAACTATTCTATTTCATCTAAGTTTTTGACTATATTGGTTTAACATTCCTCATAATCTTCCCTTATTAATATGTTGATATCTGGAGAATCACCAGATGGATTGTAGCTAGACATATTGTGGTGATGATTTTACCATGTATAAAAATATAAAATCATTTTGTTGTACACTTGAAAGTAATAAATACTGTATATCAATTATAATTCAGTAAAAATGGCTTCCCCCCTATACCGATATTATGAAATATCTGGGAAAATCACTTAAAGAAGTAAAAGGAATGACTTGATCATGGTAGGGTCTCATTAAAGAATTGTGAGTGAAATATTTTGTTTCTCATAAAGCAATATTCAATAATTAGTTGTTTAGTATAAGAATGGAAGGGGAAATTAAAGATTAAATGGTTCTGAGATCAATCTGCTTGGTTATAAGCTAAGAAGTTACAATATAGTTTCTTGGCTTTATGTAAATGATAAGATAGATGTGTATCCTTTCAGTTGATTTATCAACATGTTTATTTTACTTTCTTAAGAGAAATGCAGCTTTTTTCAGTGAGTCATTAAAGGCTTGTTTAACTTGCTTATTCCTCAAAGTATATATAAAAGGATTCAGCATTGGTGATATGGAAGAAATAAGCAGTGACACACCTTTGTTAATATTTCCCTCTTTTGCAGATGGTTTGACATAGATGAAGATGCAGCTGCCGTAAGAGATGGAAAGTACAATCATGTGGGAAGAACAGGTAGAAAAGGCTTTTTTTCTTTGCTGAAGAGAAGGGAATTTTAGAATTGTCCTTATGATGTATATATAGGAGAAAACTACACATATGAGAGTGATGATGAGGATCAGTACAGAACAGGCTATTACCATCTGCTCAATTAACCATGTGTCTGAGCATGAGATCTTCAGGAGAGGTGATGCATCACAGGCAAAATGATCAATGACATTAGAATCACAGAATTCCAGATGAAAACCTAAGCTGAGTGGTGGGAGGATAGTCATAAGTGCCACCATCCAGCAGCAGATGATCATTGTTTTGCACAGTTTGTTGCTCATGATTGTCATATAATGCAAGGGTTTGCAGATGGCCACATAGCGATCATATGACATGGTCGCCAAGAGAAAAAATTCAGTTACTCCAAAAAGATATGTAAAAAATAATTGAATCGCACATGCATTATAAGTAATGGTTCTGTCCCCAGTTGATATATTGTATAGGAATCTTGGAATACAGGAGGTTGTAAATGAGATTTCTAAGAAAGAGAAATTTTGGAGGAAAAAATACATGGGTGTTTTAAGGTGAGGATCTACCAATGTTAGGGTAATGATGGTCAGATTACCAGTTATACTCAAAATGTAGGTGAGAAATAGAAAAATAAAAAGCAAAACTTGCAACTGAGGATCTTCTGTCAGTCCTAGAAGAATGAATACTGTTACAGTGGTGTGGTTTCCCATTATTGACTCCTGGATTTTGCCAAACCTACTTGTAAATGTCAGAAATGTTTGAACTGCAGAATTCAATGACATCAGCCAATAATGAACACTCTCTTGCTTATTTGGCTCATCCAGCATCCATGGTTTTTACTTGTTGATTTGAATGATACATTTCCTATTTTACAGTGAGCTGAGCCACCCAGTCTATTTATACATTATGACCAAAGGAAATTATTTTATAAATGTGAATTTGGAGATCCAACCAGTCCATCCTAAAGGAGATCAGTCCTGAGTATTCATTGGAAAGGCCGATGTTGAAGCTGAAACTCCAATACTTTGGCCACCTGATGTGAAGAGCTGACTCATTTGAAAAGACCCTGATGCTGGGAAAGATTGAGGGCAGGAGGAGAAGGGGATGACAGAGGATGAGATGTTTGGATGGCATCACGGACTCAATGGACATGAGCTTGGGTAAACTCTGGGAGTTGGTGATGGACAGGGAGGCCTGGCATGCTGCGGTTCATGGGGTTGCAAAGAGTTGGACATGACTGAACGACTAAACTGAAGTCAACTTTTGAATTACAGTCCAATTTTATATTTTTAGAAGTTTTTTTTTTTTTTTAGATTCCACATATAGTTGACAGCATAGGATGTTTTTCTTTCTCTGTTTAACTTATTTCACAAAGCTTTGAACAATGTCTTTCCCACTTTTTTCTCAGCAAGTAAATCCTGTCTTCTGCTACTATTGATCTAGTCGACTGGGTGAAGTGTCCACAGCTGACAGACCCCCATCGCAGACAGGAATATTAATTAAGGCTCAGGGTAGATAAAACTTGATGGAAGACTGATACCCTCTTGGGCAGTGCATTGTCATCTGTTGGTGACCATAACTCACAATGCGAATCTCTGTCTTTTTAAAGTCCTTTTTCACCACCAGTAGTTCCCTTTATTGGAGAAGACAATGGCACCCCACTCCAGTACCCTTGCCTGGAAAATCCCATGGACAGAGGAGCCTGGTAGTCTGCAGTCCATGGGGTCGCTAGGAGTCAGACACAACAGAGCGACTTCACTTTCACTTTTCACTTTCATGCATTGGAGAAGGAAATGGCAACCCACTCCAGTGTTCTTGCCTGGAGAATCCCAGGGACAGGGAAGCCTGGTGGGCTGCCGTCTATGGGGTTGCACAGAGTCAGACATGACTGAAGTGACTTAGCAGCAGCAGCAGCAGTTCCCTTCATATTTGATTCAGTTTTGCTTGGGTCTTAAAACAATTTCATCTTTAAAAATCAATCTTTTGCTTTTATCTGCATTCAGTCTAACGTAAGTATTAAATGTTTATTAATGATCACATATTCAAATTGACTAAAATCTGCCTTAAGAATTTAACTTTCACAAAATATTTTAATTTTGCAAAAGATCAAAAATGAATAAAATCTCTGCTATTGATGTGTGCAGGTGTGCAATGGATTTTATTTTTGTGTTTCTTTGGGGATTTTATTTCTGAATATTCAGCAAAAATCCTATTAATGGTTTCTAAGAGCCATCATTCTAGTAAAATGACTGTGGGTTATTCCTGTCAAATTCTAACATTGGTATTCATTGCAGTGTTTGGCTATTTAAATATTACATGGAAGAGAAGGATAAATTGGAAGATTGGGACTGACATAAATGCACCACTATATATGAAATAGATAATGAGCTTCTGCTTAGTTGTGTCCAACTCTTTGCGACCCTATGGACTGTAGCCTGCCAGGGTCCTCTGTCTATGGGGATTATCCAGGCAAGAATACTGGTGTGGGTTGCAATGACCTCCTCCAGGGGATCTTCCCAATCCAGGGATCAAATCCAGATCTCCCACATTGCAGGCAGATTCTTTACCAACTGAGCCACTAGGGAAGCCCAAAAATACTGGAGTTATACTGGAGTTGGTAGACTATCTCTTCTCCAGGTTATCTTACTGATCCAAGAATTGAACTGGGGTCTTTTTCATTGCAGGAGGATTCTTTACCAGCTGAGCTACCAGGGAAGCCCAGATAAGTAGTAAGGATTTATTGTATAGCACAGGGAACTCTTCTAAATACTCTGCAATGGCCTATATGAGAAAAGGATCTTAAAAAGTGTGGATATATGTATATGTTTAATTGATTCATTTTGCTGTACAGCAGAAACTAACACAACAATGTAAATAAACTGTACTCCAATAAAAATTTTTTTAAAAGTGAATTAAAAATTCTAACACTTTGCTTAGAGAAATCTATCATAACATTCCTCACCCACCTCCCACTTTCTGCTAGAATACACATGTACATACTGTGTATATAACTGAAGCAGCAAACATTTTCATACTTACCCTTTAAGCAGTAAATTATTTCTTGGCACCTGTTGATAGTTTATTTGAAGATACACACGCTGAACAGGAATATGCTAGAGGAAACGTGTGACTGCTAGGTTTTCTTAGGGAACCACACTCAGCTAGAAAATCCCTGAAAATGCTCAGAGCTCTCCTATACCATACAGAGCTTCCTCTGTGAGAGGTCCTGTGCCATTTTACTCTGAGAATATACGTTCTTCTCTTGCTAGCTAAAAGGAAGGAATGTCTTGTCTAAAGGGCTAGGTGTACCATGGGTGACTAAAGAATTAGAGATAATTGATCTGCTGAACTTGTTGATCAGGAAAACGTATTTGGGACCAAATATTATGGTTAGTTAATTTATGTATCCCATTCATAACAATAGTCAATAGAATCAACAAACAAAAGAGTCCTTAGAGACCCAGGTTTAAAAGTCACTAAGGGATAAAAAGTTTTGGCATCCAACCTCACACAGGTAGCAGTGAGGACAGTGCCTTTGAGAACAAAAAAATGCAACAATTGCATTAGACACACCAAGATGGTGCAAGATAATAGAAGTCAAGTGATATAATATTTGATGTTTTCCTTGCAGTAGTAGTAAGGCAATGCAATTGGCATAAGAAGACTTCTGCCACTTTCTTCAGTATCTCATGGATACTATGAAAAATATGAAGGTAGAAAGGAAAAAAGAATGACATAGAGATTGCCATCACAGATTATTTTACAAAAGTAATGTCAGAGATTTTCCAACTCAAGCAAAAGTACATAAGTAAATTTGTAAAAACTATTGTGATCTACCATTTACATGCAATCTATCTTTAATTATCCTCATACAGATATTTTATACTAATTTTTCATGACAGAATTTATGTGGTTTTAATGTTTTTAATAATAAGTACCATGAGTTTGGAAACTTCTATTGTTTATATTTCTTCTTTTTATAATAAAAATGTTGCTCTAAGTTTTTATATATCTTTATACATGTGATTGCTTATGTACACAAGACCAAAGGAGGCAGTCTTAGTTTTAGGTAGAAAAGTTTTTATATTTGCATAGTTTTTAATATATATTTCACACTAGATGTATTAAAAATATATTTGGTCTCAATCTCAGAGAAGAAATTACTAGAATGAATGTGATTGGATAGATGATCTTCATAGTTTTTTTAAAAAGTCTTAGCATCTTTGTACCAGAAAGAGTTATCTTCAACTACACAAAAATAGATGATTAATAGAGAGTTCAGTTCATAATTTTGTTTTCCTTAGTCTAATTAGACTTCCTTAGTCTAATATCTATAGAGGACCCTGGGAAGAATTGCTTCCAATAATGATTATAGGAATCAGAGAATCAAAAACTAATACTGCTATAGCAACAGACTATTGAGAGGGTGTGTGACTTTAAGAAAAAAGCCAGCAATGTGCACTTACCTCATTGAATGCTTTCTTATTTGTATACTCCAGCTACTATCACTTCTTTGCTTTTTTTTTTTTCATTTTATAAAACACACTGTTAATTTACTGTCAATATTTATTGAGAACCTACTCTATATTCTGTGCCCTGTATCTCTTCAGGTTGAGGTGACTTTGGCTGAAAATGAAAGCCTACTTTTATGCAAATTCAGGGCATATGGCATTGTGATGACTCAGCTAAATGGCATCAGAGAGACATTGTCCAGCTTTGGGGACAACAGCTTGCATTTATGGCACATGAAAAAATTTAGTCAAATGATGGGCAGATCATTCAGGTGCCTTGACTAGGAATAGTAGACATAGGGTGTATACTCCTGTGACTTGACTTTGAATTATGCATATACAACCATGGGAGTTGTAAATAAATCCATTTTTCTCAGGAAAGGTTGAAGTGAAATTCAATATTTACAGAAGTTTGTGTGCTAAACAAAATTTTCTATTAAGTGGCAAAGGAACTTAGTTCCCCATATGTGATAAAACATTGAACTGGTTCTAACGTTAGTTGTCAGGGAAGTGTGTAATTTCCTCAGTTCTGTCTCATCACAACAAAAATTTGAAGTGATGGGCCAGCATTACAGCCCTTGGACAGACCATGTCGCAATTCTCGGACAGATCAATGTTACAGCTCCGTGTTACAGCTCAGTTTAATTTAGAAAATAAAGGAAAATACATCCTTGAGGCGTTAGGGCATGCCAACCCAAAAGACATGAAGAAGAGAGAGAGAGAGAGCATGTGCATGCAAGAGAGCGAGACTGACCCAAAAGACTTGAAGAATAGAAAGAGAGTGCGTGAGAGAGAGAGAGCGCCCACGAGGGAGAGAGCGAAGGGAGAAGGAGAGAAACCTCTGGCCCTTTAGCTTCTCTTTTCATGTTTTTTTCTCCTCCCCTGGGCCTGCCCTATGTAAATTGGGCTAGCCAGGAGTGCTGTTTGTTCTACCTGATGTCCTCACTCCAGTCCTTTGGTCTTCCTTTGTTCTATTTTCGCAGGCTTTTCCCTTCCTTGTCTTTTAGCCACTGCCATTCTGGACTCTTTTTTCCTATTCTAACTACATAACATTCCCCTCTCAAGAGGTGAGAGGCCCAATTCTTTGGGATTAGGGGTGTCAAGGTCTTTCTGGTTACTTCCTGCTGAACTGGGATGGCGAGGGGCATTGGGCCTCCCCTTCTTGCTAGTCTCAGGCCTCAGAGTCCTTGTAGCGGTGTCCTTCTAAGGGTGAGTGATATTTTCTGTGGTCAGCTGTAGTTCTGCATATCCTTGTTGAACTGGCATTGCATGTTGTAGCTTGTTGACTTGGGCAGAAACAAAACCGGTTAGACAATTGATAGTACATGGAGCAATCATTAGCAGCATCAATATGATGATAACAAGCACTAGTAGGGGCATTAGCCAACTCCAAATTTCTGTCACCAGGAGGATTCCCCCAAAGAGAGATTGTAGCCACCCCGAGAACTCTCCAGCTCGTTCTTTGAGGTCCAGAAGGTCTGAATGATTTTCTTGAGGACTGTGAGACTTTCTTTAACTTAGCTGGAGGTATTTACCCAGAAACAACATGTCTCATTCAAGATGGCTCAAGTTCCTCCTTGTTCAGGGATCAGAAGATTTATCTCCTGTCTGTTTTGGAGTGCAACCCCTGCCAAGCTGTGTTGGCTCTTTAGAGCTGTCCTGAGAAGTCTTATCCCCAGAACTTGATTTTGGGGGTGTTCATTAAAATGGCACTCATCTGTAGTTCTGAATAGGTATCTGAGATCTCCCAGGGCCTCATAGGTGTATTGAGTGTCCTCTTCTGTTTTCTTCCACAGCTTGACTTGTGAGTAGTGAATCCAGGAGTCATGTCCTGGTACCTTGACTGCTGTGGGGGTAGAAAGTATTACAGGGTAGGGGCCCTTCCATTGGGCTGGAGTTGAGCCTTTGGGGACCCATCTTTCCAGACTTTAATTAGGACTTGGGTACCTAGAACATATAGCAGTGACTCTTTAGAATCTTTTGAGTCCTGGTTGACACCCCACAAGCGTATATCTTGTTGGAATTGCCCAATGGCCATGGTATAAGACCAGAGGGTCTGAGCCTCTGGATCTAGGAAGAGGTCATTGACATAAACAAAAGGTCTCCCATATAGCATCTATAAGGATGAAGACCAACCTGTTTCTTAGTGGCTATATGGGTGTGGAGGACATTGGTAAAGCCTCCTTCCATCCCAGGGAAGTCTCTGGGTTATCTTTTTTGTTGCTGATTTTAAGAATTGGTTGGCTCTTTCTACTTTTCCTAAAGACAGAGGCCTCTAGCACAATGGAGATAATAAGTAATGCCTAATGCTTTAGAGACCCCTTGGGTGACCTTAGAAGTAAATGATATCCCGTTGTCACTATGTAATGACCTGGGCAGACCAAATCTCAGAATGATTTCTTGGAGCAGTTTTTTTTTTTTTTTTTTTTTACCATCTCAGCTTTTTCAGTCCAGGTGGGAAAGTCTTCAATCCATCCTGTGAATGTATCTATCATGACTAATAGGTCATGACTTATACCTGGGTGAAGTACATCTGCCAGTCTTGTCCTGGGTAGGTCCCACATCGTTGGATAGGCTGGGCCAGCTGGGGTCTTCGAGCTCCTTTGGGGTTGTTTAATTGGGAAGTGGGACAAGAGGAGACCACTTGCCTTATAGTCATTTGGAGGCCTGTTCCTCTGAAGGACCTTTTTAGTAATCTTTGGAGGGCCTCTTCCCCTAAAAGAGTGGTGGCATGTAAAGAGTTAACCAAATTCCACTGGAGGTTCTCAGGTAGAAAAAAGAGTCCCTCCTTTTGGAACAACCCTGTATGATCTTCTTGAAAGCTCTCACTCTTAGCTTTGAGTCTCACCTTCAGTATATGAAGGAGTTTCTGGCAAATTAGTCTGTGGAACTAGGGTGTCAATCCTTATTAGGTCATTGTTCTGTAATGCTCGTCTCTTAGCTGCCTAATCAACTGCTTGGTTCCCTTGTGCCACTTCCGTGATCTCTTTTTGTTGTCCTTTACAGTGGGAGACTGAAACCTCAGTGGGTAGATGAACTGCCTCCAAGAGTCTAAGGATTTGATCACCATATTTGATTGGGGACCCTCGGGTTGTCAAGTGGCCTCTTTCTTTCCAAATAGCAGCATGTGCATGTAGCACCAGAAAGGCATACTTGAAATCAATGTAATTGGCTACTCTTTTTCCTTTTTCCAGCTCTAAAGTTCAAGTCAGGGCTATGAGCTCAGCTAATTGGGCTGAAGTACCTGGTGGCAAATGTTTAGCCTCTATGGTCTCAAAATTGGAGACTACTGTATATTTGTCTCTTCTTTTTTCCATCCAAGACAAAGCTGCTTTCATCAGTGTACCATATTTCCTCAGGATTGGTCAGAGGATCTTCCGACAATCCCTCTCAGGGTTTTGTTCAGTGGCCCAAGGTTTTTAGGCAAGAGTGAAAGGGGAGAGAGCCCTTGGGGGTAGGCAGGAGGGTGGCTGGGTTAAGAATCTCAAAAGGGTATATAGTGAGGCCTGGATTTTCCATCAGCACTAGATATCTGAGGATTTTTTGATCAGACATCCATAAATGGCCTCTCCAGTTTAGGAGTTGTTTCACTTGGTGACTAGTAAAAATAGTCAGTTTGCCTTTAAAAGAGAGTTTTAAAAGATCTTCCATCAGGACTGCAATAGCTGCAAGATTTCGAAGGCAGGGAGTGATTTCTTCCCAATAAGGGAGGACAGTCAGGGACCGCTAGAAACTGGTGGGAAAATATTTGTCCATCCCAGCAACAAGTGTTCAGGTGAATCTTTTTGTAAATGTTTTTTTCCTGTAGCACCCCAAATTGTATAGGTTTGGGAGGAGAAGGCTCTGGAGTAGGAGGTCAGGACAGAGTAGGTAGCCTGTGTGTCTACCAAGAAATTCTTGGACCTACCTGCCACATCCAGTTGCACCCTTCACTCCAGTCCCATGATGGTTATCTGTGACAGGCGGGTTGGCTGGAGCAGGCCGCTTCAGTCCTGTTGAACCATCGTGAGGGAAAGCTTGGCACTTGACCTTGAGGCTCTTGGGTCCCAAGGGCAGAGTGCCACCCAGTGTCCCAGTTGTGGTATTTGTAACAAGCCATTTTAGGAGACTTGTCACAGGTGTGGAAACTCTTTGACTCAATGCCCCGCATGTCTACAGATTAGGCATTTGCTTCGTGCTTTGTCCTTCAAGGACTTGGGGTTTGCCATAGCACTTCCCTGGAGGGCTGCCAGTATCTGGCCATGCCTTGTCTCTTTCTTTTTCTCCCTCTCCTGGGCCTCCCTCTCCTGTTCTCTGTTACAAAAGTTATTGGTGGCTGGCTGGACCATCTCATCTAAAGAGGCAGCAGGGTCCTGCTGCTGTAGCTGTTATAATTTTATCTTGATGTCTGATGCACATTGGGACAGGAATTTGTCCTTTAAAGTCACCTGTCCCTTGTAGGAGTCTAAGTCCAGATTAGTAAAGTTTTGGAAGGCCTCTTTTAGCCTTTCTAGAAAGGCCATGGGTTTCTCATTGGGCTCCTGAGTTATTGCTGAGATTGGGCACAGTCCCACAAGTAACAGGCTTCCTTCTATTTCCATGGGTGGACTTCTTTAGGGGTGAGTCTTTCTGAAGCTTATCCTACCCAGTACTGTTGCAACCTGAGAGCAGGGCATCCCTGGGTCAGGGTGCAGATCCTCAGGCAAGCTGAGGCATGGCAGCCTCCTGGAGACTAAATCCTTGGGCAGGTCGAGGCATATTGACTTCCTGGGACTCCTGGACTGGCAGACCTCTAAGCAGGTTGAGGCGTGACAACCTTTCGAGGACCAGATACCTAGGCAGATCAAAGCATTTTGACCTTCTGGGACCCAGCTCCTGCCCACCCCCTCCCTCCCCCGGACTGGTGGATCCCTGAGCACGTTGAGGCATGACAACCTCTCATAGACAAGATCCCTAGGAAGTTTGAGGCAGGTCAACTTCCTGGGATCCTGGGCTGATGGACCTCCAAGTAGGCTGAGGTGTGACAACCTCCTGGGGACTGAATCCCTAGGCAGATCGACCTCCTGGAACCCCTGGGCTGGAGTTGGGCATCCCCAAGGTCTCCAGCATGACCAGTGCTGGGTAGGATTAAGGGGTTGCAATTTTAACTTATTGCCAGTTTGTTCACCACAGATGCGAATAGATATCATGATGAAAGCAATCCAAGCCTGTGCCCAGGGACTGGGAACCTGGTGAAACAGTCATAAGCCTTATCCTCTTACTACTATAAAGGATTGTAAGTTTCTGATTTCCTCCCATAGTCCTCTATAAGAGCAGTTTAGGGTGTCTCCAATGGTAAACATTCCATTGTCATAGACCCACTTTAGGTAATAACAGAAGTAAAAACAAAGGAGTGGGTTATCTGGCCCTGTTAGGGGGATTAATGTGTTTTAATAATAAGCAGGGTGAAGCAATGTTGCCCACAAGGGGGCAGGGTCCTGGTTGTAGGAGTTAGTAATTGGCTTAAGAACAAATTGATAAGAGGCAATAAACCAGATGTTCCATAAAAGTGGAGTGGAGATGCTGGGAGGGATTGGGGGCAAGAGAAGAAGGGGACGACAGAGGATGAGATGGCTTGATGGCATCACTGACTCGATGGACGTGAGTCTGAGTGAACTCCGGGAGTTGGTGATGGACAGGGAGGCCTGGCGTGCTGCAATTCATGGAGTCGCAAAGAGTCGGACACGACTGAGCGACTGATCTGATCTGATCTGACGCTTGTAACATTAGGAGAAGGATGGTAAGGTTTTGGGCCTGAACAGCCTGCAGGGCTAACCCCCAAAGTGGCAAACATTATCCCTGGAAGCCCAATTGCCTTTGAAGGGATGCCAACAGACAGACTTCTAGCAAGCATTGTGTGCCTGTCTCCCACCCTAGCAGGTTCACTGAGAGATGCTGATGTTGCACATGTTGTAGGAAACATGGAAGATGAAGGCCTGATTATCTAGAGGGATTGGATATTATACAGTATTTCCCTCCCAAGGGCCAGCTATTTTCTGGTTGTCCCTCCAGAAGATTGTAGAGGCAACATTGTGAGCCTGGATGGGCTCAGGAAAAGAGCATGAAACAGGAGGGAAGGAGGCAGGGCACAACTTTTGAAAGAATGACATAGCACAAGGGCATGAATTTTTGCAATGAGACATCAGAGCCTGAGATTCATTAGGTCCTGAAGCTAGGCATCATGGGTTTTGGCAGGGCTCAAGTCCCGGGAGAGAGGAGCTGGAGGATGGGAGGAAAAATTAGTGGGAAAAACTTGCCAAGGAATCCCCTTCATAACCTGCCAAAAAATCTGCTAAATCCCTGACCTGTGCTCACAGTTTTCATTGGCCTGATCCTTGGCACAAAGAAGATTAAGGATAGGAGAACCCCCACTGGCTTGGGTAACAGCTATCGGGGCTCAGCAGATAATGGAGCCTTTGGGACATACTGAGAAGTAGCCTCTCCAGCGTCCCTCAATTGTATCCACTTACACTTGCCTGTTCACAGGGTAGTTCAAGGAAAGAAGAAACAAGAGGTTGTAAAGGAATTAAGATTTTGCTAGATATATGTCCTTCCAGCCACAGGAGCAAGGACTGCCTACCTTAACCGGAGGTCTTCTGGAATGTGAGACAGCTGTGTGAGCTTTCTGCTGAGTTCGCTTTTCCCTGTCCTGGTTTTCAGCATGCTGGGCTTCTTGTCACTTCCCCTGCACTGGGTTTTCTTTGCATTCAGCTTCCAATGTGGGAGCTTTTGTGGAGTTGGTCTCCTGCTGTGCTTGGCCTCCTCCTTGCAGGGGCATGCCAAGGTTGTTTCAGCCAGGTTACATCGGAGTCAGGGCACCATAGATGTCAGAGGAACATATAATTTCCTCGGTTCTGTCTCATCACAGCAAAAATTTGAAGTGACGGACCAGGATTACAGCCCCCAGACAGATCGTGTCACAGCTCTCAGACAAATCAGTGTTACAGCTCCGTTTAATTCAGAAAATAAAGGAAAATACATCCTCAAGGTGTGAGAGCATGCCGACCCAAAAGACGTGAACAGAAGAGAGAGAGAGAGAGAGAGAGAGAGAGAGAGAGCGAGCAGAAAGAGTGGGAGAGAGCGGGAGACAACAGGAGAGAGACCCCCGTCACTTTGGCTCCCTTTTTATATGTTTTTTCCTCCTCCCCCTGGGCCTGCCCTATGTAAATTGGGCTAGCAAGGAGTGCTTTTTGTTCTACCTGAGGTCCTCACTCCAGTCCTCGGATCTTCCTTTTTTTCTATTTTTGTAGGCTTTTCCCTTCCTTGTCTTTTAGCCACCGCCATTCTAGAATCCTTTTTCCTATTCTAACTATCTAACACAGTTATTCTGAGAAGGCAATGGCACCCAACTCCAGTACTCTTGTCTGGAAAATCACATGGGTGGAAGAGCCTGGTGGGCTGCAGTCCACGGGTCGCTAGGAGTTGGACACGACTGATCGACTTCACTTTCACTTTTCACTTTCATTCACTGGAGAAGGAAATGGCAATCCACTCCAGTGTTCTTGCCTGGAGAATCCCAGGGATGGGGGAGCCTGGTGGGTTGCCATCTGTGAGGTCGCACAGAGCTGGACACGACTGAAGTGACTTAGCAGCAGCAGCAGCAACATAGTTGTTAGTGTGAGCTCTAGGTGGACAGAATATATAGTCTTTCCCAAATTCTCACCCTTCAAAGTGTTCAGGAGCAAAGGGGAAGATTATAGAGGGATGAGCTAATTGGATTCTTTTAGGTGGTCCATAAGTTTAGTTGGTAAAGAATCCACCTGCAATTCAGGAGATACAGGAGACACCAGGAGTTTGATTCCTGGGTCAGGAAGATCCCCTAAAGGAGGGTATGGCAACAACTGAGCAAAGCAATGAAAAAAAAGTGTAAGAGCTAACTCCCAGGAAAAATCTGGGGAGATGAAGAGAACATGAGCTGCTTAGAAAACTATCTCTCATTATTTCTTCCCAAATAATACAAAATACAAAAGTAAATTCTATACTGTTTGCATGAGAAGTCACTTCAGTCATGTCTGACTTTGTGCGGCCCTATGGACTGTAGCCTGCCAGACTCTTCATTCCATGGGATTCTCCAGGCAAGAATACTTGAGTAGGCTGCCATGACCTCCTCCAGGAGATCTTCCCAACCCAGGGATCAAACTAATCTCCTGCATTGCAGGTGGAATCTTAACTGATGAGCCACTAGGGAAGTCCCTATTTCCACACCAGAGGTGGGCAAACATTTTCTGTAAAAAGCCAGAAAGTAAACAGTTTTGGCCTTTGGGACCATGAGGTCTCTGTTAAAATTTCTCAACTTTATTGTTAAAAGCAGTCTTAGATATTAAGCAAATGAGTTGGAGTGAACATGATCCAATAAAACTTTGTTTATGAGAAGAACTGTGGATTGATTTTACCCTCAGGCTTTAATATTTTTGACACTTGCCCAGAATGTAGTCCTGACTCTTAAGTGGCTCTCCCAGTGTTCAACTGGAAGCCTGTGGTTGAGAAGATATTCATTCATAAGTTGTCTTTACTTTGGCTGGGCCAAAACTCCAAGCCCACTGACTGTTTGGCCCCTACTATCTCTGTCAAACTTTCAGCCTTATCACTGGTGAACACGGACTACACTTGCTCTGCATGTGTTCAGTTAGCCAAAGATACCGGGGGAACTTCTGTTCAGATTCCAGCTGTCCTTATTTAGATTCTAGCAGCTCTAACTGGAGGATACTAACCACTTCAGCTGGATCCTTTTTTTTTTTTTTTAATGTTTTTTTAATATCAAGTATAATTGCTTTAAAATGTTGTGTTAGTTTCTACTGTACAACAGTTTGCATCAGCTATCCCCTTCCTCTTAAGCCTCTTTCCAAAACCCCTTTCCTAGCCTACTGTTCAACAGAGTACTGAGTTGAGCTCCCTGTGCTGTATAGCAGCTTCCCACGAGCTACCTATTTTACACATAGTAGGGGATACATGTTAATGCTACTGTCTCAATTTGTTCCACCACCTCTTTCCTTCATTGTGTCCACATGTTCATTCGTCACATCTGTGTCTCTAGTTCTGTCCTGCAAATAGATTCATCAGTACCATTTTTCTAGATTCCACATATGTATTAATGTGTGATATTTGTTTTTCTCCTCCTGACTTGTTTCACTCAGTGACAGAGTCTAGGTTCTTCCACACCACTAAATGACCCAATTTCATTCTTTTCCATGGTTGAGTAATATTTCATTGTATATATGTACACACGATGGTGTAATCACTGACCTAGAGCCAGACATCCTGGAACGTAAAGTCAAGTAGGCCTTAGAAAGCATCACTATGAATAAAGCTAGTGGAGGTGATGGAATTCCAGTTGAGCTATTCCAAATCCTGAAAGATGATGCTGTGAAAGTGCTGCACTCAATATGCCAGCACATTTGGAAAACTCAACAGTGGCCACAGGACTGGAAAAAGTCAGTTTTCATTCCAATCCTAAATAAAGCCAATGCCAAAGAATGCTCAAACTACCGCACAATTGCACTCATCTCACACGCTAGTAAAGTAATGCTCAAAATTCTCCAAGCCAGGCTTCAGCAATATATGAACCGTGAACTTCCTGATGTTCAAGCTGGTTTTAGAAAAGGCAGAGGAACCAGAGATCAAATTGCCAACATCCACTGGATCATAGAAAAAGCAAGAGAATTCCAGAAAAACATCTATTTCTGCTTTATTGACTATGCTAAAGCCTCTGACTGTGTGGATCACAATAAACTGTAGAAAATTCTTCAAGAGATGGGAATACCAGACCACCTGATCTGCCTCTTGAGAAATTTGTATGCAGGCCAGGAAGCAACAGTTAGAACCGGACATGGAACAACAGACTGGTTCCAAATAGGAAAAGGAGTTCGTCAACGCTGTATACTGTCACCCTGTTTATTTAACTTATATGCAGAGTAAATCATGAGAAATGCTGGACTGGAAGAAACACAAACTGGAATCAAGATTGCCGGGAGAAATATCAATAACCTCAGATATGCAAATGACACCACCCTTATGGCAGAAAGTGAAGAGGAACTCAAAAGCCTCTTGATGAAAGTGAAAGTGGAGAGTGAAAAGGTTGGCTTAAAGCTCAACATTCAAAAAACGAAGATCATGGCATCCGGTCCCACCACTTCATGGGAAATAGATGGGGAAACAGTGGAAACACTGTCAGACTTTATTTTTCTGGGCTCCAAAATCACTACAGATGGTGACTGCAGCCATGAAATTAAAAGATGCTTACTCCTTGGAAGGAAAGTTATGACCAACCTGGATAGCATATTCAAAAGCAGAGACATTACTTTGCCAACAAAGGTTCGTCTAGTCAAGGCTATGGTTTTTCCTGTGGTCATGTATGGATGTGAGAGTTGGACTGTGAAGAAGGCTGAGGGCTGAAGAATTGATGCTTTTGAACTGTGGTGTTGGAGAAGACTCTTGAGAGTCCCTTGGACTGCAAGGAGATCCAACCAGTGCATTCTGAAGGAGATCAGCCCTGGGATTTCTTTGGAAGGAATGATGCTAAAGCTGAAACTCCAGTACTTTGGCCACCTCATGCGAAGAGTTGACTCATTGGAAAAAATTCTGATGCTTGGAGGGATTGGGGGCAGGAGGAGAAGGGGACGACAGAGGATGAGATGGCTTGATGGCATCACTTACTCGATGGACGTGAGTCTCAGTGAACTCCAGGAGTTGGTGATGGACAGGGAGGCCTGGCATGCTGCGGTTCATGGGGTCGCAAGGAGTCGGACATGACTGAGCGACTGATCTGAGCTGGTCTGATCTGAACTTCTTTATTCATTCATCTTTTAATGGACATATAGGTTGCCATCATGTCCTGGCTATTGTGAATAGTATGGCAATGAATAGCAGTGTACGAGTGTCTTTTTGAATTACGGTTTTCTTAGGGTATAAGCCTAGTCATGGGATTTGTTGGTAACATGGTAGTTTTGTTCATAGTTTCTTAAGAAGCATCCACACTATTCTCCACAATGGTTGTATCAACTTATATTCCCATGAACAAAGCAAAAGTTTTCCCTTTTCTCTACATTCTCTCCAGCATTTATTGCTTGTAGACTTTTTTTGATGATGACGATTTGACTGGTGTGATGTGACACCTCACTGTGGTTTCGATTTGCATTTCTCTCATAATGAGTGATGTTAAGCATCTTTTCATGCATTTGTTGGCCATCTGTGTGTTGTCTTTGAAGAAATGTCTGTCTAGGTCTTCTCTCATTTTTTGGTTGGGTTGTTTGTGTTTTGATATTGAACTGCATAAACTGCTTATGTATTTTGGAGGTCAGTACTTTGTGATGGTTCATTTGCAAATATTTTCTCCCATTCTGAGGGTTGTCTTTTCTTACTTGTGGTTTTCTTTTCTGGGCAAACACTCTAAGTTTAATTAGGTCCCGTTTGTTTGTTTTTGTTTTTGTTTTAATTACTCTAGGAGACAGGTTTAAAAGATCTTGTTGTGATTTATGTCAGAGTATTCTGCCTAAATTTTCCTCTAGGAGTTTTATAGTATCCAGTTTTACCCTTAGGTGTTTAATGCATTTAAATACTACTTTTGTGTGTGGTTGCCAATAGCCACCACGGGAGATCCCACCCATGACAAAGGTCATGCGGAAGAGACCTGACAGGCAAAGGCAGATCAGGCCTCGAGGGACCTCCTGAATCTGGTCGAGCATCTATCCCCAAACCAAAATCTGTCTACTGTTTATTATATTATGCCTTCCACCAACTCTTCTGTCATTAACAGGGGGCTATCCCAATCACCTTTCTCTGGAAAAAAATCAACTTAGGGCTTTAGTTAATAAGTCTCCTGGGCACCCCTCTGATGGCTTTCTAGCTTGCCTGACAGGCTTATCTAGACTCTTGCAGCTACGCATGTGACTGTTCACAGCCTCCCAACCATGAGAGACACGGGAAGCCTAAAACATTCTAGAAATATAGAGACTTTCAAAGAAATATAGAGTAGTGCTTGTGTAGGATTTCATTGCTAAGCCAATGCTTGCTGCCAAGTTCCCATATCCCTTATCCATTGTGCACCTGGCAGTGCATTAGTTAACATAGTTGGAATGTAAGAAAAACAAGTAGCAGCCTTGGAATTAACCACATCAGACCTTTGAGCTAATTGGTTCTTTCTTTGTTGTAACTTACTGCACCTTAGCTCTGTTAGAATGTAACTCTGTTTAGCATTTTCTGAGGCTGACATAGATTAGAAATATAAATAAAAAGCACTTCAAGGGAAAATAAGTTTTATGGGTGAGCAGCCTTTATCAAAAGAGGGTCATAAAATGTCCACAGGCCCCCAAGGCCAGAAGATATTGTACACAACATTGTTTATGGGAAAGGTGTGCAGAAAAAATCCTGGTTTTGATAAACAGATTTAATATTTGGGCTGACTCTGTATGACTTTGCATCTTTCATTTCCCTCTTTGTATAAGTCAAGGTATAAAAGTTCCTTTTGAAAATAAAGTTGTGGGCCTTGCTCACCCATAACTTGGTCTCCCCATGTCGTTCTTTTTTTTCCTTTTCCCTCCTTTTCTCTCTCTGTTCTTCCTTCAGGATGACTCCTTGGGGCACAAGGGCTCTCTGAGTTCACTTTTTTGCCTGGGCTTCTAAGACCCGATCGAGAAGGTGCCCTGCATCTTCACTAGGGAGGGGGCGTCTTGCATCCTCACCCCACCGAGAGGGCGCCTGTGGCCTCCATGAACAGAACAAGTTCCGTGCCAGATACTTTATTGGCTTTCTGTGCTTATCAAGGGAGATCAAGCCCTGCTCTCTGCTTTGCTATCCTTTCGCCTAGGTCGTCATCCTGAGGGTACCCCTGGATCCTGCTGGCGCTAGACCCCAGCATGTGGTATTAGAGAATGTTATAATTTCATTCTTTACATGCAGTTGTTTCTCTGTTGTATATTTTGCCTCCTTTGTCCTAGATTAACATCAATATGTACATGGGCTAATGTGACATTTCTTACTTGAATTCTTTAAATATTTTCACAAATTTTTGAAATATTTTCAAAAATTCTTTAAATATTTTCACAGCATCAGTTTGATTTACTCCCACACCAAATTTATTTTTCTTCTTTCAGTTTAACTCTGGATCAATACATTGGATTGAAGTGGATGTGAAAAGAATCTAGAATTCAGCACAGGATGCAGTTTTAAACTTCTTGAGTTTATTAAATTATTTTTTAAATGATGGAAGCTTATCAAAAAGACAGAGCACAAGCTTAAAGGGTTTCTTGTTGAACACATCTAGAACAAAATGAGAATCATATGAGAAACAAAGCTATGCTTTATAACTCATAGAATAAGATAAAAATATGATGTGAAATGAATAAATATATAAAAACTACAAAAACTTTTCTTATAGTCACATGTGAACCAACAAACATAGATGTAATGATGGAATTAGAAAATCTCTATAGGTGAAAACCAATATAAAAATAATTTGATGAGGAACAACTTATTCTTCATTCTCAAATTATTGCTTACATTTAAAATAAGAAGAACCCATAGCAATACCTGGAACACCTCCTAGGTTTCAGGATGACTAATCTTCAAAAAAGTCCCAAAATGATGAATATTGGCAAGGATGTATAGAAATACAAACTTAAAAACGTTTCAAACTTGTGTTTCCAGATGGCAAAGTTGGAGGACATGGAACTCACCTCCTCAACTAGGATCACATTGAAAACACAAC
The DNA here is from genome assembly GCF_027580195.1 of Bos mutus. Classification (NCBI taxonomy): domain Eukaryota; kingdom Metazoa; phylum Chordata; class Mammalia; order Artiodactyla; family Bovidae; genus Bos; species Bos mutus. Next base: position 72,968,462 of record NC_091621.1, on the reverse strand, counting down.
ATATAGAATGATTCTCATTCTGAAGGTTAACTGGAGACAGGCAGGAGTCATGTACAACCAAGGTTGCAAAACAGATCCATGCAGAACTGGGTAGGAATGGAAAAGAAGCAAGACCAAACTTATAGGGAATGAGCCAGCTAAGACCCAACCCTTGGGCCTTTTGCGTCAGGAACTTGGGACCTGACCCAACTCCCAATAGGCAATGATGGCCTCTGAGCAGAAGAGAAACCCTATCTCATACCTGGCTCCAGCCCTAGCTCCTCTTCTCCAGCTCTACCTTCTACCAAGTTAAGATGAGGTTGTTAGGCTGGGCTCTGTTCCAGTATCACAAGCGGTCTTATTAAAAGGGTAAATTTTGATGCAAGACAGACACACATAATGAGAAGATGATATAAAGACAGAAACATGAAGGAAGAAGATGGCCAGGTGATAATGGAGGCAGAAACTAGAGATATGTGGTGAGGGAACACGAAAGACACCGATTGCACCAATAGCTCAGAGAGAGGCACGGAAGAGCCACTTCCTCAGCTTCCTCTTCTTCAGTAGAAACTGATATCTTGATTTGTGAATTCTAGCATCCAGAACTGTTAGACAATGTATTTCTGTTGTCTTATTCTACCATTGTGTTATATTGCTATGAAAGCAAACTAATGAGTGTGAAGGTGCCAAGTCTCTCCAGTCGTATCTGACTCTGTGTGACCCCATCGACTGTAGCCCACTAGGGTTCTTTGTCTATGGGATTCTCCAGGCAAGAATACTGGAGTGGGTTGCCATGCCTTCCTCCAGGGAGCAACCTAATAAAGCATCTAAAAAGAGAACTTCAAAGTACATGTAGCAAAAAAAAAATAACATAATAAGTGAAAAATTAAAAAAAAATCTACATTTACAGTTGGAAAATTAAGTACTACTCACTCAGTAGCAGATAGAAATACTAGACAGATAGTCAATAAGGATATAAAATGTCCCAATAACCCATCAACCAACTGAAACTAAATGTCATTAGCAGAATGTGCTATATAATAACAGGATACATGGTAAGGTCTCTGGGCAGGTCTGACATGAATGCAGGAATTCATGAGAGAGTTAGAGAAGAGCAGACCTTAATAACATATATAAGCATATGCATATTTCAAGATGAACCCTGAACCAGAGACCCATGGCTCAAACAACAACAGCAACAAAGAAAAACCGTTTTAGCAAAGGTTTAAATTACTAAACTGAATGTTCAGCCATACAACATAAGACAAGACTAAGCTTGTAGTTTGAGTCTCAAATAATTTATTGCTAGCTTAAAAAAAATCATTCACATTTTCCAGGTGAATAAAATAGAATTCAGAGTTTATGTAGTATAATATTCAAAACATGAGGATAGAATCCAAAACCACAGACTATATAAAGAATGGGTAAAATGTGACCTATTCAAAAAAAAAAAATCATTTACTGAAGTGACATCTTGCAGGTGCCAAGTCCTGAGGACTCAGATATTGATAGAATTACACAGAGATTTTAAATCAATCTATACAACTGTGCTATGAGATAAAGGAAGATCAGGAAAATCAAAGATTTCTCAGAATAGAAAGAGAAAACATGTAGTATTAAAAGGAAAATGTTAGAAATGAAAAAATGCTGTATGTTTCTGAAGAAAGTCACACTTTGGGCTTAATTATTGGATAAAGATTTCAGAAGAAAAAGGTGATACATTGAAAATTACAACAATAGAAACTGTATAATCCTTATAAAAGGGCGAAGTGAACTTTTTAATTTACAAAGATACTGGGGCCAATGGTCAGTGTTGAAGTCTATCATATGTGTAACTTGGATACAAGAGGAAGAGAAGGTGAGAATGGGACAGAAAAAAGGTAAGAATAATTTATGGCTGGAAATTTTCCAAAATGTTAGGATAGAAGTAAATTTATATATTTAAGAAGTTTAATCAACTCATAAAAGTGATGTTCAAAGAAAATTACACACAGACATATTAAAATCAAAGCACTAGGGACTTCCCTGGTGGTTCAATGGTTAAGACTCTGAGCTGTCAGGGCAGGGGCCATGGGCTTGATCCCTGGTCAGGGAACTAAGATCTCACATGCCCTGGAGTGTGACCAAATGATTAAAATTTAGCTTTTCCCAGGTGGCGCTAGTGGTAAAAAACCCACCTGCCTATGCAGGAGACATAAGAGATGTGGGTTCTATCCCTGGGTCAGGAAGATCCCCTGGAGAAGGAAATGGCAATCCACTCCAATATTCTTGCCTGGAGAGTCCCCATGGACAGTGGAGCCTGGTGGGCTACCGTCTAAATAGAGTTGAAAAGAGTCGGACACAACTGAAGCGACTTAGCATGCACATACAGAGGCTATTAACCAGATTTAGAACATTGGGCTTCCCTGGTGGCTCAGATGGTAAAGAATCTGCCCACAATGTGGGAGACCTGGGTTCGATCCCTGGGTTAGGAAGATCCCCTGGAGAAGGGAACAGCTACCCACTCTGGTATTCTTGCCTGGAGAATTTCATGGACAGAGGAGCCTGGCAGGCTACAGTCCATGGGGTTGCAAAGAGTAGGACACAACTGAGTGACTTTCACTTTTCATAGAGAAAGCATTTAAAAATGTTTCTATAAAACAAACTGAAATAAAAATACATGAACATGAATAAATATAAAATATATGTAAACATAAATATAAAAATGTGTATTAAAATGTAAATGAAATAGAATAAGATCATAAATAAATATAGAACTAAAAAGGCCCACGAGAAACAACCTAAATGTCCACTAACAGATGAATGGATAAAGAAGATGTAGCATATATATCCAATTAGATTTTAGTCATAAAAAATGAAATAATGCCATATGCAGCAACACGGATGTAGATGGAGATTATCATACTAAGTGAAGTAAGTCAGAAAGAGAAAGACAAATACCATATGATAGCACTTATATGTGGAATTAAAAATATAACACCTATGAACTTATCTCCCATATAAAAACAGACATACACAGAGAGCAGACATGGTTTTCAAGTGGGGAGAAGAGTGGGAGAAGGATAGTACAAGAGTCTGGGATTAGCAGACACAAACTAGTATATACATAGAATGGATAAACAACAAGGTCCTATTTATAGCACAGGGAACTATATCCTATGATAAACCATAATGGAAAAAAAATATGAAAAAGTTTGCATATGTGTGTATAACTGAACCACTTTACAGCAGAAATTAATACAACAGTAAATCACCTATACTTCAGTTTTTTAAAAAGGCCCATGAAATGTATAAACAGAAGAATCATAAAGATCTGGAAGGTATATCTGAAAACTATCAACAGTACATTTTCACTTTGCCTTTTCTTTGGATAAAATATTTTTTCTCTATTATTATGTGAATTGTTTACACTGACATTTAATTGTGCTTCCCTGATAGTTCAGTTGGTAGAGAATTCGCCTGCAATTCAGGAGACCCCAGTTCGATTCCTGGGTAGGGAAGATCCGCTGGAGAAGGGATAGGCTACCCACTCCAGTATTCTTGGGCTTCCCCTGAGGCTCAGTTATCTCAGCTGGTAAAGAATCCGCCTGCAATGCAGGAGACCTGGGCTTGATCCCTGGGTTGGGAAGATACCCTGGAGAAGGGAAAGGCTACCCGCTCCAGCATTCTGGCCTGGAGAATTCTCTGGACTGTATAGTCCATGGGGAGCAAAGAGTCTGATACAACTGAGTGACTTTGACTTTCACTTTCAACCATTGGTGATAGTTTAGTTGCTAAGTCGTGTCTGACTCTTGCAACACTATGGACAGAGGAGCCTGGCAGGCTATAGTCCTTGGGATTCTGTAGGCAAGAATACTTGTGTGGGTTGCCATTTCCTTCTCCAGGGGATTCACCCAGCCCAGGAATCGAATCTGGGTCTCCTGCATTGTAGGCGGATTCTTTACCAAATGAGCTTTAAGGGAAGCCCACATTCAACCATTAATTACAAATATTACAAGTTTAATAAACTGGAAACATTGTCATTATCATCTTAAGATGCTTCACAAAATTTTAAAATAAAATAACAGATGTTTACCTTTTGTCTTATAATCTGATACTAATTATTGCATACCTGGCCTCCTCTGATGCTAATGTTATTTACAGGCACCTCTCTGAGGACATTTTCCCCAGGCCTGTGTTCTCTTATCTGTCACCGAAGTCTATTACACAAGAGACTCATTAGTAACATTTAAGACACGTTTGCTTTGTTTCACTTAATTGAAAATTGGGTCAATTTTTTTAAAGGGTAATTCTGTCAGTTTAGAAATATGTTCCTCTGCCAGAAATATCAGAATATCAACTTTCCCAAGAACAGAGAGAGATCCCTACCTAGCCATTTAAACTACTGTTAGCTCTGCAGTTCCAGAGTAAAGACTTCAGGGATTCAGTGGGAGGCAGGCCTTCTGTTGAGAAAAATCTTCATCTTGTGTGGGTGGAGGACAACTTACTGAAAACTCATCAGCAGCAGAGCCCTCTGTGAGTAGGAGTCTCTGCTCCTAAGAATGGGCAGAGACCACCCTCCTCTCTGTCCACCATAAGACCTTCCTGGGTGACTTCTTTTTTCACCCTTTGCAACTTTGGGGTTCAGGGAACATCAGAGGTTATGACTATCAAAGAAATATTTTAAAATCATTTCCTGTCCCTTTTCTGAATTCTAGAATGATGCTTTCCTCTGAGGTAAGTATCTCTACCGAAATAACTCATATGATTTGTCATTTTAATATTTTATGAAAGGTTTCAACAACTACTTATAAAGTGCGGCCTCTTAATATGTTTGGCAAATATAGGGCAACCATTGATAAGCTATTTTTATGTATCAATATGGTGAAGTTCATCTAAATACAAAGGAAGTTTAGAGAAATGCACCTACATGTTCTCTGCCATAAGCTCTCCCTCATTTTAAACAAAATCTGTGTGTAATATACGTGAATTGAGTGACTTATTTGCTTACAAGTCAGTGACTCCATCCCCTAATAGTCTTTCATATTGTAATGAAAATTCAGTATTTTAACATCTATATCAGTATAAGTGTCAATTAGTTTCGTTGAAGTGTTAAGAAGGTGAAATACCAAGGACTGAAAAAAATAGTGATAAATTTGGAATAAAAGATTAGTCTCTTTCCTCAGGACACACAGGTTAGCTCCTTGAGAGAGTCAGATAGCTGGAGTTGGGGTAATAGCACTAAGTGGAGGCATCTAGACTGCAGAGAGAATTCATTCTTTTCCAACCACTGGAAATGCTGTGTTGTTTCTGTATGACCTTTAAGCTCCTGTTGAGGTGGGGAGGCTAACTTTTAGGCAAAACTTTTTCTTTTTTTTTCTGTTTTTCTATAAACACTTTAGGCTAAATGGGAGTAGGTACCAAGCAAGAGCTTAAATTTACCTTTATTAATGATAAGAACGGGAATTCTGTAAGGCAACCAAGTGAAACTCCAGGTAACCATTTAAGTGAAGCCTCTGTGTCAAATGCCTTTTGATTCAGTAACATAGGAAAGTGATGAGGTATCTAGATAACAACTGAAGGATAGAAAACATTTCATTTAGCTGTTATGGAAGTAATCAGAGTGTGTGTGTCTGTGGGTGTGTGTGTGCATGTGCGTGTGTTATGTGCTCAGTCTTGTTGGACTTTTTGTTACCCCATAGAATGTAGCTGCCAGATTCTTCTATCAGTGGAATTTTCCAGGCAAGAATACTGGAGTGGTTGCCATTTCCTACCCCAGGAAATCTTCCTGACCCAGGGATCACACCTGCTTCTCTTGAGTCTCTTTCATTGGAGGCAGATTCTTTACCAATGAGCCACCTGGGAAGCCCTGAGTAATCAGAGAATGCAACATATATAATATTTTTTGATCAAAAAAAATTTTAAATAACCTTTTTTTGGTCTAGGACTAGGTATATCAGGTAGCATTTTGTGTACTGCCAGAAAGTAAATAATTATTTTATTTATTTTATTATTATTTTTTTAATTTAATAAGTTTATTAATTAATTATTAATAATTATTTTAATATCTTAAAGATCTCATTTTTAAAATGAAGTGGAATTGACAACAGAGATTATATATGGCATATATAATGAATGTACATTTTAATATCATTTATACTTCAATGAAGCTAAAACACAGAAGAATTCAATTGACTGTTTTTAGGAAAAAATTGGGGAACCATCTTGGGATTACATACTTCTGTTAAAAAATGGACCAAAAAGAGAACGGAAATTTCACTAACTGATAAACTGCTTATTCTGAGTCACAACTGTACATATAAAATTTATTAATTTTACAACAAATATATTTATTGAGCTCTTGACAAACTTTAAATAGGGCTTGTGTCCGACTCTGTGAGACCCCACAGACAGCAGCCCACCAGGTTCCTCCGTCCCTGGGATTTTGCAGGCAAGAACACTAGAGTGGGTTGCCATTTTCTTCTTCAATGCATGAAACTGAAAAGTGAAAGTGAAGTTGCTCAGTCGTGTCGGACTCTTTGCGACCCCATGGACTGCAGCCTACCAGGCTCCTCCATCCATGGGATTTTCCGGGCAAGAATACTGGAGTGGGGTGCCATTGCTGCTGCTGCTGCTGCTGCTGCTGCTAAGTCACTTCAGTTGTGTCCGACTCTGTGTGACCCCATAGAGAGCAGCCCACCAGGCTCCGCCATCCCTGGGATTCTCCAGGCAATAACAGTGGAGTGGATTGCCATTTCCTTCTCCAGTGCGTGAAACTGAAAAGTGAAAGTGAAGTCGCTCAGTCGTGTCCAACTCACAGCGACTACACGACTGCAGCCCACCAGGCTCCTCCGTCCATGGGATTTTCCAGGCAAGAGTACTGGAGTAGGGTGCCATTGCCTTTTCCTAAATAGGGCTAGCTGCTGTGGATTCTCAATGAACAAGACATAATCCAATATCAATAAAGTTACAGTCACATATTTAGTGGTAACAAAGACTTAAGCATAGTGATCTAGAGGGGCAAAAAAGAGAGTCAAATAACTTACACAATGAATTTTCAAGATTTTTTTTTTTGCAGGAAGTGATTCTAAGCCAAAAGTTGAAAAACCTACAAGTTCCATATCAGTCTAGTGAAGGAAAGAGTAGGGGTGGGAAGCTGGTAATGAACAGAGTCATATCATGAAACAGACTCCACTCAAACTTGTAGATGCTCTTTTGGTGTGTAAAGTGAATGTTCCCCTGTGGTGAAAGCACTTTGAAGATCTGTTTCATAGGTAACATTTCTTTCTAAAGGAGGACTTCCTCATCACAAGAGTGTACTATTAGGGGGTCAAAATCTCCAATTTTGGAGTCTTATTAGTTGGGTCTTATTAGTTGACATTATAAGTTTGGCTTTTAGGTATAGACAGGATCCATGCAATTCAGATATTGCTGATTAATATTAATCCACAGCTTTAACTGTCAAAATTCATTTCAAATGATATCCTATATACTTATAGATAGAATAAAATGGACATCAGCCAAAATACAGCTAAAGAAGAACAAACGATTGGAAGAGAGGATGTATTATTCCAGACAAATAATCCATGTAAAGACTTGCCTCAGCCTACTGCCTGGCATATGGAAAGTGCTCAATGATTGCTGGTGCTTTACCCATTTTCTTTCTTTTTTATTCCTGTTTTGTCAGTTTTTCATTATGAAATAACTTTTTACTTACAGAAGAACTGAAAATATAGCACAGACAGTTCCCAGATATCCTTCACCCATCTCTCCCTAATAGTAGCAGTTTGCATAATCTTAATGGAATTATTAATACTGAGGAATTAACACTGTATACAAATACTAATAACTAATAACTTACAGATGTAAGGATGGGTCCAGGTCGTGGGCAGACAGCAAAGATTCCACCATCTCCACAGCAAGTCCCTCACTCTCTAGGTGCCCAGACCAGGGCTGTAGCAATGGAGCCACATGCTAGATCCCTATCGGAGAAACTGATGCCTGGGGACTGAGCATGTACAACCTGCTGGCCAACCTCATTGCTCACTGAGAGTCCCTAGAGGCATTGGAAAGAGAAGCTTTGTGGCTCTGGCTTGAAGGGTCTGAGTGGAGAGGAGGATTAATTGAAAAAATAAAATAATAATATTAAAATAATTAAATCAAATATAAATTTGATTTGGATTTTCCCACTTTATCCACTAATGTCAATTTTCTGTTGCACGATTCAAGTTACTACTTGAAACAGAGTTGTCATGTGTCCTTGGTCTCCTCCAACCTGTGTTTCATCCTGTCTCCCATGTCTTTCATGACTTTGGAAGTACAATCAATTGAGGTTAAATTCTTCAGGGTTTTTTCACTGATACTAATTTACTCAATATTGAGGCAGGTAATTTGTTTATGTAGTACTTATCAAACATTGTGTTCTATTACAGTGAAATGCAGGGAAAGTCAGACACTGATGTAGAAGCTTCAAGATAAATAGCAAAACTGGAAAGCAATGTGGGTTATTTGCATGATAATCCTGATATCAAAAATAAAATGAAATAACTCTTTTTTCATTAGATTAACAACAAACATTCAAATACTGCACACTTGGCCTCCAGGCTCTGTATAAAATATCAGTCTCAGCCATTGATTTGCATTTAACAGGGACCCACACTTTAAGCAGCTTGCAAGCTCACTTGAACCTGTGAGTAGTGAAGAATTATTTGGAGCAAAAGGTCATTAGAAAACCCACAAAATCATATCATATGGATGATCCTTTCTAATTATATAGCTAAATACATTTCAGACAATAGAGCACAGAGTTTAGATTAATTGAAAAATAGAGATTAGAGAGCATATGGGGGGGGTATGAAAATATGGACTCTAGTGCAAACTTATTCCAGAAAAACATGATCTGGAGGATTTCTGTAATGCACATCAAAAAAACCTGAAAATTCCAAAGTTTTGGCAGGTCACTGACACATCAAAGAGGAAAATGACTATTCATTGACTTGATTGGATTTTATTTTAACCAGTGGCCATGGCCTCATGATTTCATATAGGTTTTCTCAGTTCAATGTCACTTGAATTTCTGAGGAGTTTGAGGAGAAGCACAAGTCAGCAGTGAGAAACTGTACATTATCTACATTCATACTCCTGGGACTGACAGATGATCCTCCAATGCAGGTTCTGATTTTTATGTTTCTGTTTGTTTCCTATACATTGAGTATACTGGGAACCTGACCATCCTTATACTCACTTTAGTAGATTCTCGCCTTAAAACTGCCATGTAGTTTTTCCTTAAATGCTTATTCTTTTTCAAAATCTTATTAATTACAGCCTCATTCCCAGATTCTTATACAGCTTATCAACTGGGGACAAGACTATTTCCTATAATGCTTGTGCTGCTCAATTACTTTTTGTCATTCTTTTCGGAGCAAAAATATTTTTTCTCCTGGCAATCATATCCTATGATGGCTATGTGGCCATCTGCAAACCCTTACATTATGCAGCCATCATGGGCAGCAGAGTCTGTGGAAGATTTGTTTGTTGCTGTTGGATAGCAGGTTGTCTGGTTATATTCCCACCACTTTGCCTGAGCTTAAATCTGGAATTCTGTGACTATCATGTCATTGATCATTTTGTCTGTGATGCTTCTCCTGTGCTAAAGATGTCTTGTTCAGACACATGGTTCATAGAACAGAAGGCTGTTGTCCTTGCTGTGTTGACTGACATCTTGACATTTCTGTGTGTAGTTATATCTTATATGCACATCACCAGGACCATCATAAACCTCCCTTCTACCCAGCAAAAGATGAAGGCCTTTTCTACCCGTTCTTCTCACATGATTGTGGTTTATATCACCTGTGGCAGTTGTATTTTCATCTATGTCAAACCTTCAGCAAAGGATGAAGTGACAATTAATAAGTGTGTGTCAGTGATTACTACTTCAGTTGCCCCCATGTTAAACCCATTCATTTATACACTGAGGAACAAGCAAGTGAAACAAGCTTTTACAGATTTAATCAACAGAATTTCATTGATGTCAAAGAAGTAAAGCAATGTTGAAGAAAAGCATAAATATATAAACTTAAAAAGAGCAGTGGGCCTTAAGGTCACAATCTTCATTTCTTAACTATACTCTGGTCTATTGTCTAGAAATAGTAACATGCTTTTATAGTTATTGCTGAATCTTGGACCCCAAATAATCTTTTCAAAGCTTGCTGAAATAAGCATGGTAGGTCATTTCAACCCTTGTTGAAAATAACCTTTCTTCAAGATGATGAATCATATCAAGAGAACATGAAAATAGATTTTTAGGAATATGGGCTGTCCTAAACTCTATCTTGGTTCTGATCAACTATTAAATCTTATGTGAAAAAAATACTGAATTCTTGAATTGATAGGAAAATAATAGAGTGATAGTATTCATTGTTTTTTTCTAGTACAGACATTCAAAAGACGTAAATATGATTTCAATCACTCTTAAGCAGGAATTAATTATTGAAAACAATAATGAGTTAATTTGAGCAAAAAGGAATGGGTTTTAACACAGAAGGGGAAAATATATGAGTTTAGAAACCTGGAGATTCACATATACCCTGTAAAAGAAACATGAAAGCCCGAAGATTTAAAGTTTAGATTCACTAAATTCTCTCTAAAGTGAAAAGCACTGCCTCTACATTAATTCATTATCAAGGTAGCAATGATCTGATAAACTCTGCTGAGGCAATAAAGTAATCTTTATGTTGATAAAGAAAGTCTAATGCTGAATACATAATACAATGCAAGTCATAAATATGGCTAAATTAAACCAACAAGAGCCAATAAATCTCAGCAAAATACAGTTCTAGACTTAAAGAGAATTAAACAAGCAAAATACAAGGAAGCCTTGGGCTATACAAGAAATCCAATATGAAGGCATATTGTCCTCTCAAAGATCATCTTTAACATTGAAAAAACAGAAGGTATAATCTTCACTATTTCTCAAAGATCATCTTTAACATTGAAAAAATGGAAGGTATAATCTTCACTATTTCTCAAAGAAAGATGTCCTACATTTGGTTATTTTTTACCTTACTAAATTTTGCATTTCTCACCAAAAACTTCAATCGTCCAGACTGGAATGTTTTTGACTTTCATTTATAGACCTGTGTTCTAGGTGTCTCCTCTTACAAAGATTTCCTTCCCTGCACCCTTTCCTAGCTGTCTGTTTGGAGTCCCTCACATGTGCACCTATCACATTCTGCAGTTATTTACTATGAAATAACAAATCATTCCCAGATCAGTGGTTTTAAACTTGAGTTTCTGTGTCACTGGGTGTTTCTGCCAATTTTAGCAGACATCAGCTGATCTAGGCTGGGTTCATAGGATTGTCGTTAAGGATGCCCAAGTCTTCTTATCTAGTTAGGCTTCATTCACAATTTTAGTAGTTTAATGACTCCTTACTAAGATAACTGAGATCTCTTCTAGATGGTGCTTTATTCTCTAGATAGTATTTTGGGAAGATCATGGGGCTCCAAGGAAGAGAATAGAATCATGCAACAATCCAGAGTCTTAGACTCAATGTCTCTACCACATTCTATTCACCAGACTAGTCACAGGACCAAACAAGATTCAAGGGAGAGAAATGGAATGCACAAGTTTAAAAGGGTTCCAGTTGAATACATCTAGGAATGAATACATAAAATCCAGTTGAATTGACAATCACATGATAAATAAAGCAGTGTTTTATTTTTCATAGAATAAGATAAAAATGCTTGATGTAAAAGTGAATGAATATATAAAGGAAAACTAGTTCATAGTCATGTATGAACTAAAAAGCATAGACATAACGATAGAGTTAGAAAATCTCAATAGATGTGAAAGCTAACAGGTAAATGCTTGATGAGGAACAAGATAGTTATATATGTATATATTCTTATATATATTCACTATCAAATTACTACTGTAACATTAATCCTATCAATCAATCTCTTTTGGCCTCATAATAAAATTTAAGTGTATGAGAATCTTTCTGATATTTCCAGTAGCAAATCATACAATTTACCTAATTTCTTGCCCTATCCCACCAGTATAATGATTCTGGACACTATCAAGATATAATACACCGTAATGATAAACAGGTCAGTCTACAGCATCAGGCAACTAATTTATGTCTCCTTTTTTTCTTTTCATCAAACTTATCTAGTTGTACGTTTCACAAAAGGCTATGCTTAAATTCCCTGTGGAAATTCCCATGTGCTAGTCCTTCTCTCCTTAATGATGTCTCTATTTGAACTCTCTCCAGTCTCCTCTTTCTTTTTTCCTGAATTTTTATTTGGAGACCATTTCTACCAGCAATCCATGTCTAATACTTCAAAATGGAGTTAATCTTTCCTGTAACTCTTCCCACTGTAACCTATGATTATCTTCAGTTCAGTTCAGTCGCTCAGTCATGTCCAACTCTTCGCGACCCCATGAATAACAGCACACCAGGCCTCCCTGTCCATCACCAGCTCGCGGAGTTCACTCAGACTCACGTCCATCGAGTCAGTGATGCCATCAAGCCATCTCATCCTCTGTCGTCCCCTTCTCCTCCTGCCCCCAATCCCTCCAGCATTAGAGTCTTTTCCAATGAGTCAACTCTTCACATGAGGTGGCCAAAGTACTGGAGTTTCAGCTTTCCCATCATTCCTTCCAAAGAAATCCCAGGGCTGATCTCCTTCAGAATGCACTGGTTGGATCTCCTTGCAGTCCAAGGGACTCTCAAGAGTCTTCCTTGCAGTCCAAGGGACTCTCAAGAGTCTTCTCCAAAACCATAGTTCAAAAGCATCAATTCTTCGGTGCTCAGCCTTCTTCACAGTCCAACTCTCACATCCATACATGACCACAGGAAAAACCATAGCCTTGACTAGACGGACCTTTGTTGGCAAAGTAATGTCTCTGCTTTTCAATATGTTATCTAGGTTGGTCATAATTTTCCTTCCCAAGGAGTAAGTGTCTTTTAATTTCATGGGTGCAGTCACCATCTGCAGTGATTTTGGAGCCCCAAAAAATAAAGTCTGACACTGTTTCCACTGTTTCCCCATCTATTTCCCATGAAGTGATGGGACCGGATGCCATGATCTTTATTTTCTGAATGTTGAGCTTTAAGCCAAGTTTTTCATTCTCCACTTTCACTTTCATCAAGAGGCTTTTTAGTTCCTCTTCACTTTCTGCCCTAAGGGTGGTGTCATCTGCATATCTGAGGTTATTGATATTTCTCCTGGCAATCTAGATTCCAGCTTGTGTTTCTTTACATTCTAGGAATCAGTGAACTAAAATGGACTGAAATGGGTGAATTTAACTCAGATGCCCATTATATCTACTACTGTGGGCAGGAATCCCTCAGAAGAAATGGAGTAGCCATCATTGTCAACAGAAGAGTCTGTAATGCAGTACTTGGATGCAATCTCAAAAACGACAGAATGATCTCTGTTCATTTCCAAGGCAAACCATTCAATATCACAGTAATCCAAGTCTATGCCCCAACCAGTAACACTGAAGAAGCTGAAGTTGAATGGTTCTATGAAGACCTACAAGACCCTTTAGAAGATGTCCTTTTCATTACAGGTGACTGGAATGCAAAAGTAGGAAGTCAAGAAACACCTGGAGTAACAGGCAAATTTGGCCTTGGAATATGGAATAAAGCAGGGCAAAGACTAATAGAGTTTTGCCAAGAAAATGCACTGGTCATAGCAAACATCCTCTTTCAACAACACAAGAGATGACTGTACACATGGACATCCCCAGATGCTCAACACCGAAATCAGATTGATTATATTCTTTGCAGCCAAAGATGGAGAAGCTCTATACAGTCAACAAAACAAGACCAGGAGCTGACTGTGGCTCAGATCATGAACTCCTTATTATCAAATTCAGACTTAAATTGAAGAAAGTAGGGAAAACCACTAGACCATTCAGGTATGACCTAAATCAAATCCCTTATGATTACACAGTGAAAGTGAGAAACAGATTTAAGGGCCTAGATCTGATAGAGAGAGTGCCTGATGAACTATAGATGGAGATTCATGACATTGTACAGGAGACAGGGATCAAGACCATCCCCACAGAAAATAAATGCAAAAAAGCAAAATGGCTGTCTGGGGAGGCCTTACAAATAGCTGTGAAAAGAAGAGAAGCAAAAAGCAAAGGAGAAAAGGAAAGATATAAGCACCTGAATGCAGAGTCACAAAGAATAGCAAGAATAGATAAGAAAGCCTTCCTCAGTGATCAATGCAAAGAAAGAGGAAAACAACAAAATGGGAAGCACTAGAGATCTCTTCAAGAAAATCAGAGATACCAAGGGGACATTTCATGCAAAGATGGGCTCGATAAAGGACAGAAATGTTATGGACCTAACAGAAGCAGAAGATATTAAGAAGAGGTGGCAAGAATACACAGAAGAACTGTACAAAAAAGATCTTCACTACCCAGATAATCACGATGGTGTGATCACTGACCTAGAGGCAGACATCCTGGAATGTGAAGTCAAGTGGGCCTTAGAAAGCATCACTATGAACAAAGCTAGTGGAAGTGATGGAATTCCAGTTGAGCTATTTCAAATCCTGAAAGATGATGCTCTGAAAGTGCTGCACTCAATATGCCAGCAAATTTGGAAAACTCAGCAGTGGCCACAGGACTGGAAAAGGTCAGTTTTCATTCCAATCCCAAAGAAAGGTAATGCCAAAGAATGCTCAAACTACCGCACAATTGCATTCATCTCACATGCTAGTAAAGTAATGCTCAAAATTCTCCAAGCCAAGCTTCAGCAATAAGCGAACCGTGAACTGCTTGATGTTCAAGCTGGTTTTAGAAAAGGCAGAAGAACCAGAGATAAAATTGCCAACATCTGCTGGATCATGGAAAAAGCAAGAGAGTTCCAGAAAAACATCTATTACTGCTTTATTGACTATGCCAAAGCCTTTCATTGTGTGGATCACAATAAAATGGAAAATTCTGAAAGAGATGGGAATACCAGACCACCTGACCTGCCTCTTGAGAAATCCTTATGCAGGTCAGGAAGCAACAGTTAGAACAGAACACGGAACAACAGACTTGTTCCAAATAGGAAAAGGAGTATGTCAAGGCTGTATATTATCACCCTGCTTATTTAACTTATATATGATTATCTTACAGCAGCTTATATGACTAGATTTCCAGCCTTGTTGGTAAATTTAATTTTAAGCATTATGTCCTCATCAGCATCTTATTGCCAAGGGCACAGTCACTGTTCATCCAAAGTTTATAGAAATAATCAAAGAGTGAA
Organism: Bos mutus; assembly: GCF_027580195.1. Lineage (NCBI taxonomy): Eukaryota > Metazoa > Chordata > Mammalia > Artiodactyla > Bovidae > Bos > Bos mutus. The sequence continues at coordinate 72,953,230 of NC_091621.1, read as the reverse complement.
TTTTATTTTTGCCTTTATAGACCAAGAACAAGTTATAATTTTAAAACTATTTTAAATAATGTAAGTCAACATAACTTTAATAATTAAATAACAAAACTGTTTTAAATAGCATTTAGAAAGAAGATTTTTTTTTCTATTAAAGTTAGTCAGGAAAAAAAAAAAAAACTGCACTGACATTTGAGACTAAATTTAATGTTATGGAAACATGACCCCAAATCCCCGTATTGCTTTCCTATGGACTAAAAAGTAAAAGTTTACTTTTTAAAAGTAAACTTCCTGTGCTTTTTGCAGTTTCTAGAATTAGACTGCCTGAATTCTTATTCCACTTTGCTCCTTTTAGTCTCAGTTTACTAAATAACCTCTAGTTCAAAAAAATGTTTTAAGCATTCATTCTATAATCCACACAGAGACTTTGGCAGAAAGCAAATTAAAGCCTCAACCTCTAACTCTTTCTCTTTTTAATGTTCCTCTCTGTTCTCATATTCTTTTATTTGACCCCCAAATTACTCAGAAGTTATGTTAATGCATCTGAGTGCTAAGCAATGGCCACTGTGACAAATGGATTTTCTTTTCTGCATTCTCCATGAAGCAGGAGAATTTTGGTGACTGGGTATGTGCAATGTTCTGTTAACAGGTAATTAATGCCAGAGTTACCAACTCTGCAGTTCTGCATAGAATGTACTAGGTGTTCAACATTTCTTTCTCAGCCACAATTTATTTATTAATAGCATGGGAAGATATTTCCATTTGTAAATATCACAAGCTTTCTTACTTTCCTCCATGCTGAGGTAGAAAAGGATTTCCCATGGAGAACATCATTAGTTATATAAATGGCTTTCACTTATTTGCTATAAATTACACCCATAAAAAAACTGAATGTGTTTTTTTGTGTGTGTGTGTTTTGTTAATTTAGGTAAGTTTTTCCATTGAGACCAAAACAACTGACAGCATCTATCTTCTACATTTAGGAAAGTACCTATAGGTGTATTGGTACCATCAAAAGAAAGAAGTACTGGTCCAGGCTCGGGAGAAATACTCATCTGATATTCTGACACCCTTTTAGATAAGATCCCATAGAAAGTGACACTTCTGAAACAAAGCTAGAAAATTCATAAGCCCTTGAGATTTCACTGTGGCAACGAAACTCAAAGCAGTATCCAATTTTTAAAACTCTCCCATTCTAATTAACTCATCACATCCACAATTCTCTTCTGTCATATCTAGATGTTAATGAATGTTGATGAAGTGTTTTAATTCAGGTGTATTTCCTATTTAACAGAAAATTGATATTTCCTGTTTACTTCCATGATTACTTACATGTAATAGCTCAGTAATCACTGATGACAACATTGCAGATATCTGGTATTCTAATGAAGAATAAAATAGTTATATCTTGGTATAAATATTGATTAGTGACAGTGACACTATCAAACACATCACTTCTGATTGTCCCTTCAATTATTCTGTTCGAGTGAGTACACATTAATTATTCAAGACAGATTTCTTGAAAACTTATTATGTGATTGGTACAAATCTACTCCTGAACTTAAAAATACTAAACAGGAATGAACCCATGTCTCAATTGATGGGTGTAATAAATACCTCCAGTGAGTCTAATCCCTTCACATGTTAATTTTCTAGAAAAAAATAATATCAGACAGGATTATTTTCTTTTCTTGAGATATCCAAATTAATTATTGCTTTATCTTTAAACATAAATCTGATATTTTATAGATATGAAGTAAATAGAATGGGAAGGAAGAGAAAAACTGATATTACCAAAAAAGAAAATACTTACTCTTATGAAAGACAATCATACCTTTAGTTGAATATGAAATTCTTCTAGTCCCAAGATGAAACTGAATGTATAAGTGAAGTCAGTACATTCATAAGTAACTCTTTCATGAACCCATCCACATTCTCACAACATTTTGGGGAACAGAGATGATTATCTGAGTTTTCAGTTGATTTAGCAGACATGGATGCTCTTTAGGCTTCCCTGGTGGCTCAGACAGTAAAGCATCTGCCTGCAATGCAGGAGATCCCGGTTCAGTACCTGGATTGGGAAGAGCCTCTGGAAAAGGGAATATCTACCCACTCCAATATTCTTGCCTAGAGAATTCTAGGACAGAGGAGCCTGATAGGCTTCAGTCCATGGGGTCACAAAGCATCAGACACGACTGAGTCACTAACACTGACTAACACTGGACACTCTTCAGAGATCCTATTCCAATTTAAGTCTAGGAAAAAAACTTACATCACAATCCTGAAAGAAAAACACATTTATTTTAAATTTCTGAGAAATGTAAGATTATTTTTAGAAGATTTTGAAAGAGATAATTTCTGAATTCTCTGGACAAAGAAAGATTTTTCACAATGAAGTAAAACGAATGTTTTATTGTCCCAATATCTTATAGATGAGCAGAGGTCCTCTGTGTAAATAAATAAAGGGCCCTTGTGACCAAAGTTTTAACATGACTAATGAATATAATATGAACTGAATATTGGCAGAAGCTAACAGTGGCATCACTGGAAACCATGTCCTTGGAGATAATAAGATGCAACAACCTTACTGGACATATTCCAAGAGCATAACAATTGTCTGATGGAAAGACATAATTCTGGCTCCTCTTCAACTCTTAGAAAAATGTGTAAGTATACATGAAAGTAATATACATAGTTACAAGTCAAAAAAGTGACTATTTTCCATGTTAATGAGTACAGACTTGCATTGTAATTTTTCTTCATAGTATAGTATTCGCACTAAAGGGAAAAGATAAGGTTTAAAAAGGTTAGAAATACTACACAAATTAAATATTGAGAAAAACATTTTATAATCTTGGAACTGAAGCAGGAGAATCAATGCATGTCCTCACAATGTTGGACTCAACAAGTTGAAGAAGTACTTAATTAAATTGGAAAGTATACTTCCATTTGACTTTGCTTTTCACTATTTGCTTAGTTTTGAAACCAGATTACATGTTATCTTGTAGATTTTTGTCCCAAGAAAAGATCATACAAAGATTACTCTGTTATAGCTCTATGTGACTTAACCAGTTTAGTATCCATTAGAAAAAAATTTCAGGAGTCACAAGCCTTTATCTTATGAATGCTTCTTTGAAGCAGCTTTACCATTCTACTGGTTCCATTGTCCAGTTGATTACAAACTTTTGTTTGTGTTCATTTACTAATTGTATGAGTCAAATTTCTTAATTTTTTGAAAATTATACATGAATAAGCTGTACCTCCTCATGGAAGAGTATCAGGAGTAGAGGATAGCTATTTTTATAGTAATCACCAGATACCCTAGCTTAACCAAACAGGCTTAAGCATTCTAAAGTTAATGATGGGTGTGGCTCTCATGTTCAAGGGAGAATATTTTCTTCTATAAGAGAGAACTGTTTTCACCTTCCCAGTTTTAGCTTCTGAGTAGCATACCTTTTGAATATCTTTCTGGTACTTATGTAGAGCATTTTAGAATTTCCTTCAAATTAGAATATTTGCCTGGGTTTATGCCATAGGGTTGCAAAGAGTTGGACATGATTGAGCAACTAACACTTTGACTTTTCACTTTTTTTAAACCATGAAGAACAAGCAACTGAAACAAGCTTTTACAGCCTTATTTAAAGGAATTTTATTGATCTCAGAGAAGTAAAGGAATGTCAAAACTGAGAATTAAGTTTATCATGATACAGCAGGCCTTATGTGTTTAATCTTACATTATTAATTCTTTTATCTCTTCCTTGAACTCAGTGTATTCCTACTATAATACTTATTGCATCATTATTAATGAATAAAGAATACAATTTTATCATTCATTTCTTTGTCATTGCAAGTAAACTTTTTCCAAAGTGACATTTCTCCAAATTGAGACTTTGCCTCAACTCAGACTAGTCTCACAAGAGTGTAAAAACTATTTTAGATTAAAAACAGAACAACAACAACAAAAAAAATTGAATTATTGGCTTTACATGAAAACAAAGTGCTATACCTCAAACCTTCTTGCAATTCAAATATCCAAATGACAACATGAAAAAAGCATAAATATTAGTCTTATTGTCAATCAGAAGCAAGATAATTTTTAAAAATTAAGAAAGCCAGAATCTGTTCAGTTCAGTTCAGTTCAGTCACTCAGTCGTATCCGACTTTTTGTGACCCCATGAATCGCAGCAGGCCAGACCTCCCTGTCTATCACCAACTCCCAGAGTTCATTCAAACTCATGTCCATCGAGTCAGTGATGCCATCCAGCCATCTCATCCTCTGTCATCCCCTTTTCCTCCTGCCCCCAATCCCTTCCAGCATCAGAGTCTTTTCCAATGAGTCAACTCTTCGCATGAGGTGGCCAAAGTACCAGAGTTTCAGCTTTAGCATCATTCCCTCCAAAGAACACTCAGGACTGATCTCCTTTAGAATGGACTGGCTGGATCTCCTTGCAGTCCAAGGGACTCTCAAGGGTCTTCTCCAACACCACAGTTCAAAAGTATCAATTCTTCAGCTCTCAGCTTTCTTCATAGTCCAACTCTCACATCCCTAAATGACCACTGGAAAAACCACAGCCTTGACTAGACAGACCTGTGTTGGCAAAGTAATGTCTCTGCTTTTGAATATGCTATCTAGGTTGGTCATAACTTTCCTTCCAAGGAGTAAGTATCTTTTAATTTCATGGCTGCAGTCACCATCTGCAGTGATTTTGGAGCCCCCCAAAATAAAGTCTGACACTGTTTCCACTGTTTCCCCATCTATTTCCCATGAAGTGATGGGACCAGATGCCATGATCTTAGTTTTCTGAATGCTGACCTTTAAGCCAACTTTTTCACTCTCCTCTTTCACTTTCATCAAGAGGCTTTTTAGTTCCTCTTCACTTTCTGCCATAAGGATAATCTAGTACAAAAAATAAGTGTATTTTAACACTGAAGAGGAAAACATACAAGCTTTGAAACCTGGAAAAAACTAGCTTGGAAAAGAAAACTTTAAATTCCCCAAATTCAGAATTTAGATTCACTAGATTTTCTCCAAAATGAAAGAACACAATCTTTCACAAACTGACAATCTAGACTGCATTGATCTGAGAAACTGTCAAGACAACAAAGTGATCTTTAGGATGACAAATCAGGACAATTACTGAAATATACAATAAAATCCAATTCCATAATGTAGCTAAATTAAGCCAACAAGGAGTGAGAAAATCTCAGCTAAATATAAACACACATCAACAAAACAACCAGCAAAGTATACAGAAGTTTCTGTTTATAGAAGAGGAGCCCATTAGAAATTTTCAATGAGATTATTAGGGAAAAAAATCTTCAAAATTAAGGAATGAAATGTGTAACCTTCACAGATATTTCTTAAAGTTTTTTTTTTTTTTTTTTTTTTTACATTTGGTTAATTTTGTTTTATAATCTTTCACATTTCTCCCTCTAGACCCCAGTCCTCAATGGTGCAGACTGGAATATTCTCAACTTTTATATCTTTCATTTTGACATCTATGCTCATGGTGTCAGTTCTTAAAAGCATTCTCTTCCTTGTGTGCTTCTCTAGACTTCTTATGTACTCTAGGACTGTGTTTGGAACCTCTCATGTATGCCTCTGTTATCTAGCATGAGATAATAAATCTCTCCAAAAACCAGTGGTTCAACTGACCATTTTCTGTGTAAGCTGAGTGTCTCTGCTGCTCTGGGGAGAGATTAGTTGATCTTGGTTGGATTTATTCATAGGATTCTCATTATGCATGACTGGGTTTTGCCAGACAGGTTAGGCTTCATTCACAACTTTAGTACTTTAATGAGTCATTACTAAGATAACTGAGCTCTCTTCCAGATGGTGCTTTATCCTCTAGACAATGTTTGATCACATGGTAAGGTCATGGGCCTCCAAGGAAGAGAATGGAAGCATCCAAAGCTCCAAAGGCTTAGACTCAATATCCCTTCTACCACATTCTATTCATCAGACTAGTCACAGGACCAGCCAGGACCTAAGGGAAAGAAATTGAATCACTTATTGATGAAACGAGCTAAAGAGACATAGTGCAGTGACTAGACAGAGGCAGGATCAGTCGTTTTTGCTATCTCCTTTTCATAGACATGATATATTCCAGTCAACTGATGTTATGTTTTACAATACCTTGTCTATTTTGTCTGCAATATGCTATTTTGTCCCTAGTATGCAGGTGGATCCTAGGTAGAAATGGCACCTGGGGCTGCTCTTCAAATTGGTTTTCAATAAGTTATGGTTGAATAAATTCCCTAGAAAACAATAAAGAACAGACTTTAGAAGAAGAAAAGACTACAGTGACTCTAACTTTGATCAGTGATGATACATAAGTCAATAATCTGGGTGTTATTTACTTGAATTTAAAACTTGAATTGATTCATAACTAAAGTGCTGTGCAAACCTTTCTTAGAAAGAAATAAAATGCTTTAATTCTAAATATTTGTAATGTTTTGAGATTCAGTTTAAAAATTACTTTTATTATTCTTTCATTTTTTATATTTTATTATAGCAATAAAGTCATTTTAATCTTTTGACAAATTTTTCAAACTAACAATATAGATTTATTACCACACAGCTCCATTTTCAATATTTATTCCAATTTTAGATACTTTGATATTATTTTGTTTGAAATAACTTGCATAAAAGCCCAATATAAAAATCTTTATTTATTTATTTGCTTATTGGGATACAAAACACATAACATAAAATTTGCCGCCCTGACCATTTATAAGTTTATGGTTTGGTACTGTTAAGTATTATCACACTGTTATGAGACATCTCCAGAAATTTACATTCTTCAAATTTGAAACTCTGTTCTCATTAAACTCCTGAGGGTCCCTTGGACTGCAAGGAGATCAAACCAGTCAATCCTACAGGACTTCAACCCTGAATATTCATTGGAAGGACTGATGCTAAAGCTGAAGGTCCAAAACTTTGGCCACCTTATTCAAAAAGCCAATTCATTGGAAAAGATCCTGATGCTGAGAAAGACTGAGGGCAGGGGCAGAAGAGGTCAACAGAGGATGAGATGGTTGGATGGCATCACTGATTCAATAGACATGAGTTTGAGCAAACTCCCGGAGATAGTGAAGGACAGGGAAGCCTGGTGTACTGCAGTTCATGGGGTTGCAAAGAGTAGGGCATGACTTAGCAACTGAACAACAACTCTCATTAAATAACTGTCCTTTACTCCCTTCCATCAGGCCCTGGTAAACATCATTCTGCTTTTCTGTTGCTATGAATTTGAGTCCTTTAGATACGTCATATAAGTGGAATCATACAGTTGCTGTGGTTCTGAGGCTCACTTATTTCACTAAGCATAAGGTACTCAAGGTTTTTTCACACTGTAACATGACACAGGATTTCCTCACTTTTTAAGTGTGAATAATAATCCACTGTATGTATTAATATATACCCCATTTTGTTTATCCATTCATTGATGAACATTTTGGTTGTTCCCACCTTTGGGTTATTGAATATGTAAGCATGGTGTACAAATATCTCTTTGAGACATTGCTTCCAATTCTTTTGGATACCTGTCCAGAAGTAGGACTATTCATTTGGTAGTTCTGTTTTTTTTTTTTTTTTTTTTTGTTTAATTACTACAAATTAGTTACACAAGCTCAATTTATAAAATATTTAAAAAAATTAAACTTAATACCCAGTCCCTCAGGCCCAATGCCCAAGGATATGGACAAACTGCCAGGGATGGAAAGCAGATCCAGAGGAGGAAGGATAGAGGAAACTGAGGGGTCTCCATGGCATCGTGACGGTCACCCACTCCACAGCACCTTGCCTCTCACCTGCCACGCATTGTCAGAAGGGAGTCCTGCGGTGGCCAGTATGTCACCAGGTCCTTAAAGCCCTGGGCTTTATGAGCTAGCTGCCTTGCTCTGCTGCCTATTTCCTACTTTAGTTTGTTTGTTCTCTGTTTACTGGGGAGTGGGGCAGATGGAAACAGCAAACCCAGTATGGGCAACATCTAGGCCATGTCCAAGGTTGGCCAAAGTAGAAAGACTGGCCTCCCAGCAGGGCAGAAAGTTGAGCAGTGGTTCCAAGTCTATATCTTCCTTGCTTGTTGCTTTTTAAAATTCTGAAATTGTTTTAAGCAATACAGTTTTTTAGACCAACCTGTTATTAGACTTTAAATTTTTCTTTACTGATTTTTTGAAGTTAAACAAACAAACAAAAAAGAAAATTAAACAAAAAACCTACCACTCTTATTTTCCCCAACTTGATCCATGAGAGTCCCCTTGCACTCCCCTTTGCTTTTGCATTTGATCATTCCCCCCTTTTCCTTCAGCTTGGAGCATCTATGTCTAGTGTCTGTGAAGTGATGTCTTATCAGTGTCTCAGGATAAGAAATGGCAATCATTCCATCAGGTGCTGGAAACTGGTTAGCCTCGAGACAAGGGTTTCTAGGGCCACAGGTCAGGATGTGTATTTAGTTACAGGGTCCCAGAAACCCTTCTCCTGGCTACCACAAGCAATGGCTTCTTTTCTGGGCTAAGGAGCCAGACCTGGACTGTTTCCTCAGAGGCAGGGGCCCTGCAGACTCTGCTGGGGCTTCCTCTTTGACCAGAGCTGGGCTCCCTTGAGACTTGAAGACTTCAGGCTGCCCTGTAAGATGAGCCACCATGATCCTGCCTCTACCGACTCACATGATGCCTGGTCCCTCTGCCTAATCCAGTACCACATCTGGCCTCTCTTCTCTGGGCCTGCACCCCTCAATGGGCTACAGCCTGCTCAGGGATCAGTTGCAGGCTTAAAGGGAAGCTATGAATCAGGCCAGAGCTTGCTTCAAGTCCAATAAAAAAGTTGTCTTACTGGTGGAGGTTAGTCTTCCAAATCCTGGAGCCAGCCCTGCCAGCCAAAGGATTATTTTTGTCCTTTGGTGACCATTGTTTTCTTTCTCTGAAATGTCTTAGTGATAATGTTGTTGACTCAGATTTACATGAAAAAACAAAAACAAAACACACACACACACACACACACACACACAAAAACTATCTCTTGAGTGACAGACCTCCTGGTCTATTCCTTTCTGAGGAATCTTGTGGGAAAAGAATATTGTAGCTCCTGCTCTGTTTACATGTCTCTGTGGAGAAAGAAATCCTGCCTGCCCTGGGGTGTTGGGTGTTTTTGTCTGTGTTGCCATCCCAGGCCTGTGATAGGGGGTTGTGGCTACATTGTAATGTCTGGGTCGTGTCTGGGGAGTCCTTCCTGCCTGCCCAGCCATGGACTAGCCACGCTCTTAAAGAGGCTGACATTTCCATCCTATGATGCAGGGCACAGGGAGCATCACCTCCCATGACACCATCTTCAGGAGCTCTGGTGACATGCACATCCATGGGCCTCCCCCTGGGCTACCTACCTGAGGCCCACCTCTACCCACAGTCCTGCACAGGAGTTGAGTAAACAAGATGTCTCTGAGCCCATGTCCCCAAAGGGTTGGCCAAGGGCTGCCGGCCAACCTGACTGCATCAGTCCTGCATGACCAAGTGATAGTTGGCGGCTCTGCTACCCAGGACTTCTACTACATCCCACCCTGCCATCTGGCAAGGAATGGGCCCTTTTTTGTGAATTTACTACCTGTGGAAATGTGACCAATTAGTGTGAAATGCATGTTTAGGAAATGTTAGATACTGTATTTGAACCAATAAATGTGAATCCTTCTGCAAATAAATAAATAAACTTAATTTCTATTTCTTTCTTGCTTTGTGGTGGTGATTTAGTCATTAAGTTGTGTCCAACTCTTGCAAACCTATACCTGTAGCCCACCAGACTCTTCATCTATGGGATTTCTCATGCAAGAATGCTGGAATGGGCTTCCATTTCCTTTTCCAGGGGATTTCCTCACCCAGGGAATGAACATGACTCTCCTGAACTGCAAGTGAAATGAAGTGAAAGTCGCTCAGCCACGTCCCACTCTTTGTGACCACCTGAACAATACAGTCCATGGAATTCTCCAGGCAAGAATACTGGAGTGGGTAGTCATTCCCTTCTCCAGGGGATCTTCCCAACAAAGGGATTGATTCCAGGTCTCCTGCATTTCCGGCAGATTCTTTACCAGCTAAGCCACCAGGGAAGCCCCTCCTGTACTGCAGGGAGATTCTTAACTGACTGAACCATCAGGGGATGTGTTATTGAAATTCATTATAGGGCGTCATCTCAGTATATCTGTGTTGCTGTTCTCTGTCCAAATTTGTATTAATTCTATGGCACTTGTAGCTTTGATGTGATTGGAGTAGAGGGATGTCTGTATCCATTAGATACAGAGACATCCATCATATTTCTGGTTCTCAGTTACCTATTTGCATGCATCACTCTGTGATGCCTCTTGTTCCTCTTGTTCATTTTCCTCTTCAAGTTCAGTTGTTCTCTGTGTAAGTTTTAAGACACTTTCATATTCCTGTGACATACTGTGAAAAATTGTGAGATATCTGAGATTCTTTACCTCCATGTCACTGCTTCAGTTCAGTTCAGTTCAGTCACACAGTCATGTCCAACTCTGCAGCTCCATGAACTGCAGCACGCCAGGCCTCCCTGTCTATTACCAATTCCCAGAGTTTACTCAAACGCATCTCCATTGAGTCAGTGATGCCATCCAACCATCTCATCCTCTGTCGTCCCCTTCTTCTCCTGCCTTCATTCTTTCCCAGTATCAGGGTCTTTTTAAATGAGTCACCTCTTTGAATCAGGTGGCCAAAATACTGGAATTTCAGGTTCAACATCAGTCCCTCCAATGAACACCCATGACTGATCTCCCTTAGAATGGACTGTTGGATTTCCTTGTAGTCCAAGAGATTTTCAAGAGCCTTCTCCAAAACCACAATTCAAAAGCATCAATTCTTCTGTGCTGGGCATTAAAAAAGTCATTTATGTCAAATGGGACCTAATTAAAATTAAAAGCTTCTGCACAACAAAAGAAACTATAAGCAAGGTGAAAAGGCAGCCTTCAGAATGGGAGAAAATAATAGCAAATGAAGAAACTGACAAACAACTAATCTCAAAAATATACAAGCAACTCCTACAGCTCAATTCCAGAAAAATAAATGACCCAATAAAAAAATGGGTCAAAGAACTAAATAGACGTTTCTCTAAAGAAGACATACAGATGGCTAACAAACAGATGCTCAACATCACTCATAATCAGATAAATGCAAATCAAAACCACAATGAGGTACCATTTCATGCCAGTCAGAATGGCTGTGATCCAAAAGTCTACAAGCAATAAATGCTGGAGAGGGTGTGGAGAAAAGGGAACCCTCTTACACTGTTGGTGGGAATGCAAACTAGAACAGCCACTATGGAGAACAGTGTGGAGATTCCTTAAAAAACTGGAAATAGAACTGCCTTATGATCCAGCAATCCCACTGCTGGGCATACACACTGAGGAAACCAGAAGGGAAAGAGACACGTGTACCCCAATGTTCATTGCAGCACTGTTCATAGTAGCCAGGACATGGAAGCAACCTAGATGTCCATCAGCAGATGAATGGATAAGAAAGCAGTGGTACATATACACAATGGAGTATTACTCAGCCATTAAAAGGAATACATTTGAATCAGTTCTAATGAGGTGGATGAAACTGGAGCAAATTATACAGAGTGAACTAAGCCAGAAAGAAAAACACCAATACAGTATACTAAAGCATATATATGGAATTTAGAAAGATGGTAATGATAACCCTGTATGCAAGACAGCAAAAGAGACACAGATGTATAGAACAGTCTTTTGGACTCTGTGGGAGAGGGAGAGGGTGGGATGATTTGAGAGAATGGCATTGAAATATGTATAATATCATATAAGAAATGAATCATCAGTCCTTGTTCGATGCAGGATACAGGATGCTTGGGGCTGGTGCACTGGGATGACCCAGAGGGATGGTATGGGGAGGGACGTGGGAGGGGTTTTCAGAATTGGGAACACGTGTACACCTGTGGCGGATTCATGTTGATGTATGGCAAAACCAATACATTGTAAAGTAATTAGCTTCCAACTAAAATAAATAAATTAAAAAAATACATATATCTATGTCAATCTTAGAGCTTCCCAGGTGGTGCTAGTGGTAAAGAACCTGCCTCCTCATGCAGGAAATGTAAGAGATGCTGATTCAGTTCCTGGGTCTGGAAGATCCCCTGGAGAAAGAAATGACAAGCCACTGCAGCATTCCTACCTGGATAATTCCATGTACAGAGGAGCCTGGCAGGCTAGTCAACGGAGTCACAAAGAGCTGGACATGACTGAAGCGACTTAGCACATGCACATGTGAATCTTAAGAGCAGGAAAGTGTGATTAGGCTTTCCAAGTTTTTTTTAATCTATGTTCAAGAAACAGCTAAGTATTGCCTATTGATATTCTACTTATATATCCATATGGGAAAGAAATCCAGAAATCTGTCAAGTTTCCTTCTTTGCTTGTGTTAATATCTGTGGAGGCTGGCACAGAACCTCCAACCTTATTTAGAACCACTAAAATCTCACAATTATTCTCCAGTTCTCTTGTCCTCTGTTAAAGAGATTTAATAAAATCTCTGAGGATGAATAAGCATTCTGCCCACAGAATAAAATGCATATTGATCAAAAATATTTCATTAATCTTACAGTTTTATACCCTTGAAATACAAATCCCAAGAGTGTGCTCTATCATCACAGCTCTTGATTAAAGCTGAAATTTAGCTGTGTCTAAATAAGAGATGATATAAATGGTTCAAGGAAAGATCTAGCATGGAAAGGTCATTTACAAGTACTTTAAAATCTTTGTGCTCCAAGAAAACATTGGGATGTATTCATCATATCTGGGCTTTCTTGAAAATAATTTTGTTTGTATTGGTTTAAAAAGACTGGATAGGGGTCCAAAAATATATATTTTGAGTATGTGAGTATGTGTTTGAAATATTTCAACACTGATATAAGGCAACCTAAGTGAATTAATGTTGTGAGATAAGAAAAGGAATAAATGAGGAAGGTATTAAGGGCACACATATAATAAGACCAGGTGAAAAACTAAAGGGGAGGAGAAAAAAAAAAAGAAATATAGAATGCTACTCTAAGAAATTTAGGACTTACAGGGAAGGAGTGAAAACAGTGAGTATCACATTTAAAATCTTGAAATATGCATTATGAGCACAACATAAAATTCATTGGTTTTGTCGCCAGAAATCCATCTCAAAAGAATATTTTTCCCTCTTCTGAGTTTCTTCTCTCTCAGATTTCCACACAGTTTGTGAGGAAGTGTGGAGCTAGGAATGAGAAACCATACAACAGTCACCACATTCATCCTCTGGGGACTGATAGATGACCCACAGCTGCAGATTCTGACTTTCATATTTCTACTCAACACCTACATGTTGAGTGTAATTGGAAACCTGGCCATCCACATCCTCATATTGGTCGATTCCCACCTTAAAACTGTGATGTATTTTTTTTCTCCAAAATTTTTCCTTCTTAATAATCTCATTCACTTCTACCTGCACTCCTAGATTCTTGTACAGTATATCATCAGGTGATAGGACCATTACCTATAATGCTTGTATGCCAACTATTTTTTAAAGACCTGTTTGGAATAACAGACTTTTTTCTCTTGGCTGCCATGCCTTACGGTTGTTATGCAGCCATCTGCAGACCCCTGCATTACATGACCATCATGAACCACAGGGTCTGCAAAACACTCATCTTCTGCCGTTGGATGACCACTGTGTTGATCATGATCCCACCATTTAGCTTGGAACTGAGCTTGGAATTCTATGACTCTAATGTTCTTGACCACTTTTTCTGTGATGCTAAACCTGTCCTGAATATCACATGCTCAGATACATGGTTCATGGAGAAGATTGTTATCATCTGTTCTGCATTAATCCTTATAATGACTCTCATGTTTGTGGTTTGGTCCTATGTTAAGTATTATCCAAACAATTCTAAAATTTCCCTCTGCCCAGCAATGGAAAAAGGCATTTTCCACCTGTTCTTCCCACATGATTGTGTTTCCATTACTTATGGAGGCTGTATATTTATCTATATCAAAAATTCAGGAAAAGATGAAATGGAAATTAATAAGGGTGTGTCAATATTAACAACTTCCATCTCCCCCATGCTAAATCCATTTATCTATACCCCGAGAAACAAACAAGTGAAACAAGACTTTAATGAATTAGTCAGAAAAAATACATTCTTTTAAAGGAGTTATGAGGAAGCAACAGTTAGAACTGTACATGGAACAACAGACTGGTTCCAAATAGGAAAAGGAGTATGTCAAGGCTGTATACTGTCACCCTGCTTATTTAACTTGTATGCAGAGTACATCATGAGAAATGCTGGGCTGGAAGGAGCACAAGCTGGAATCAAGATTGCTGGGAGAAATATCAATAACCTCAGACAAACAGATGACACCACCCTTATGGCAGAAAGTGAAGAAGAACTAAAGGGCCTCTTGATGAATGTGAAAGAGAAGAGCTTAAAACTCAACATTCAGAAAACTAAGATCATGGCATCTTGTTCCATCACTTCATGGCAGTTAGGGAAACAGTGGAAACAGTGATTGACCTTATTTTTCTGGGCTCCAAAATCACTGCAGATGGTGATTACAGCCATGAAATTAAAAGACACTTAGTCCTTGGAAGGAAAGTTGTGACCAACCTAGACAGCATATTAAAAAGCAGAGACATTACTTTGTCAACAAAGGTCCGTTTAGTCAAGGCTGTGGTTTTTCCAGTGGTCATGTATGGATGTGAGAGTTGGCCTATAAAGAAAGCTGAGCACTGAAGAATTGATGCTTTTGAACTATGGTGTTGGAGAAGACTCTTGAGAGTCCCTTGGACTGCAAAGAGATCCAACCAGTCCATCATAAAGAGATCAGTCCTGGGTGTTCATCAGAAGGATTGATGTTGAAGCTGAAACTGCAATACTTTGGCCACCTGATGCAAAGAGTTGACTCATTTGAAAAGACCTTGATGTTGGGAAAGATTGAGGGCAGGAGGAGAAGGGGATGACAGAGGATAAGATGGTTGGATGGCATCACTGACTCAATGGACATGGGTTTGGTTGGACTCCGGGTGTTGGTGATGTACAGGGAGGCCTGGCGTGCTGCAGTTCATGGGGTCGCAAAGAGTCAGACACAACTCAGTGACTAAACTGAACTGAAGGGCCTGAAGCAGTTTTGAGCTACTTCTTTTCTTGTGTTAGACTTTGTATATTAAAACAATCTTTCAGTTCAGTTCAGTTCAGTAGCTCAGTTGTGTCTGACCCTTTGTGACCCCATGAACTGCAGCATGCCAGGCCTCTCTGTCCATCACCAACTCCTGGAGTCCACCCAAACCCATGTCCATTGAGTCGGTGATTTCATCCAACCATCTTATCCTCTGTCATCCCCTTCTCCTCCTGCCCAAAAACTCAATTTTTTAATAAATTAATAATTTAGCAATAATACCAGAGAAGGCAATGGCAACCCACTCCAGTACTCTTGCCTGGCAAATCCCATGGATGGAGGAGCCTAGTAGGCTGCAGTCCATGTGGTCACTAGGAGTTGGACACGACTGAGTGATTTCACTTTCACTTTTCACTTTCACACACTGGAGAAGGAAACGGCAACCCACTCCAGTGTTCTTGCCTGGAGAATGCCAGGGATGGGGATCCTGGTGGGCTGCCGTCTCTGGGGTCGCACAGAGTTGGACATGACTGAAGCAACTTAGCAGCAGCAGCAGCAACAATAATAACATATTATTAAATTAATAGCCAATATTAATAAAACAAGGTGTAGCTTAATATTTATTAGGGAGTTATGCCCTTGGATTATAACATTTAGGAGACTTGCACTGGTACAAAAAAATAAGAAAGTAAGACAATTTGATATTAGTAATTTTAAGGTCTCTCTATCATATAAGTTGTAACAAATAAAAAAGAAGGTGTCATAGTTTCCTGTGTCAGCTTTACAGAACTAATGGACACCCATATAGCTGATAAAATATTTCAGAGTGTGTCCATAAGGGTGTTCTGGGAAGGATTAGCATTTGAATCTATAGACTGGTTAAAGAAAATAGCCCTCAAAAAAGCAGGTGGGCATCCTCCAATTTGTTGAAGGCCTGACTAGAAGAAAAAGGCAGAGGAAAGGTGAATATGGTCTCCACTTGAAACTGGGCAGCATCTTATCTTGCTTTGGCGTTGTCAGTTCTGGTTCATGGGGCTTCAATCTTGGACCAGGATTTCTAAGATTGGCACCTTGGTTTTGTTTATTTGTATTTTTTGCCTTGCTGTGTGTCATAGATGGATTGAACCTTCACCCCCTGTAGTGGCAGTGCAGAATCTTAACCATTGGAACACCAGAGATGTCCAGGCCCCCAGGTTTTAAAGCCTTCAAACTTGTTTTCCTTGTGGCTTAGCTGGTAAAGAATCCATATGCAATGCAGGAAACCTGGGTTTGATCCCTGTGTTGGGAAGATCTCCTGGAGAAGGGAAAGAGTACCCACTCCAGTATTCTTGCCTGGAGATTCCATGGACTATATAGTCCATGGGGTCACAAGAGTTGGACACGACTGAGTGATGTTCACATTTACTTTTTCAAACTTGAAATAGAACTTAAATCATGAATTTTCCTGGTTCTCCAGTTTGCAGATGGCAGCTTGTTGGATTTCTCAGACTCCATGATCATGTGTTTCAATTACTGTGATAAATCTCACCCTATATCTATCAATTCAGTTCAGTTACTCAGTCGTGTCTGACTCTTTGAGACTCAGTGGACTGCAGCACGCCAGGCTTCCCTGTCCATCACTTACTGTTGGAACTTGCTCAAACTCAAGTCCATTGAGTCGGTGATGCCATCCAACCATCTCAACCTCTGTCATCTCCTTCTCCTCCCACCTTCAATCATTCCCAGTATCAGGGTCTTTTCCAGTGAGTCAACTCTTTGCATCATATGGCCAAAGTATTGCAGTTTCAGCTTCAACATCAGTCCTTCCAGTGGATATTCAGGAGTGATTTCCATTAGTATGGACTGTTGCATCTCTTTGCAGTCCAAAAAACTCTCAAGAGTCTTCTCCAACATCACAGTTCAAAAGCATCAATTATTTGGTGTTCAGCTTTCTTTATAAGTCAACTCTCACATCCATACATGACTACTGAAAAATCATAGCTTTGACTAGACGGACCTTTGTTGGCAGAGTAATGTCTCAGCCTTTTTTTTTTTTTTTTTAAGTTTTAATAAAAAAAAATAAAAGTTGTCTCTGATTTTTAATATGCTGTCTAGGTTAGTCATAACTTCCCTTCCAAGGAGTAAGCATCTAATTTCATGGCTGCAATCACCATCTGCAGTGATTTTGGAGCCCTCCCAAATACAGTCTGTCACAGTTTCCATTGTTTCCCCATCTATTTATCATGAAGTGATGGGATCAGATGCCATGATCTTAGTTTTTTGAATGTTGAGTTTTAAGCCAACTTTTCCACTCTCCTCTTTCACTTTCACCAAGAGGCTCTTCAGTTCTTCTTTGCTTTCTGCCATTAGGCCATTGTCATCTGCATATCTGAGGTTATTGATATATCTCCTGGCAATCTTGATTCCAGCTGTGCTTCCTCTATCCCAGCATTCCTCATGATGTAGTCTGCATATAATTTAAATAAGCAGGGTGACAATATACAGCCTTGATGTATCCTTTCCTGATTTTGAACCAGTCTGTTGTTCCATATCCAGTTCCAACTGTTGCTTCTTGACCTGCATACAGATTTCTCAGGAGACAGGTCCGGTGGTCTGGTAGTCCCATCTCTTTCAGAATTTTCCACAGTTTGTTGCGATCCACACAGTCAAAGGCTTTTGCATAGTCAATAAAGCAGAAGTATATGTTTTTTCTGGAACTCACCTGCTTTTTTGATGATCCAACGGATGTTGGCAACTTGATCTCTGGTTCCTCTGCTTTTTCTAAATCCAGCTTGAACATCTGGAAGTTCACGGTTCATGTACTGTTGAAGCTTGGCATGGAGAATTTTGAGCATTACTTTACTAGCATGTGAGATGAGTGCAATTGTGCAGTAGTTTGAGCATTCTTTGGCATTGCCTTTCTTTGGGATTGGAGTGAAAACTGACCTTTTCCAGTCCTGTGGCCACTGCTGAGTTTTCCAAATTTGTTGGCATATTGCGTGCAGCACTTTTACAGCACCATCTTTTAGGATTTGAAAGAGCTCAACTGGAATTCTATCACCGCCACTATCCTTTTTTGTAGTGATGTTTCCTAAGGCCCACTTGACTTCACATTCCAGGATGTCTGTCTCTAGGTGAGTGATCACACCATCATGATTATCTGGGTCATGAAGATTTTTTTTGTACAGTTCTTCTGTGTATTCTTGCCACCTTTTCTTAACATCTTCTGATTCTGTTAAATCCATATCATTTCTGTTCTTTGTTGTGCCCATCTTTGCATGAAATGTTTCCTTGGTATCTCTAATTTTCTTGAAAAGATCTCTAGTCTTTCCCATTCTATGTTTTCCTCTATTTCTTTGCATTGATTGCAAAGGAAGGCTTTCTGATCTCTCCTTGCTATTCTTTGGAACTCTGCCTTCAGATGGATATATCTTTCCTTCTTTTGCTTTCACTTCTCTTCTTTTCACAGCTATTTGTAAGGCCTCCTCAGACTACTATTTTTTCTTTTTGCATTTCTTCTTCTTGGGGACAGTCTTGATCACTGCTTCCTGTACAATGTCATGAACCTCCATCCATAGTTCTCAGGCCCTGTGTCTATCAGATATAATCACTTGAATCTATTTGCCACTTCTAGTGTATAATCATTAGGGATTTGATTTAGGTCATACCTGAATGATCTAGTGGTTTCCCCCACTTTCTTCAATTCAAGTCTGAATTTGGCAATAAGGATTTCATGACCTGAGCTACAGTCAGCTCCTAGTCTTGTCTTTGCTTACTGTGTAGAGCTTCTCCATCTTTGGCTGCAAAGATTATAATCATCTGGTGAGGTCCATGTGTAGAGTCTTATTTTGTGTTTTCAGAGATCGTGTTTGCTATGACCAGTGCATTCTCTTGGGAAAACTCTGTAAGCCTTTGCCCTGCTTCATTCATTTGCTATGACCAGTGCATTCTCTTAGAAAAACTCTATTAGCATTTTCCCTGCTTCATTTTGTACTTCAAGGCCCAATTTACTTGTTACTCCAGGTGTTTCTCGACTTCCTACTTTTGCATTCCAGTCCCTATAATGAAAAGGACATCTGTTTTGGGTGTTAGTTCTAAGAGATCTTGTAGGTCTTCATAGAACCATTCAACTTCAACTTCCTCAGCATTATTGTCTTGGACATAGACTTGGATTACTGTGATATTGAATGGTTTGCCTTGGAAATGAACAGAGATCATGTATACCTATATCTATACCTATATATAATTTATATCTCCTATTTGTTATGGTTATGTACAGTTTACTGTTTATTCAGATTACATATATCCTATTGGTTCATTTTCTCCAGAAAACTGATTAATACAAATATTGTTACCAAGAAAATTCCAGATGAACAGAATTTTAAGGATGAGGTTGGTGAATTTATTCTGGGGTTTCTGGAATGGTTCTCCAAGCTGATTAGATTTAAAGATGCTAATAACTTTATTTCCCATAATAAAGAGAGCCCTGATAGTCTATGGCATGCACTATCACGTAATATATCTATATGGGCTACTCTATAATAAATCTCATCCTGTAACTATACCTATTTCTAATTTGTATCTCCTATTTGTTATGCCTATGTGCAGTTTACTCTTCAGGAGATAATTGGAAACTTCAAGGGAGCATTCCACCCAAAGATGGGCACAGTAAACGATTCAAATGATAGAGACCAGTAAATGCTGAATGGATCAAGAAGAGATGGAAAGAATACATGGAAGAACTGTATAAAAAAGATATTAATGAACCAGGTTATGATGATGGTGTGGTTAGTCACCCAGAGCCCCAGGCATTCTGGAGTGTGAATCCAAGTGGGCCTTAAGAAGCATAACTGTTAATAAAGCTAGTGGATGCAATGAAATTCCATCAGAACTGTTCAAATTCCTAAAGGAGGATGCTATCAAGGTTCTGCATTCAGTATGCCAGCAAATCTGGAAGACCCAGCAGTGGCACAGGACTGGAAAAGGTCAATCCTTATCCCAATTCCCAAGAAGGGTAGTACCAAGTAATGTGCTAATCATAGAACAATTGCACTCATCCCCCATGCTAGTAAGATCATGCTTAAAATCTTACATGCTGGGCTTCAGCATCATGTGAACCAATAACTTCCAGATGTCCTAGCTGCGTTTAGAAAAGAAAGACGACCTAGAGATCAAGTTGTCAACATTTGCTGGATAATAGAGAAAGAAAGGGAATTTCAGAATTTCTATCTCTGTTTCATTGACTATGCTAAAGCTTCTGACTGTGTGGATCATGAAAAACTGTGGAAAACTCTTAGAGAGATGGGACTACCAGGCCATCTTACCTGTATCCTGAGAAACCTGTATGCAAGTCAAGAAAAAACAGTTAGAACCCTGTGTGGAACAACTGATTGGTTCAAGATGAAGAAAGGAATAGGGCAGGGCTGTCTGCTCTCACCTTGTTTGTTTATATGCTGAGCACATCATGAGAAATGCCCCGCTGGATGAGTTATAAGCCTAAATCAAGATAGGCAGGAGAAACATCAACAATCTCAGATATGCAGATAATACCACTGTAATGGCAGAACGTGAAGCGGAATTGAAGAACCTCTTGATGACAGTGAAGGAGGAGAGTGAAAGAGCCAGCTTAGGGCTAAATATTAAAAAAAAAAACAAAAACAAACTAAGATCATGGCATTCAGCCCCAATGCTGCATTGCAAATGGAAGGGGAAAAGGTGGAAGTAGTGACAGACTTACTCTTCTTGGGCTCCAAAATCACCGTGAATGGTGACTGCAGCCTTGAAATCAGAAGACGATTGCTTCTTGGCAGTATAAGTGATGACAAATGTAGACAGTGTGTTGAAAAGCAGAGACATTACTCTGCTGACAAAGATCTATTTAGTCAAGGCTACAGTCTTCCCACTGATCATGTATGGTTGTGAGACCTGGACGGTAAAGATGGAAGAATGCCAAAGAATTTATGCTTTTGAACTGTAGTGCTGGAGAAGACTCCTGAAAGTCCCTTGGACAGCAAGGAGATCAAATCTGTCAATCCTAAGGGAGATTAACCCTGAATACTCACTGAAAGGACTGATGCTGAAGCTGAAGCTTAAGCTCCAGTATTTTGGTCATCTGATGTGCACAGATGACTCATTGGAAAAATTTCTGCTGCTGGTAAAGATTGGGGCAGAAGAAGAAGAGGGCAACAGAAGATTAGATGACTGGACAGCATCACTGATGAAATGAAGTGAACTTGGGCAAACTCCAAGAGGAAGATGGTGAGGGACAGGGAGGCCTGGCATGCTGCAGTCCATGGGGTCACAAAGAGTAAGACACGACTGGGTGACTGAACAACAACAACTCTTAATAAACCACTAAAAAGAAACAAGAAGCCAAGTGACTCTGTGTTTGATATTTTTGAACATGTTTTTAAAACTAAGGGATATAATGACTTTGAGTGGTTGTTCCTAAAGTCATTAATAAAAGTAGTGAGGGAAAGGATGAGTTACGGGATTCAAATTCCCAGCTTATGTACTGCATGTATGACCTAAGAGATTTCATTTTGCTCTATAGCTTCAGGGCTGAAATTGATGAAGGTTAACTGCAGAATCTGATCCAACAAAAGTTGCCTCTCTACCCTCAGTGGCAGTGGCATCTGCAGCCCCAGAGGTAGTGGCCTCTCTACTCACTTTCATCTGAGGTCATAAAACAAGTCTCAACAAACTTAATAAATTGACATCACATAAAGTATCTTCTCTGACTACAATGAGGTGAAGCTAGATATTAATGAAAATGAAAATGAAAAATTTACAAATATGTGAATATTTTAAACAACACAAAATAGAAACCAATAAGCCACAGAAGAATCAGCCACCCACTACTGATTTTTTTTAACTTTTCCCTTTCTAAGTCTAGAATTTATAGGTTGTGCTTGGGGAAAACATAATCTTCAAATTAATGTATATATTTCTTCAATCAATTTTTAGCTCATTCCAATTTGACATAAAACTTGAGTGTCACTTAAGTTATGAGACCTTCTGAGAAAAACCCCACCCATGTGCTATGTCTACATTTTGTCTGTAGAAAAAATTAATCAAAGAACAAATTGAATCCGAGCAGTGAATAAATGAGAATGAAAGAAAAACAGTCAACAAGATGAAATAATGATACTTTACCCATTAAATAAAGTCAAGGACCTTTAGTTCTTCCTGAAGGACTATAGATAATAGTCTTGAACCATGTCCTTTGACCTGTTGTTCAGATACTGAAACCCCCACCATGTGGAAGAATTTAACTGTGTGCTGCTCACAAGCACATTGACTTCACGTGACTCCTTAGAACCAGAAGGTTGACAATGCTAATTCCCCATTACTCCACCACCATCCAATCAGAAGAAAGTCCACAAGCTGATCATTCATTGTTCTTTGAAATTTTACTATAAAACTCCTTACTACCCTCTTCAGGTGGGGACACACACTTTTGAGAATAGTAAGCCAGCAACAGTTAGAACTGGACATGGAACAGACTGGTTCAAAATAGGAAAAGGAGTACATCAAGGCTGAATTTTGTCACCCTGCTTATTTAACATATATGCAGAGTACATCATGTGAAACGCTGGGCTGGAAGAAGCACAAGCTGGAATCAAGATTGCCAGGAGAAATCTCAATAACCTCAGATATGCAGATGACACCACCCTTATGGCAGAAAGTGAGGAGGAACTAAAAAGCCTCTTGATGAAAGTGAAAGAGGAGAGTGAAAAAGTTGGCTTAATGCTCAACATTCAGAAAACTAAGATCATGGCATCTGGTCCCATCACTTCATGGGAAATAGATGGGGAAACAGTGTCAGACTTTATTTTTGGGGTCTCCAAAATCAGTGCAGATAGTGATTGCAGCCATGAAATTAAAAGATGCTTACTCCTTGGAAGAAAAGTTATGACCAACTTAGATAGCATATTAAAAACAAAGACATTACTTTGCCAACAAAGGTCCTTCTAACCAAGGCTATGGTTTTTCCAGTGGTCATGTATGGATGCGAGAGTTGGACTGTGAAGAAAGCTGACAGCTGAAGAATTGATGCTGTTAAACTGTGGTGTTGGAGAAGACTCTTGAGAGTCCCTTGGACTGCAAGGAGATCCAACCAGTCCATTCTAAAGGAGATCAGTCCTGGGTGTTCTTTGGAAGGACTGATGCTAAGGCTGAAATTCCAATACTTTGGCCACCTCATGCAAAGAGTTGAGTCATTGGAAAAACTCTGATGCTTGGAAGGATTGGGGGCAGGAGGAGAAGGGGACGACAGAGGATGAGATGGCTGGATGGCATCACCGACTCGATGGACATTATTTTGGGTGAACTCCGGAAATTGGTGATCAACAGGGAGGCCTGGTATGCTGCAGTTCATGGGGTCACAAAGAGTGGGACATGACTTAGCAACTGAACTGAACTGAATCCCCTTTACCTGAAAAAGCAATGAGCTATTTCTACTTCATCCAAAACTCTGTCTCTAAATATTTTTTTAAAGCCATCTTCACACTAATGCTTTTTTTTAAATTTATTTTTTAATTGAAGGATAACTGGTTTACAAAATTTTGTTATTTCTTTAAAACCTCAATGTGAGTCAGCCATAGGTATACATATATCCCCTCCCACCAGTGTACAGAGGACAAATTTTGGTGTTAAGAGAGTGGTGATATACGACTGTCTTAACTCTCTCCTCTCTCAATTTGTATTGCTTTATTTCTATTATGAAGCATTATTTTGCATTTTGAAATTTCATATCTTCAAAAGTGTGAAGTGTGTATGTTCACACTGTAATCACATTGCTAAATAATACATTTGTATGTGATTGTGTGCATGGATGTGCTTGTGTGTGTGTGCACTCAGTCATGTTCAATTCTTTGTGACCCTATGGACTGAAGCCTGCCAGGCTCCTCTGTCCATGGAATTTTTCAGGCAAGAATATTGGAGCAGGCTGCCATTTTCTACTCCAGGGGATTTACCAGATTCAGGGATTGAACATGCATTTCTTGTGTCTCCTGCATTGGCAAGCAGATTCTTTACCACTGCTTCCTGGTTAGCCCAAATAATACCTTTACATTTTTTTTTTTTTAGAATAGCCATCATTTTGTTTTATTTTATTTATTTATTTTTAATATAAATTTATTTATTTTAATTGGAGGCTAATTACTTTAAATGTTGTATTGGTTTTGTCATACATTGGCATGAATCCAGCATGGGTGTACATGTGTTCCCCATCCTGAACTCCCCTCCTGCTTCCGTCCCCATCCAATCCCTCTGGATCATCCCAGTGCACCAGCCCTGCACACCCTGTATCATGCATTGAACCTGGACTGGTGATTCGTTTCACATACGATAATATACATGTTTCAATGCCATTCTCCCAAATCATCCCACCCTCGACCTCTCCCACAGAGTCCAAAAGACTGTTCTATATATCTGTGTCTCTTTTGCTGTCTCACATACAGGGTTATCATTACCATCTTTCTAAATTCCATATATACGCATTATTATACTGTGTTGGTGTTTTTCTTTCTGGCTTACTTCACTCTGTATAATCGGCTCCAGTTTCATCCACCTCATTAGAACTGATTCAAATGTATTTTTTCAATTAAAACACCCCACTATATTTTTATAGTTATGTTGTCATTGTAGACTATTTTATGCATTAGAGTCTTAAGTGATGTTTTTTAAAAATTATACATGTATACTTTTTTCCCCCACTAGCACTTATTTTATTTTATTTCTTTTAAAGAGTTTGCTTAAATCAATAAACAGAAATCCCTTGCATTCCTATACACTAATAATGAGAAAATAGAAAGAGAAATTAAGGAAACAATTCCATTCACCATTGCAATGAAAAGAATAAAATGCTTAGGAATATATCTACCTAAATAAACTAAAGACCTATATATAGAAAACTATAAAACACTGATGAAAGAAATCAAAGAGGACACTAATAGATGGAGAAATATACCATCTTCATGGATCAGAAGAATCAATATAGTGAAAATGAGTATACTACCCAAAGCAATCTATAGATTCAATTCCATCCCTATCAAGCTACCAACGGTATTCTTCACAGAGCCAGAATAAATAATTTCACAATTTGTATGGAAATACAAAAAACCTCAAATAGCCAAAGCAATCTTGAGAAAGAAGAATGGAACTGGAGGAATCAACCTGCCTGACTTCAGGCTCTACTACAAAGCCACAGTCATCAAGACAGTATGGTACTGGCACAAAGACAGACATATAGATCAATGGAACAAAATAGAAAGCCCAGAGATAAACCCACGCACCTATGGACGCCTTATCTTTGACAAAGGAGGCAAGAATATACAACGGCTTAAAGACAATCTCTTTAACAAGTGGTGCTGGGAAAACTGGTCAACCACTTGTAAAAGAATGAAACTAGAACGCTTTCTAACACCATACACAAAAATAAACTCAAAATGGATTAAAGATCTAAACATAAGACCAAAAACTATAAAACTCTTAGAGGAGAACATAGGCAAACACTCTCTGACATACATCACAGCAGGATCCTCTGTGACCCACCTCCAAGAATATTGGAAATAAGAGCAAAAATAAACAAATGGGACCTAATTAAACTTAAAAGCTTCTGCACAACAAAGGAAACTATAAGCAAGGTGAAAAGACAGCCTTCAGAATGGGAGAAAATAATAGCAAATGAAGCAACTGACATACAACTAATCTCAAAAAATACACAAGCAGTTTCATCCACCTCAGAAACATGTAAAATATCATGTATGAAACGAGATGCCAGTCCAGGTTCAATGCACGATACTGGATGCTTGGGGCTGGTGCACTGGGACGACCCAGAGGGATGGTGTGGGGAGGGAGGAGGGAGGGGGGGTTCAGGATGGGGAACACATGTATACCCGTGGTGGATTCATTTTGATGTTTGGCAGAACTAATACAATTATGTAAAGTTTGAGAATAGAATAAAATTAATTAAAAAAAAATACACAAGCAACTCGTACAGCTCAATTCCAGAAAAAATAAATGACCCAATCAAAAAATGGGCCAAAGAACTAAATAGACATTTCTCCAAAGAAGACATACAGATGGCTAACAAACACATGAAAAGATGCTCAACATCACTCATTATCCGAGAAATGCAAATCAAAACCACAATGAGGTACCATTTCATGCCAGTCAGAATTGCTGCGATCCAAAAGTCTACAAGCAATAAATGCTGAAGAGGATGTGGAGAAAAGGGAACACTCTTACTGTTGGTGGGAATGCAAACTAGTACAGCCACTATGGAGAGCAGTGTGGAGATTCCTTAAAAAATTGGATATAGAACTGCCATATGACCTAGCAATTCCACTGCTGGGCATACACACTGAGGAAACCAGAAGGGAAAGAGACACGTGTACCCCAATGTTGATCGCAGCACAGTTTATAATAGCCAGGGCATGGAAGCAACCTAGATGTCCATCAGCAGATGAATGGATAAGAAAGCTGTGGTACATATACACAATGTAGTATTACTCAGCCATTAAAAACAATACATTTGAATCAGTTCTAATGAGGTGGATGAAACTGGAGCCGATTATACAGAGTGAAGTAAGCCAGAAAGAAAAACACCAACACAGTATACTAACGCATATATATGGAATTTAGAAAGATGGTAATGACAACCCTGTATGTGAGACAGCAAAAGAGACACTGATGTATAGAACAGTTTTTTGGATTCTGTGGGAGAGGGGGGGAGTTATTTGGGAGAATGGCATTAAAATATGTATAATATCATATGTGAAACGAATCACCAGTCCAGGTTCTAAGCAGAATACAGGAAGCTTGGGGCTGGTGCACTGGGATGACCCAGAGGGATGGTATGGGGAGGGAGTTGGGAGGGGGGTTCAGGATTGGGAACACGTGTACACCTGTGGCACATGCATGTTGATGTATGGCAAAACCAATACAATATTGTAAAGTAAAATGATAATAATAATAATAAAAAATTTAAAAAAAGGAAGAATACAAAAATAAAATAGTTTCCTTGAAATTACACTTCTATTATACTGGAAGGGCTGTGCCATATAGTGGAATAGCCATATATATTGGAGGTTAATGCTACTGGGTGCAAATAATATTCTCCACTAATTACTAGCAATACATAGCTTTCCTAGATCTATTCAAACATATTTTGTAGAAAAACACATGTAAATAAAAATTAAACTTTAAAAAAAATAAAGATGGTTGCCAGTGAAGGAATGGGAATGAGAAATGGACCTACAAGAGAAAAATTAAAAAAAAAAAAAGGGAATGGAAATACCTAAAGATAATTATTATACAGAAAGGCCCAAGAGAAATGACTTTCAACTGTTTACACAGAAGAAAGAAATGGGAGTCATTAAACTTCAGTTTTGCCATTCGTCAAAAATTTACCTAGGAGACATGGTTTGAGAATTAGCAAACACATCTTATGTGAAAAAGTTTATTACTCTCATTGTCTGACTAGCATTGCTTTCAGTGAATAATGTGAAATGATTTTAAAATTAAAAGATATTGTGGAACACTGTGTTATGAATAACTTTTTTTATTTCACAAAATTACACTCATTCTCTCTTTATGATTCTTATTCAAAGTTAGAATTTGTATAGATGTTGTCTCTCTGAAAGTTTAGTCCTTCATGTTTTATATAGGATTTATTCAACTAATATTTCTTTAAAAAACAATACTGATCATATTGGTCTTCACAGGGATTCATATGCACACTAAATAATAGTTATACTTGAGACAAAATAGATTGGAAATTCATGACATTTAGCAGAAGCATAGTGTCTGTGGAAATTAGATAGCAAAGATGGCTTGCTCTCTCTGTATCTGCACCCTCTGCAGTGTGTGTCCCAGCTCCTTCATGCACAAGTGATTCTGTATTTCTCCCTTGAATGTTGCTTGGTCCTGTGACTTTCTTGACTAACAGAATGTGTGATGTAGAAGGGATATGTGCCTAGGACTCCAGAGGCCTTGTCTGCTTCTACTCTCTCCCTGGAGCCTCAAGATCTTACCATGTGAACATTTGTTAGCTGGAAGATAAAGCATCATCTGGAAGAGGGTTCATTTATCTTAGTAAGGAGTCATTCAACTTCTAATATTGTGAGTGAGGCTCTACCTGACAACAAGACCTAGTCATCCTTAGTGACATTCATATAAAGAAACCCTGTGCTGAAGATCTCTTGTTCAGACACATGGTTCATAGAACAGATGGTTGTTGCCCTTGATGTGCTGACTGATATTGGAACATTTCTGTGTGTAGTTCTGTCATATATATACATCATCAAGACCATCATAAAGTTCCCTTCTGCCCAGCAAAAGATGAAGGCCTGTTCTACCTGTTCTTCTCACATGAGATATCAGATCAGATCAGTCGCTCAGTCATGTCCAACTCTTTGCGACCCCATGAACTGCAGCACGCCAGGCCTCCCTGTCCATCACCAACTCCCGGAGTTCACTGAGACTCAGGTCCATCGAGTCAGTGATGCCATCCAGCCATCTCATCCTCTGTCGTCCCCTTCTCCTCCCGCCTCCAATCCCTCCCAGCATCAGACTCTTTTCCAATGAGTCAACTCTTCGCATGAGGTGGCCAAAGTACTGGAGTTTCAGCTTTAGCATCATTCCTTCCAAAGAAATCCCAGGGCTGATCTCCTTCAGAATGCACTGGTTGGATCTCCTTGCAGTCCAAGAGACTCTCAAGAGTCTTCTCCAACACCACAGTTCAAAAGCATCAATTATTTGGCGCTCAGCCTTCTTCGCAGTCCAACTCTCACATCCATACATGACCACAGGAAAAACCGTAGCCTTGACTAGATGAACCTTTGTTGGCAAAGTAATGTCTCTGCTTTTGAATATGCTATCTAGGTTGGTCATAACTTTCCTTTCAAGGAGTAAGCGTCTTTTAATTTCATGGCTGCAGTCACCATCTGTAGTGATTTTGGAGCCCAGAAAAATAAAGTCTGACAGTGTTTCCACTGTTTCCCCATCTATTTCCCATGAAGTGGTGGGACCAGATGCCATGATCTTCATTTTCTGAATGTTGAGTTTTAAGCCAACTTTTTCACTCTCCACTTTCACTTTCATCAAGAAGCTTTTGAGTTCCTCTTCACTTTCTGCTTTTTGGATGTTTACATTTAAAGCAAGACAATGGATACTATGATTCCATTAATATTCCCATCAGTTCAAGAATTCAATTTTTTTTCCACACAAGATTTAATAGTTATTTTATTGATCGTAGCCAGACTAGAGTTTAGGCAAATCCCTTCTCCTAGAAATCTAATTTCATATTCTTTTGATATGAGATGTCATCTTGCAGACAGTTTATTTTCAACAGGAGTTGAAATGGTTTATTTCAACTGTTTATTTCAACAGGCATTGAAAAGATGGTTTTGGATCAGAGATTAAATAATAACAGTGGTATAAGAAAGTTAATATAAACAGACAACAGACCAGGGTACATAAGTTAAGTAATGAGATTATGACATTAAGGACAAATGCTCTTTTTAAATTCATATTTTATGCTTAATTTCAACATTCTTTCACTTCTTTGAAATCATTGAAATTCTTTTGATTAAGTCAGTAAAAGCTTCTTTCACTTGCTTGTTCCTCAGGCTATATATAAAGGGGTTTAACATGGGGGCAACTGAAGTAGTAAGTAGTAACACACCCTTATTAATTGCCACTTCATCTTTTGCTGAAGGTTTGATGTAGATAAAGATACAACTGCCATAGGTGATAGAAACCACAATCATGTGAGAAGAACAGGTAGAAAAGGCCTTCATCTTTTGCTGGGCAGAAGGGAACTTTATGATGGTCTTGATGATGTATATATATGACAGAACTACACACAGAAATGTCCCAATATCAGTCAGCACAGCAAGGGCAACAACCATCTGTTCTATGAACCATGTGTCTGAACAAGAGATCTTCAGCATAGGAGAGGCATCACAGAGAAAATGATCAATGACATGATAGTCACAGAATTCCAGATTTAAGCCCAGGCAAAGTGGTGGAAATATAACCAGCCCACCTGCTATCCAACAGCAAATAACAAGTCTTCCACAGATTCTACTGTTCATGATGGTTGCATAATGTAAAGGTTTACAAATGGCCACATAGCGGTCATAGGACATGATGGCCAGGAGAAAAAATTCTGTTGCTGCAAAAAGGAAGATGAAAAATAGTTGACTGACACAGGCATTATAGGAAATAGTTTTGTCCCCAGTTGATAAGCTGTATAAGAATCTGGGAATGCAGACTGAGGTGAATAAGGTTTCTAAAAAGGAGAAGTGTTTGAGGAAAAAGTACATGGCAGTTTTAAGGCCAGAGTCTAGTAAAGTGAGTATAATGATGGTCAGATTCCCAGTTACACTTAATAAGTAGGAGACAAGCAGAAATATAAAAATCAGAACCTGCATTGGAGGGTCATCTGTCAGTCCCAGGAGTATGAATGTAGGTAATGATGTATGGTTTCTCATTGCTGACTTGTACTTCTTCTTAAGCTCCTCACAAAGTCAAGTGACATTGGACTGTGTTCTCAGTCCAGTGTATGAAATTAACTTGTATGAAATTAAGAGCCCGTGGACATTGGGTAAAAAAGAAAATCCAATCAATTCAATGAATATTCATTTTATTCTTTTAGTTGACAATGACTGACCATAACTCTGGGATTATCAGGTCTTTCAATGTGTGTTATAAGTCTCCTCACTATCATGGTTTTCTGAAATAAGATGGTTCTACTGTCCATATTTTTAGATCTCCTTGCACGCTCTTGAATGTCTATTTTTCAATTCACCTAAACTCTGTCTTCTACTGCCTGAAATGTATTTAGTTATAGAAATAGAAAGGATCATCTATGTGACATGATTTTTTTGTTTATTATAGTGTTATTTTTCTCCTATTGATTCTTTACTACTCCCATGTGAATGAACTCATAAGCTGCTTAAAATTTTGGTTCCTGTTAAATGTAAATAAATGGCTGAGTTTAACATTTTATACAGAGTCTATATGCCACATGTGCAGTACTTGAATGTTTTCTGTTACTGCAATGACCAAATAAATTATTTCATTTTATATATTTTACTTTTGGTATCAGAATTGTCATCCAAATAACACTGATACTTTTCCATTTTGCTATTTATCTTTAAGTTTCTATATCAATACCCAATTTTCCCTCCATTGTAACTCTGGTAGAAAGAATTTTTAATGAGTACTACATAAACAATTAGTCATATACATATACAGTCAACAAAAACAAGACCGGGAGCTGACTGTGGCTTAGATCATGAAGTCCTTATTGCCATGAAAGTGATAGTGAAGTGAAAGTGAAGTCGCTCAGTTGTGTCCGACTCTTTGCGACCCCATGGACTGTAGCCTACCAGGCTCCTCTGTCCATGGGATCTTCCAAGGCAAAAGTACTGGAGTAGATTGCCATTTCCTTCTCCAGGGGATCTTCCTGACCCAGGGATTGAACCCGGGTCTCCCACAATGTAGACAAAGGCTTTAACATCTGAGCCATCAGGGAAGTCCTTCTTATTGCCATATTCAGACTTAAATTGAAGAAAGTGGGGAAAACCACTAGACCATTCAGGTATGACCAAAATCAAATCCCTTATGACTATACAGTGGAAGTGAGAAATAGATTTAAGGAACTAGATCTGATAGACAGAATGCCTGATGAACTATGGATGGAGGTTCATGACATTGTACAGGAGACAGGGATCAACATCATCCCCAAGAAAAAGAAATGTAAAAAAGGAAAATAGCTGTCTGAGGAGGCCTTACAAATAGCTGTGATAAGAAGAGAATCAAAAAGCAAAGGAGAAAAGGAAAGATATATCCATTTGAATACAGAGTTCCAAAGAATAGCAAGGAGAGATAAAAAAAAGCCTTTCTTAGTGATCAGTGCAAAGAAATAGAGGAAAACAATAGAACGGGAAAGACTAGAGATCTCTTCAAAAAATTAGAGATACCAAGGCGACATTTCATGCAAAGATGGACACAATAAAGGACAGAAATGGTATGGACCTAACAGAAGCAGAAGATATTAAGAAGAGGTGGCAAGAATACACAGAAGAACTGTACAAAAAAGATCTTCATGACCCAGATAATCATGATGGTGCGATCACTCACCTAGAGCCAGACATCCTGGAATGTGAAGTCAAGTGGGCCTTAGAAAGCATCACTAAAAACAAAGCTAGTGGAGGTGATGGAATTCCAGTTGAGCTATTTCAAATCCTGATAGATGATGCTGTGAAAGAGCTGCACTCATTATGCCAGCAAATTTGGAAAACTCAGCAGTGGCCACAGGACTGGAAAAAGTCAGTTTTCGTTTCAATCCCAAAGAAAGGCGATGCCAAAAAAATGCTCAAACTACCACACAATTGCACTCATCTCACATGCTAGTAAAGTAATGCTCAAAATTCTCCAAGCCAGGCTTCAGCAATACACGAACTGTGAACTTCCTGATGTTCAAGCTGGTTTTAGAAAAGGCAGAGGCACAAGATATCAAAATGCCAACATCTGCTGGATTGTCAAAAAAACAAGAGAGTTCCAGAAAAACATCTATTTCTGCTTTATTGACTATACCAAAGCCTTTGACTGTGTGGAACACAATAAACTGTGGACAATTTTGAAGGAGATGGGAATACTAGACCACTCGACCTGCCTCCTGAGAAATCTGTATGCAGGTCAGGAAGCAACAGCTAGAACTGGACATGGAACAACAGACTGTTTCCAAATAGGAAAAGGAGTACTTCAAGGATGTATATTTTCACCCTGCTTATTTAACTTATATGAAGAGTACATCATGGGAAACGCAGGGCTGGATGAAGGACAAGCTGGAATCAAGATTGCTGGGAAAAGTATCAATAACCTCAGATATGCAGATGACACCACCGTTATGCCAGAAAGCAAAGAAGAACTAAAGAGACTCTTGATGAAAGTGAAAGAGAAGTGAAAAAGTTGGCTTAAAGCTCAACATTCAGAAAACGAAGATCATGGCATCTGGTCCCATCACTTCATGGGAAATAGATGGGGAAACAGTGGAAACAGTATCAGACTTTATTTTTTGGGGGCTCCAAAATCAATGCAGATGGTGATTGCAGTCATGAAATTAAAAGATGCTTTCTCCTTGGAAGGAAAGTTATAACCAACCTAGATAGCATATTCAAAAGCAGAGACATTACTCTGCCAACAAAGGTCAGTCTAGTCAAGGCTATGATTTTTCCAGTGGTCATGTATGGATGTGAGAGTTGCATAATCTCACATATGAAGAAAGCTATAAAGAAAGCTGAACGCTGAAGAATTGATGCTTTTGAACTGTGGTTTTGGAGAAGACTCTTGAGAGTCCCTTGGACTGCAAGGAGATCCAATCAGTCCATCCTAAAGGAGATCAGGCCTGGGTGTTCATTGGAAGGACTGATGTTGAAGCTGAAACTGCAATACTTTGGCCAACTAATGCGAAGAGTTGACTCATTTGAAAAAACCCTGATGTTGGGAAAGAATGAGGGCAGGAGGAGAAGGGGGTGACAGAGGATAAGATGGTTGGATGGCATCACTGACTCAGTGGACATGGGTTTGGGTAGACTCCGGGATTTGGTGATGAACAGAGAGGCCTGGCGAGCTGCGGTTCCTGGGGTCACAAAGAATCGGACCTGACTGAGTGATTGAACTGAACATAAACAAGTTACCTGCTGCTGTATGGTGTTAAAAAATTATTATAAGCAACTGAACAAACCCATCCTGAGGAATTTAACCTCAATTGTTTGTACTTTCATGGTCACGAAGGACAAGGGGAGACAGGATGAGACACGAGTTGGAGACCAAGGACAAATGACAATTCCTTTTCAATTATTTAACTTGAATTGGATCCTGCAACAGAGAAATGACATTAGAGGAAAAACTAGGAAACTCTGAATAAAATCTGTATTTAATTTATTTTAATTTTACTTAATTATCTTTTTCAGTGAATCTTTGTCTCTTCTGGGACTATCTCCTCTCTGTGCCTCTGTGGACTTGCCTACCACAGTGGGTCACCTGATGCTCCATGCGAGCTGAGGCCATGGGCACTGGGAACTCTTGGCAGGAGACGGTGTGCTGCTCTGTCACTGACTCGCTGGTGCGGGATGCACAGAGAGTGCACACAGACTCATGACAGTGATGGAGGAGGCGCCCTCACTGCCTGCCTGGCCTGGCCGTGACCGAGACCCATCCTTAAATCTGTATTTTAGTTATTAGTATTTTCCCACAGTATAAATTCTTTAGTGGTAATAATTATGCTGTGATTATGCAGGATGCTTCCAATAGGGAGAGCTGGGTGAAGGATATCTGGGAACTGGCTCCACTATTTTGTCAACACTTTTCTAAGTACAAAAGTTTTTCATAATTACAAAATTTACCAAATAGAAATAAAAAAGAAAACTGAAAAGTGAACAGCAGTTGCAGAGCACTTTTTTTCTTTCTGGCAGTATGTTGGGGACAGTACTTCACATGCATCATTTGTCTGGTACAATATCTACCAATCCTTTGTGCTTCTTCAACAATATTTTTGTGGTGATGTTCATTTTATGCCATCTATGACTATATAGGATATCCATTGAAATTAATGTTTATAGTTAAATTACAGCTTAATGTTAATCATAAATGTGTGGATTGCATGGATTTTGTCTATACCTTATAAGGCAAAATTATAATATTGACTAATAGGACCTGAAGTGCTTGCAGTTTTTGACCCATTGATAACACACTCCTGTGATGAGGATGTTCATGTTTAGAAAGGAATGTTACCTATGAAGCAACTCTTCAGAGTGCTTCCACCAAAGAAGGACCTTTGCTTTCCACCATCCAAAATGACACCTCTCTACAAGTTTAAGTGAAGTCTGTTTCCTGATACAGCTCTGTTCATTACCAGCTTTCCACCCCTGCTTTTCCCTTCACTAAACTGATACTGAAACCTGCAAGTTTAGCAAGTTTTGGCTAGTGTACTTCCTACAAAAACGTTTCTTGAAACTTCATTGTGTAAATTCTCCGTTTCTCTTTTTCCCCTCTAGCCCACTATACTTCTCTGTTACAACTAAATATGTGAATGTAATTTTATTGAGACTGGGTTCTGTCTTGTTCATCGAGATTTCACAGCAGTGAAATCTCATTCAGCGTTTATTGAAAGCTCAATAAATACATTATTGTAAAATTCATAAATTTTTATGTACTCTTCTGACTCAGACCAAGGAGTGTGTTTTTTCATATAGTGAAATTTCCATTCTCTTTTATGATACATTCTTTAAGTATGTAATTCCACTTGAGGTTCCCCCCCCTTTTTTTTTCTAACAAGGGTTGATTGGATATTTTTATATTTTAGCTTGAGCTATAAATGATCTAAAAATGCACATACTTAATACACACCATATATAATCTCAGTTGTTGAATCTCTTTCATTTTAAAAATGAGGTCATTAAAATATAAAAATCATTCTTTGCTACTTGGCAGCATAATAAAAGACTTCTGTCCTATTTAGTCCTGGACTAAAAGAAAAAGCTATTCATAAATTTTTTGCTTTGACTAGAAAGTACTATATATTTGGCCTTCTCTCTGATAACTTACATAACAGCTAAGTCAAATATTTCCTATCCTTCAGTCATTGTCAGGATACCTTGTTACCTTCCTATGTTGCTGAATCAAAAGATAATATTTGGCTTAGAGGCTTCAATTAAATGGTTACTTGGAGTTTCACCTGGTTGTTTTAAAAAGTTCTTTTCTTATCACTAAGAAAGTTGGATATAAGCTCCTACTTGGTGCCTAGTCCCACAGTGCAGCCTAAACTAGGCTTCCATTACAAGGAAGTACTGGGCATGTTTTGCCTAAAAGTTAACCTCCTCACCTCAACACCAGGTTAAAGGTCATAAAGGGGCCACCAGAGCATTTCCGGTGGTGGGACAGGAATGAACTGTCTCTGCAGCCCAGGTACCTCCCCTCAGTCCTGTCAGCACAACTCCAGGTTATCTGACTCCGTACCAACCACCACAGTCAGCCTGTGTGTACTGAGGACAGAGACTAATCTTGTCTTCCAAAAATGCCACTATTTTCTTCTGCTACTCATAGTCAGCCTTTTAAACAACACCCTCATGAAATTAATTGGCACTGATATTGATACAGATATTAAAAAACTGGGTTTCCATTAATATGTCTAAGACTATTAGAGAATTTGGTCACCAACTGATGAAACATAAGCATACAAACCACTCAATGGGGATACAGTTCACATAATTTATACACAGTTTTTGTTTAAAATGAGGGTGAGTGTCCTTCTAAAATTCCCCTTCATTTAGATGAAATTCATCATATGATACATAAAAATAGCTAATCAATGACTCTCCTATAATTACTAGTCATATTGAAAAGCCACACTTCATAAGGGGTGGTTGAAACCTTTCATAAAATACTAAAATGACAAATCATATTGGTTATTTTTGTAGAAATACTTTCCTCAGAGGAAACTATTGTTCTAGTGTTCAGAAAAGGGAAAGAAAAGGATTTAAAAAAATACTTCTCTGATAGTTGTAACCTCAGATGTCCACTGAATCCGAAAGTTGCAAAGGGTGAAAAAAGTCATTGAGGAAGATCTTATGGTGGGGAGAGAGGCGGGGAGAGATGTGGGTGGTCTCTGACCATTCTTAGGAGCACAGACTCCTACTCACAGAGAGCTCTGAAGTTGGAGAGTTTTCACTAAGTCATCCTCCATCCACACAAGATGATTTTTTCAATAGAAAACCTACCTCCCAATGAGCTCTGGAAATCTACTCTGGAAGTGCAAAGCTAACAGTAGTTTAAATGGCTAGGTAGGGATCTCCTTCTGCTGTTGGGAAAGTTGATTTTCTGTTATTTCTGGCAGAGGGCATATTTCTAAACTGGCAGAATTTCTCTTTTAAAAAAATTGACCTAATCTTTAATTAAGTGAAACAAAGAAACATATCCTTGGTGGTCCTGTCTTAAACATTACTAATGAATCTCTTGTGTAATAGATTCTGGGGACTGGGCAGGAAACACAGACCTGGGCAAAATGTCCTCAGAGAGGTACCTGTAAATAACATTAGCATTGGAAGAGTCCAGGTATGCAATGATTAGTATCAGATTACAAGACAAAAGGCAGCCTTCTGTTATTTTATTTCAATATTATTCTAGGAATTTGTAAGATGATAAAGACAATTTTTTCCATTTGTTAATCCTGTAAAAATATGATTGGTGGTTAGCTTCAGTATAAGTAGAGAACAGCAACCCACTCCACTTTCTCATCTGGAAAATGCCATGGACAGAGGAGCCTGGTGGGCTACAGTCCATGGGGTCACGAAGAATCAGACATGACTGAGTGACTAACATTTTCATTTTCAAGTATTCCAATAATAATAATGAAAAAATCTTTTATCAAAAGAAAAGGAAATGTGATAACTTATTGTTGATAGTTTTAAAAATACTTCCCAGATCTTTATAATTCTTTTGTTTTTACATTTCATGGGACTTTTTGTTTTAAATTGAAGTAAAGTTGATTTACAATATTGTATTAATTTCTGCCTTATAGCAATTCAGTTTTACATACACATATATTCTTTTCTATTAGAGTTTATCACAGGAGATTGAGTATATTTCCTGCAATATACTGCAGGACCTTGTTGTTTATCCATTCTACATACACTAGTTTACACCTGCAAACCTCAAATTCCCACTCCATCTATCCTCCACTGTATCTTCTTTTGGCAGCTACTAGTCTGTTCTCCACCGACTCGATGGACGTGAGTTTGAGTGAACTCCAGGAGATGGTGATGGACAGGGAGGCCTGGAGTGCTGCGATTCATAGTGTGGCATAGCGTGGCAAAGAGTCGGACACGACTGAGCAACTGAACTGAACTGAATCTGTTCTCCGTGTCTGTGAGTCTGTTTCTGTTTTGTAGATGAGTTCATTTGTGACATAGTTTAGGTTCCACATATAAGTAATATCAAATGGTATTTGTCTTTTTCTGAGTTACTTCACTTAGTATATTAATTTCTAGTTGCATCCATGTTGCTGAAAATGGCATTATTTATTTTTATGGCTGAATAGTATTTCATTGTATATATGTACCACATCTTCTTTATCCATTCATTTTTGATGGACATTTAGGTTGTTTATCATGGTCCATTGTATTTCTTTACTTATTTATGGTATTATTCTATTTCATTAAAATTTTCAATACATATTTTTGGATATGTTTACATATACTTTATATTTATTCATCTTCATATATCTTATATTTAGTTTGCTTTATAAGCACATTTTTAATGATGCTTTCTCTATGATTTTATTCTAATATATCAATGTGTTATTTTCTTCAAATATCACTTTTATGAGTTCACTGAACATCTTAATATATAAATTTACATCATTCCCAATGTTTGGAACTACCCACTCCAGTATTCTGGCCTAGATAATTCCATGGGTCCATCTTTAATTATCAACATACAAAGATATCTAATATTTTTAATAACTAAATTTATATAACTTTAAACTTTCTTTATAATTAGTACCACTTAATACCTAGAGCCAGACATCCTGGAATGTGAAGTCAAGTGGGCCTTAGGAAGCATCATTATGAACAAAGCTAATGGAGGTGATGGAATTCCAGTTGAGCTCTTTCAAATCCTGAAAGATGATGCTGTGAAAGTACGGCCAGCAAATTTGGAAAACTCAGCAGTGGCCACAGGACTGGAAAAAGTCAGTTTTCATTCCAATCCCAAAGAAAGGCAATGCCAAAGAATGCTTAAACTACCACACAATTGTACTCATCTCACACGCTAATAAAGTAATGCTCAAAATTCTCCAAGCCGGGCTTCAGCAATATGTGAACCATGAACTTCCAGATGTTCAAGTTGGTTTTAGAAAAGGCAGAGGAACCAGAGATCAAATTGCCAACATCTGCTGGATCATGGAAAAAGCAAGAGAGTTCCAGAAAAACATCTATTTCTGCTTTATTGACTATGCCAAAGCCTTTGACTGTGTGGATCACAATAAACTGTGGAAAATTCTGAAAGAGATGGGAATACCAGACCACCTGACCTACCTCCTGAGAAATTTGTATGCAGGTCAGGAAGCAACAGTTAGAACTGGACATGGAACAACAGACTGGTTCATAATAGGAAAAGGAGTACATCAAGGCTGTATATTGTCACCCTGCTTATTTAACTTACATGCAGAGTACATCATGAGAAATGCTGGGCTGGAAGAAGCACAAGCTGGAATCAAGATTGCCGAGAGAAATATCAGTCACCTCAGATATGGAGATGACACCACCCTTATGGCAGAAAATGAAGAGGAACTAAAGAGCCTCTTGATGAAAGTGAAAGAGGAGAGTGAAAAAGTTGGCTTAAAACTCAACATTCAGAAAACGAAGATCATGGTATCACCTCATGGGAAATAGATAGGGAAACAGTGGAAACAGTGTCAGACTTTATTTTTTGGGGCTCCAAAATCACTGCAGATGTTAACTGCAGCCATGAAAGTAAAGGACACTTACTTTTGGAAGAAAAGTTATGACCAACCTAGATAGCATATTCAAAAGCAGAGACATTACATTGCCAACAAAGGTTTGTCTAGTCAAGGCTATGGTTTTTCCAGTGGTCATGTATGGATGTGAGAGTTGGACTGTGAAGCAAGCTGAGCGCCAAAGAATTGATGCTTTTGAACTGTGGTGTTGGAGAAGACTCTTGAGAGTCCCTTGGACTGCAAGGAGATCTAACCAGTCCATTCTGAAGGAGATCAGCCCTGGGATTTCTTTGGAAGGAATGATGCTAGAGCTGAAACTCCAGTACTTTGGCCACCTCATGCAAAGAGTTGACTCATTGGAAAAGACTCTGATGCTAGAGGGTTTGGGGGCAGGAGGAGAAGGGGACGACAGAGGATGAGATGGCTGGATGGCATCACTGACTCAATGGGCGTGTGTCTGAGTGAGCTCCGGGAATCGGTGATGGAAAGGGAGGCTTGGCGTGCTGTGATTCATGGGGTCGCAAAGAGTCAGACACAACTGAGCAACTGAACTGAACTGAGCTGAACTGAATAATTAGTAAGTTTAGAAACTTATTTATATTTCTTCTATTTATGATAAAAATTATTTCTCTAAATTTCCTATATAAATATTTTTGCACATATAACCACTTATACACATGACATTCTTAGTTTTAGGTAGAAACATTTTTTTCAATTTATGGCTTTGATATATTTTTTTTACTAGATGTGTTAAAAATATTTGTAATCTCAGTGTGGGAAAATAAATCATTAGAATGAATATGATTTGGTGGATAACCTTCATAGATGGTTTTAGAAAAAAAACTCAGCATTTTTCTTTGTACCAGAAAGAGTTCTTTCAACTACAGAAAAATAGATGATCAGTAGACAGTTCACTTCACAATTTTGTTTGCCTTAGTCTAAGAGGACATCTGTAGAGGGTCCTGGGAAGAATTTCCTCCAATTACAACTATAGGAATCAGAAAATAAATGAAAAACCAACTCCACTGCAGTAACGACAACCCTCTCCACTACTGAGAGGGTGAGAGAGACCTTAAGAAAAAAACTAGGGGTGTGCACATAGACACAATTCCAAATAAACTGGCCCAAACCTCATTGAATTCTCTTTCTTCTTTTGTACACTACAACACTATCACTTTTTTTTTAAAAACAATTTCTAAAACACACTTGTTAATTTATCCTGTCAACACTTATTGAGAACTTATTTTATATTCTGTACCCTATGTCTCTTCAGGTAATGGTGGCTTTATCCCAAAATGAAAGGCTACTTTTATGTGAATGCAGGGCAGACCACAACTTGTGATGACTCAGCCAAATAGCATTTGAGAGACACTGTCCAACTTCAGGGACAATGTCTTATATTTATGACACATGAAAGAATTTAGCCAAATGACTGGCATTTCATACAGGTGGCCTTCTCTAGAATTCAGTAGGCATAGGGCAAACACTCCTGTGGCTTGAGTATGAATTACACATATACACATTTGGGAGTTGTAAATAAGTTTGTTTTCTTTTTCCCCAGGGAAGATTGGGATGAGATTCAAGATTTATAGAATTTTTTGTGCTGAACAAAATTTTCTATTAAGTAGCAAAGCAATTGAGTTTCCCATTTGTTATAAAACACTGAAGTGGTTCTAACTTCAGTTGTTAGTGTGAGTTCTGGGCTTCCCTGGTGGCTAAGACAGTAAAGAATCCATTTGCAATGCAGGAGATCTGAGTTCAGTCTCAGGATCCTGTGGAGAAGGGAATCGCTACCCAGTCCAGTACTCTTGCCTGGAGAATCCCATGGACAGAGGAGCCTGGCAGGGTCACATGAAAGGCAGAAGTGACTAAACAACTAAGCACGCACACATAGGAGTTCCAGCTAGACGAAATAGACAGACTTTCCCAAATTCTCGTCTTTTCAAAGTCTACTTTGAAGTGAATTCACTGGCAAAAGGGAAGATATAGGGGGATGGACTAATTGGATTCTATTAGCTGGTCAAGTTTAAGAGTTACACCTGGAAGACATCTGGGAGGTGAAGAGATTAACATCTTCTGAGAAAACTGCCTCTCAATGCTGCTGCTGCTGCTAAGTCACTTCAGCCGTGTCCAACTCTGTGCGACCCCAGACAGCAGCCCACCAGGCTCCCCCATCCCTGGGATTCTCCAGGCAAGAACACTGGAGTGGGTTGCCATTTCCTTCTCCAGTGCATGAAACTGAAAAGTGTAAGTGAAGTTGCTCAGTCATGTCCAACCCTCAGTGACACCATGGACTGCAGCCTTCCAGGCTCCTCTGTCCATGGGATTTTCCAGGCAAGAGTCCTGGAGTGGG
The DNA here is from genome assembly GCF_027580195.1 of Bos mutus. Taxonomy (NCBI): domain Eukaryota; kingdom Metazoa; phylum Chordata; class Mammalia; order Artiodactyla; family Bovidae; genus Bos; species Bos mutus. Next base: position 72,911,226 of record NC_091621.1, on the reverse strand, counting down.
GTGCCATTGCCTTCTCCAGCCTCTCATTATTTCTTCCCAAATAATACAAAAATGGCAAAGTGAATTCTACACCAGAGGTGGACAAACATTTTCTGCAAAAGGTCAGATAGTAAACATTTTCACCTTTTTGGGCCCTAAAGGTGTCTTTTAAATACTCAACTCTGCCATAAAAGTAGACGTAGATATCATGCAAATAGTGAGATATACAATCTTTTTTTATAAGAACCAGTGTGGGTAGATTCTACTCTCAGGCCTTAAGTTTCTGTGTCTTGCTCCAGAATGTGGGCCTTACTCCTAAGTAGCTTTTCCAGTGTTCAGCTAGAATCCTATCATTGAGGAGACATTTATTCACAAGGGCTGTTTACTTTGGCTGGGCCAAAAGTCCAAGCCCAGTGACTGCTTCAGTTCAGTTCAGTTCAGTTCAGTTGCTCAGTCATGTCCGACTCTTTGCGACCCCATGAATTGCAGCACAGCCAGGCCTCCCTGTCCATCACCAACTTCAGGAGTTCACTCAAACCCACGTCCATTGAGTCGGTGATGCCATCCAGCCATCTCATCCTCTGTTGTCCCCTTCTCCTCCTGCCCCCAATCCCTCCAAGCATCAGTCTTTTCCAAAGAGTCAACTCTTGGCATGAGGTGGCCAAAGTACTGCTTAGCCTCTACTATCTCTGTCGAATGCTCAGCATTATCACTGGTGAACATGGATTAAACTTTTCCTACATGTGTTTAGTCAGTTGCTCAGCCAAGGACACAAGAGGAACTCGTGTCCAGATTTCAGTTCAATGCAGCCCTGACTGGAGGATACTAACCATTTCAGCTGACCTGATCTTGACAACTAAACTCAGAGAGACAGTCATGTTGAGCTTAGTCTCTGTCTCATAATGTGAACTGAACTAGTGCTAATTGTGGAGTCCATTTACATAATTTCCCTTTTATAGAGGGAAATTTGAGCTGCTTGTCAAAAATTTTCTCATATACTCGATTCAGTTTCATGATTATTTAAGAAAGAAAATATGGTTTCAAACTCCTTTTCTGACAGAGATGGAAGCAAAAGTACTAATTTTTGTTTTATTCTTTTTGTTTTTATGTGTGCATGTGTGTATGAGTGCTAACATGCTATTGTTATACAGGTGTGGTTTAAAAATTTCACCTGTTTCTTGAAGTAAACTCTCTTGTATATTTTGTGGATCATTTTTGTTTTCAGATGTTTGATATTTATTTTCATGTTTGGCTTACAATATGATTTAGTTGACAAGCCTATTTTGAGTTCTTTTATTTTAATGTTTCTCTTGTTAATACTTTAAACAAAGATGAAATATTTCTTCTTATATGTCACATGTTTCAGCATATTTATTGAGTGTGATTGTGAAAATTCCTCAGTTGTGTCTGACTCCTTGTGATCCTATGGACTGTAGAGCCCAGCAGGCTCCTCTGTTCATGGAATGTTCCAGGCAAGAATATTGGAGTGGGTTGCCATTTTCTTCTCCAGAGTGTATTTATTATACAAATGCAAGTTAAAGGAGTCCAGCAAAACTATTGTTCTGAAATTTTCCCGGGAATCATAGATAATATATTTAACATGGTATACAATTCTTTTTTGGAATAATATTAGAAAAACGTAGTGAGAGGTAAAGAAAGATTTTGTTTCTGAGAAATTCTCATGTTCTTTTTAATGACATAAATCATTTTGATTGAGATTACAGAGTCGGATAAGTAATTTGTTCTAAGTAGTTTCACAATTAGGATTTCCAGAGAAAAATGTTTAAGCAAGCAATACATTATTTTTATCTGATGGTTTAAATCCAGTATGCTCTTAATTGTGTAAGAAAAATGCAATTTTTTTGATTATGTCACTGACAGCTTGTTTCACCTGCTTGTTCTTCAAAGTATAAATAACAGGGTTCAACAGCGGGGCAACAGATGTAGTGAGCACAGACACGTCTTTGTTAATGTCCACCTCTTCTTTGGCTGAAGGCTTGATGTAGATAAAAATACAGCTGCCATAGGTAATGGAAACAACAATCATATGAGAAGAACAAGTGGAAAAAGCTTTTCTTCTCTGTGATGCAGAGGGAAATCTTAGAATTGTCCTGATGATATACATGTAAGAAAGAACAACCCCTATCAATGTAATGATGAATGTCACCACTGCACAAATTATAACCATCTGTTCAATGAACCATGTATCTGAGCATGAGATCTTAAAAAGAGGAGCTGCATCACAGCCAAAATGATCAATGGCATTGGAGTCACAGAATTCTAGCTGGAGGCCCATACTGAGTGGTGTGATGATGATCATCAGCCCAGAGATCCAGCAGCAGAACACAAGGATGGTGCAGACTCTGCCATTCATGATGGTCATGTAATGAAGGGGTTTACAAATGGCCACATATCGGTCATAGGACATGGCTGCCAGGAGAAAAAACTCTGTGGCCCCAAAAAGTCCAATGAAAAATATTTGACTAGCACAGGCGTTATAAGTAATGGAATTGTCCCCACTTGATATGCTATACAGGAATCTGGGAATACAGACCGTTGTGAATGAGATTTCTAAGAAGGAGAAGTTTCTAAGAAAAAAAATACATAGGTGTTTTAAGATGAGAATCCAGGAATGTTAGAATGATAATAGTCAGATTTCCAGTAATGCTCAGCAGGTAAGTAAGAAACAAGAAGACGAAAACAAGAACTTGCAGCTGTGGGTCCTCTGTAAGTCCCAACAAGATGAACGTTGTTATGACTGTGTGATTTCTCATGACCACCTTTGATGTTTTAGGTAATCTCTATGTAAAAAGTCTAAGAGAAGGTATCCAAATAGATAAAAAAAAGTAATTTAAAAAAATCAATGGAATAGAAAACAGAAACAAGAGACAAGATGAATACAATCAAAAGCTGATTCATGGAGAGGATTAATAACGTGGATAAAACTGTCATTGAGACTGATCTTGAAAGAAAAAAAAGATGGAATTTATCAGAAATGTGAGGTATGGCATCATTATAAGTTACACAGCTATTGAAAAGATAAAAATGTCATGTTTTGAAAAAATTTGCTAAATGGATTCAGCAACTTGAATGAATGAGTGAATTCTACAAAAAATACAATTTATTAAAGTTAATGCAAGATTAAATATCTAACCTATATAGTTCTATTTTTAACATTAAAGTAAACAAGTGAAAAGTAAAAGTGTTAGTCACACAATTGTGTCAACTCTTTGCAATCCCATGGACTGTAGCCCACCAGCCTCCTCTGTTCATGAAAGTCTCCAGGTAAGAATACTGGAGTGAGCAGCCATTTCCTTCTCCAGGGGATATTCCCAACCCAGGGATTGAACCCAGATCTCCTGCTTTGCAGGCAGATTCTTTAACATCTGAGTCACCAGGGAAGCCCAAAGTAACCAAATACATATTTAAATTATTCTACAAAGAGAACTGCAGCCTCAGATGGCTTAATTGTAGTTTCCTACTGAACATTTAAAAACAAATAGGGAAATACCATACTATACAAATCCTTTGAAACATCTGTTGAAAGCAAAATTCATAACATAATCTGACAGAACTGACACTGTATATAGACAAAATATGATAATCATAATGAAAAGGAGAAAAGTAAAGGATAACAATTTTTTCTGTTACATGCTACCTCCAGTGGCAAAATATTATATCAAAGTGGCTTGTGAAATGTTCAATGCATAGATTATAATTTACAGATCACACACAAACTTTTAAGAAATGATATGGTAAAAAGCATTCTATAAATTAAAATGGAACACTAAACTATTCAATTGAAGGCAGTAAAGTAGAGACAAAAGAATGAACAGCAATGGGAACAAAGAACAATCAACTAACAAAATGATAGAAGTCCAAACATAAATGATGATACACTGCCTATAAGTGATCAAAACATATCATGGTAATCAAAAGAGATTATAAGAACAATTAAGAAAATTAATTTTCTGAATGCTATATACAAGCACTCCACTTCAAATATAATAACATGTATAGATTAAAAATAAAAGAGTAGAAAAATTATATCATCCAAAGCACAATCAAGAGAATGCTGGAGTGCATATTGCCACCAAAGAAAATTAACAAGCATACAAAAGAAAATTACATACTGATAATTGAGTCAAATAACCAAGAACATAGATTCTAATTATTTATGTATCTAATAATGTATCAAAATATATGAAGGATAAACTGGCATACGGGCTTCTAAAGTGGCACCAGTGGTAAAGAGCCTGCCTGACAATGCAGGAGATTTTAGAGATACAGGTTTGATCCCTGGGTCTGGAGGATCCCCTGGAAGAGCACACAGCAACCTACTCTTGTATTCTTGCCTGGAGAAACCCCATGGATGAGGAGCCTGGTGGTCTATAATCCATAGGGTCGCAAAGAGTCAGACACTACTGAAGCGACAGAACAGCACAAACTGCCATAAATGAAAGATAAAATAGATAAATTAGCAATTATAGTTGGAGATTCTCTTACTAATTAATTGATAGAATTGACTGAAAATCCACAGACATATACAAGAACTAAATGCATCTTCAGTCAATTCCATATAACTGACATAAAAATGAACACAACAAAAAATGAACTTGAAATAGATCATAGACCTAACAAAAAATTATCTGCCTTTAGAAAGACATTTTTTAAAAAGTGAAAATTAAAGCCACATAGACTTGTCCAAGGAAAAGTCTAATTTCAAACCCTCTAAGTCTGATCTGCTGCTGCTATTGCTGCTGCTAAGTTGCGTCAGTCGTGTCTGACTCTGTGCGACCCCATGGACCGCAGCCCACCAGGCTCCCCCATCCCTGGGATTCTCCAGGCAAGAATACTGGAGTGGGTTGCCATTTCCTTCTCCAATGCATGAAAGTGAAAAGTGAAAGTGAAGTTGCTCAGTCGTGTCTGACTTAGCGACCCCATGGACTGCAGCCTACCAGGTTTCTCCATCCATGGGGTTTTCCAGGCAAGAGTACTGGAGTGGAGTGCCATTGCCTTCTCCAAGTCTGATCTAGATGCCCCCAAAAATTGAATATTGAAGTCAGAATATGATAGGATGCACTCTTCATGCAGATATAACTTTGGGGATTATCAGCCTAAGTGAAGTCACCTTATTTAGGACAGCCTCTTAGAGAGAGGGTGAAATGAAAGAAAGGATTGTCTAGAGAAGACATTGTTCAGTCACTGAGTCATGTCTGACTCTCTGCAACCCCATGGATTGTAGCACGCCAGGCTCCTTTGTCCTCCATCATCTGCTGGAGGTTGCTTAAATCAATGTCCATTGAGACGATGATGCTATTTAACCATCTCAGACTCTGCCACCCCCTTCTCCTTTTGCCTTCCATCTTTCTCATCATCAGGGTCTTTTCCAATGAGTCATCTGCACAAGGAGGCCAAAGTATTGGAGCTTCAGCTTCAGCATCAGTCCTTCCAATGAATATTCAGGGTTTATTTCCTTTAGGATTGACTGGTTTGATCTCCTTGCAGGCCAAGGGATTCTAAAGAGTGTTCTCCAGCACCAAATATGACATATCAACTCTGTCCCTAAGAATTTACTATGAGAATAAAAAATATATATATATATATTTCACAGAAAAACTTGATAATTGGATTTTTATTCAAAATAACTAAAAATGGAATGCAATATAAAGAAGCATCAAGAGATTATAAATAAACAAATTGTGATATTTATAAACATGGAATGTTACATAGCATTATATATCTTGATTTCAGTAGTGGTTATGAGGATACATATATAGATTTTTCATAATTCACTAGAATGTTACATATATAGGTTTTATATACAATGCATACAATTGATTAAAGAAGACTAGTCACGGAGTAAGAGAAGATATTTGCAAAAACTCTCAAAGACAGAACCCAGCATTTATAAAACTCTACTACAAATCAATAAGATAAATACCAAGCCTAATAAAAATTAGACAAGTTTCTTCAAAAAAGAGGACATCTAAATACCAGCGAACGTATGAAATGTAATCTTTTTAGGGTTTAGGGAAAAGGAAATTAAATTCACAACTAGTGTACAACTATGAGGATGCTGCTCTTGCTGCTGCTGCTAAGTTGCTTCAGTCGTGTCCAACTTTGTGTGACCCCATAGATGGAAGCCCACCAGGCTCCCCCATCCCTGGGATTCTCCAGGCAAGAGTACTGGAATGGGTTGCCATTCCCTTCTCCAGGGGATTTTCCCAAACCAGAGATTGAACCAGTATTTGCTGCACTGGCAGGCAGATTCTTTACCACTGAGCCACCAGGGAAGCCTAGGGTCTTCCTCAGATCTACAGAATTTTTCATCTGATGGTCTCAGGCCCATGGCCAGCAATTTTTCCCCTCCAGAGCCACATTCTGCTCCACTGTTAATTCCTTGTAAAAGGTCATCAAGCAAAGAAAAAAACAGAGATGCTTTAACCTACTTTGGACAGGAGAATTTTCAGAGTCATGTCACTGATTTCTAAAGCATGGCAAGTTTTATGAAGAAGGAAAACAAAGTTCAGAGAGGGAGAGTGAATTCTTCAAGGTCATACAAATGGCTAGCAGGCATCTTTCTATGAAATAGAGGAAATATACTCTTTCCTAAAATCAAGGTACATTCTATGCCCTCAGGCCAAATAACCAGATCTTTTCCATCACAGAAGTAGCATTCCCTTCTCCAGAAAAGGAAGTTTTTTTTTTCCCCCAAATTTTGAATAGAAAAAAAAATACTTATTTGAAAAATATGCAAGTACTTACACTTTAGTCTTTCATTCAGGCTTCAGATTTTTTTTCTCCCCACATAGTCTCACAATTAAACCAGTTATTAGTAGTGACATAGATGTAGTCTAGTGATTCTTTTCCACTTAACACTCACTCAAAGATAGCAATGAAAATGCATGAACAAGTTATATCCTTTTTTATATCCCTGTGCCTAACATTTACCATGAATGACAAAAATCAGTCTAAATTTAAAAATGACCTATTTCCACAAAATATAGATAGAAGGAAAGATTAGTAAACAGGCCAAGGAAAACAAAAATTGTCTTTCATTGTTGCAAAGTTGATGGCCTGACCCAACAATTTAACATGGAGTGATTCCCTGAAGTTTCACCACAGATATGATTGAGGATGCTTTTTGTATATGGTCAACCTGTAACAGGTAAGATTAACTATGCTAAAAAAAAGTGTCCTTGGTGACCATGCCCCAAAGTCACTAATGAATGTAAAATATTCATATAGGAAAAAACAAAGCAAAACAAAAGTTAACTAATGCACCTAGGAATTGGGACAGTGTCCTTGGAGACTGGAAAGATGTATTAATAACATCAAGGTCATGTTATTATGTGTTATGAGGATACTAAAGGTTATGTGTCATGAGGATACTAAATCTTTGCTAAAATGATGAACCAAGTAACATTTTGTTCATGTTAATGCACATTTTGTAATTGCTAATAACATGTCATAATTTGCAAATATTTATCGGTAATGTTTGAACATAATATTACTACCCTTTCACTGTTGTTGAAGTAATTCCTTATGCTTTCTTGAGATATTTGCATATACTCAGGATATTAAGTCTGTGCAAATCTCATATGTAATAAATCCTTTTTCACAGTTTGTTATTTAATATTTAATGCAATTTGTGGTGATGGTATACAGAAAATTTGGTTAAATCACAGTAAAATCATTTACCTCTTTTGTTTGTTTGTTTCTGAATCTATTATTATGTGAAAGGCTTTAATAGTCCTAACCATGTCATATACTTACTTATATTTTCTTCCAATTATTTTATTTACTTTAATATCTGCATCCAACATCCAGAAGGTAATAACCAGGAGGTATTGAAAAATATGTAGAAAGAACATACAGTGAAATAGGAGGGACAAACAGCTGGTGAGCATGGTATCATGGAAGTCAAGTGTAAAGTGTTTCCTATGCCATGAGGTTTTGATACATTGACTATTAATTTTTTCCCCTTTTTTATATGTGACTGATTTGGCATTACAATTCTTTTATAGAGCTTCCCTTTTTCGTGATGCATTCATATTCACATCACTATCCATAGCATTATTTATATTTACAGTGGTGGCACTATGCATCCTTTCTCAAAATGCTCTGATTCTTTGTTTCTATGGTAGTTTTTCTTTTCAGTCAGATCAGATCAGATCAGATCAGTCGCTCAGTCATGTTCGACTCTTTGCGACCCCATGAACTACAGCACGCCAGGCCTCCCTGTCCATCACCAATTCCTGGAGTTCACTCAGACTCATGTCCATTGAGTCAGTGATGCCATCCAGCCATCTTATCTTCTGTTGTCCCCTTCTTCTCCTGCCCCCAATCCCTCCCAGCATCAGAGTCTTTTCCAGTGAGTCAACTCTTTGTATGAGGTGGCCAAAGTACTGGAGTTTCAGCTTTAGCATCATTCCTTCCAAAGAAATCCCAGGGCTGATCTCCTTCAGAATGGACTGGTTGGATCTCCTTGCAGTCCAAGGGACTCTCAAGAGTCTTCTCCAACACCACAGTTCAAAAGCATCAATTCTTCAGCGCTCAGCCTTCTTCACAGTCCAACTCTCACATCCATACATGACCACTGGAAAAACCATAGCCTTGACTAGATGGACCTTTGTTGGCAAAGTAATGTCTCTGCTTTTGAATATGCTATCTAGGTTGGTCATAACTTTCTTTCCAAGGAGTAAGCGTCTTTTAATTTCATGGCTGCAGTCACCATCTGCAGTGATTTTGGAGCCCAGAAAAATAAAGTCTGACACTATTTCCACTGTTTCCCCATCTATTTCCCACGAAGTGGTGGGCCCGGATGCCATGATCTTCGTTTTCTGAATGTGGAGCTTTAAGCCAACTTTTTCAGTCTCTACGTTCACCTTCATCAAGAGGCTTTTTAGTTCCTCTTCACTTTCTGCCATAAGAGTGGTGTCATCTGCATATCTGAGGTTATCAATATTTCTCCTGAAAATCTTGATTCCAGCTTGTGTTTCTTCCAGTCCAGCGTTTCTCATGATGTACTCTGCATATAAGTTAAATAAACAGGGTGACAATATACAGCCTTGACGAACTCCTTTTCCTATTTGGAACCAGTCTGTTGTTCTATATCCAGTTCTAACTGTTGATTCCTGACCTGCATAGAGGTTTCTTAAGAGGCAGATCAGGTGGTCTGGTATTCCCATCTCTTTCAGAATTTTCCACAGTTTATTGTGATCCACACAGTCAAAGGCTTTGGCATAGTCTTTTCAGTACTCTTGTACAAATTTGGCCTTTAAGAAGGCTTCTATGTCATTTTGGAATTTTCTCCTTAATCTTAGAGCATAGTAATGCTGTCAAAATGTTTGGATCTTTCAAAAGACAAACCTGGAATATAACACATTAAGAAACCATTGTTTTACACTGTTGCCTCTAATTTTTCTACTGAATTATTTTCCTATCATATTTAATTCTCCCTTTCTGTTTTTCCTATAGTGATATTCTCAACATTAATGTAAGTTTGACCAATGCTAAAATCCACACAAAAAGAAATTAGAATTACTCAGTCAATACCACCAATGATAACATCCAAACTAAATGCAGTTACTAATGTATTTGTAATCCTTTTACAGAGAGTCAATGATAAGAATGTGAAGATTTTAAGTTACACACTACATTATTTTTGGTTTTTTGCTTTTTACCTTTGTGATTTTTTATTCACTCTGAAATACTGTCATTTCTTTTGATTTTATTTATGTTCAATTTTATTGTTTATGTTACTTTAAAGTTTCATGCATATAAAACAATGGTATGGTTGGAAAATAAAATTTTATTTAAAAGGTAATCTTATGGCATTAAAACATGTATAATATCATATAAGAAATGAATCACCGTTCCAGCCCATTGGGATGACCAGCCCATTGGGATGACCCAGAGGGATGTTTGGGGAGGGAGATGGGAGATGGGTTTAGGATTGGGAACACATGTACACCCGTGGCAGATGCATGTCTATGTATGACAAAACCAATACAATATTGTAAATTAAAAAAATAATAATAATAAAAATAAGTAAAAGGTATTCTTATAAAGGTTCATGAGATCATTTCTTGACAAAGTTTTTTGCATGTATGGTATAAATATATCAATATTTCAATCATATATTTATTTACTCAAAAAATGTTGAGCATTTGGACCCTAGGTATAGTTTGAGGCATTCAATATCTGGCTAGCTAGGTGGCTCTCATCTACATATTATCTAATGATTTATTTATTTAGTTGGAAGTACTGCATAACAGTTAACAAGCTACAGTTAGATCTTATTACAGCCCTGTTTCCATAAACTCTGAACTTTGTCATAGTGTGAGCAAGAAAAATAATGTCTCTAAGCCTCAATTTTTTTCAGAAGTAAAAAAGAAAAGTTCATAATTATGTGTACCTTGCTTTATATGATGATTAAATATTATAAACACAATTAACACAGTAATTCATGCATAGTAAATGTTCAACACACAATGGGCATTATAATAATTAGTAATACTTCAAAATGTTAAATTGTGGATGCACATCCCAGATGGTGCTAGTGGTAAAGAACCCACCTGTCAATGCAGGAGACGTAAGAGATGTGGGTTGGATCCCTAGGTCAGGAAGATCCCTTGGAGGAAGGCATGAAAACCCACTCCAGTATTCTTGTCTGGAGAATCCCACAGAGTTCCCTGTTGGGCTATGGTCCATAGGGTCGCAAAGAGTTGGACACTACTGAAGTGACTTAGCATGCATGCATTTACATCCTTAAATCCGCTGAAGAAAATATTTATTTCTAAATCATAATATTATGCAGAAATACTAATTTTTTCCTTAATATTGAATAGAATTGTTTCAGAAATATAAGTAGGAGTAGTTTGTGGTAGGTACCCATATGCTCTTCTCCTAGTGATAATTCACATATTGGAAAAAATAAACAAAAAATTTTCTTGGTATGTTGACATATATGTGTTATATATGATAGAAAATAACCTGCTAATTTGCAATGTTTACATAAATTTTCCTTTTTAGAAATATTTTGGTCTGCTCACATTTTTGATCTATCTTAGTGATGCAATAGCTTCAATTTATTATCTTGAATAGTCTTTAAAAATTCATTTGAAAAAATAAAAGCCTGTTAAAATTCTAATCTTAAAAATGGATTATTCTTCATCTCAGTAGCCATTAATGAGTTCTTCTTCTTCAGATCCATAGTTGGGTTAGATGTGCATCAGCTTGGTTGTATTGGATCTTTATTGCTGTGCGTGGGCTTTCTCTAGTTGTGGCAAGCGGGGATACTGTTCCTTGCAGTTCATAGGCTTCACATTGTGGTGGCTTTGCTTGTTGCAGAGCATAGGCTGTAGGCACATGGGCTTCAACAGTTGCAGCACACAGGCTCAGTAGTTGATGCATACAGGCTCTAGGGCATGCAGGCTTCAGTTCTTGCAGTGCACAGGCTCAGCATTTGTTGCTCACAGGCTCTAGAGCACAGATTCAGTGGTTGTGACACCCAGGCTTAGTTACTCTGTGGCATGTGGAATCTTCCTGGCGAGGGATCAAACCAGTGTCCCTTACATTGGCAGGTGAATTCCTAATCATGGTACAACCAGGGAAGTTCTTAAGTCCAAATTCTAACTTTTAACAGGCTCTGGGCTTCCCTGGTGGCTTAGATGGTAAAGAGTCTGCTTGCAATGCAGGAGACAAGAGTTTGATCCCTGGGTTGGGAAGATTCCCCAGAGAATGGAATGGTTACCAACTCCAGTATTCTTGCTGGGAGAATTCCATGGACAGAGGAGTCTGGTGGGCTACATACAGTCCATGGGGTTGCACTGAGTTGGAAACTACTGAGTGCCTAATAAGTTCCCCCATTGCTATGCTTCTGCTCCATTAGTCACACTCTTTTCATCCTGGGCTACTGGAGATTCTGAAAACCTACAATTACAAATACATTTGTCCCATCCAAATCATCACACACATCAATACTAGTATTTGATATAGTAGTATACTAGTATTTACTTAGATTAATAGTTACTGATTAGGTATGGGCTTCCCAGTGGTATAGAATCTGCCTGTCAATGTAAGAGATGTAGGAGACGGGGTTAGGAAGATTCCCTGGAGGAGGAAATGACAACCCACTCCAGTATTTTTGCTTGAAAAATCTCATGGACAGAGAAGCATGGTGGGCTACAGTCCATGGGATCACAAAGAGTCAGACATGAGCACATATACAAACACACACACAATTAGGTGTATGAGTGCTTACTGGCTCGTGAGGATGTAAGCAATGTGACAAGAAAACAGTAATTTTTCACCATCACAGAGCTGCATCTGGCAAGTGGTGTTAGACTCTGGCTATCTGTAACTCGGTGGAGATTGTGATGGCCTTTTCTGTGTTTTTTATTCTCATGGTGTCAATTACAGGTGGCAAAATGCTCAAGTCCTAAATATATTATTATATTTTTTGTAAATGTGGTCATGCTGCTGCTGCTGCTGCTAAGTCGCTTCAGTCTTGTCCGAATCTGTGCAACCCCATAGATGGCAGCCCACCAGGCTCCCCAATCCCTGGGATTCTCCAGGCAAGAACACTGGAGTGGGTTGCCATTTCCTTCTCCAATGCATGAAAGTGAAAAGTGAAAGTGAAGTCACTCAGTCATGTCCAACTCTTAGCAACCTTATGGACTGCAGCCTACCAGGCTCCTCCATCCATGGGATTTTCCAGGCAAGAGAACTGGAGTGGGATGCCATTGCCTTCTCCGAAATGTGGTTATATCTGCTTTATATTCAGTTACAGTTTTTCCTATATTCAATCACTATTTATTTTGTTGTGTTTTTACACACTAACACTCTCTTTTTCTGTTATTGTCATTTTCTATGTCTTCATCAATAGTTTGTGTTAGAGGCTATAATGGGGTTGGAATCAGATGTCACTTTAATATGAAATTTAAAATTTCAGAATTTAACTATTAGGTCTTAATTCATGATCTGGCATAATTTTATTTTGATGAAGTGAATAATTAAAGATTAATGAATTATTTTTGAAGCCTGAACCAAGGGTTTATCTAATTTATTTAACAATGGACAAATTTTTATATATGACTGGAAGTTTGTAAATGAGGGTGAAAAAAAAACCAAAACTGTTATGGATCAATTTCCAAAACTGAGTTAACTTTATAATAGTTTTTGCAACACAGTTTTAGAACATATCTTCAACCTCATGCAAATTGGTATATTGTGCATGTTGATTTTTTTAATATGTCATATATTAAATATAAAACTACTCATGTATTTTCTTATTTTTATACCTTTTTATTACTAGAAGTTGTTTGAAATCATGAAAGGTAAATGATGAACCATACAACAAGACACATAGAGTTTATTCTTCTGTGACTGACAGATAATTCTCCATTATGAATAGTAGTTTTTTTGTTTCTGCTTCTAAATTATATGTTGAATGTGACTGGAGACTTAACCATCATTGCCCTGACTCTGTTGGAGTCCCATCTCAAGACCCCAATGTATATCTTCCTCCATAATTTCTCTTTCCTGGAAATTTCATTCACAAGTGCTTGCACCCCCAGATTCCTAATCACCACTGTAACCAGAGAAAATATGATTTCTTATATTGGTTGTATGTCTCAGTTGTTTTTCTACATATTCTTGGAAGTTACAGAATTTTTCCTTTTTGGGACTAGTCCTATGACCTGTTGACATTTGCAAGCCTTTGCATTATACATCCATCATGAGCAGCACAATCTGTCATCAGCTGGTGCTCAGTTCTTGGGCAACTGGCTTTCTGGTCACTTTTCCTCCAGTGATTTTGGATCTCCACCTGGATTTCTGTGACTCAAATGTCATTGACCATTTCATTTGTGATATTTCTCCTATCCTACAACTTTCTTTCTCAGACACACATTTACTAGAAATGGTGGTATATTTATTAGACGTGGTGACCCTCAGGATCACTTTGCTATTGGTAATTCTTTCTTACTCTTACATCATCAAGACAATTATAAATTTCCCATTTAGCTCAACAACAAAAAAATTCATTTTTACTTGCTCTTTGCATAAGATTGTTGTATGCATCAGTTATTGTAGTCGTATATCCATCTATTAGGTTGTTGCAAAAGTATTTGTGGTTTTGCATTGATGAACTTTGTTGTTTGATATTTGAATATACTCAAAGAAATGTGGTTATGTTATACAATATTTTAATGCACATTTCTCACTTCATGTTTTTTTGCTAATGACATTACTTGCTGTGTATTTTATATTTATTTTAGACTAAGGAAATGATTTTAGACAAAAAGCACATTTGGGAATTTTTTAAAATCGAGTTCAAAATGAGTCATAAAACAAGGACACAACTTGCAACATCAACAACACATTTGGCCCAGGAACTGTTAATGAACATATAATGAAGTGGTAGTTCAAGATATTCTGCAAAGGAGACAAGAGTCTTGAAGAAGGAGAACATGGTGGCCAGCCAGTGGAAATTGACAACGACCAATTGAGAGAATCATCAAAGCTGATCCTCTTACAACTACCCGAGAAGTTGCTGAAGAACTCAATGTCACTCATTCTATGATCATTTGGCATTTGAAGCAAACTGGAAGGTGAAAAAGCTTGGGACGACCCAGAGGGATGGTATGGGGAGGGAGGAGGGAGGAGGGTTCAGGATGGGGAACACATGTATACCTGTGGTGGATTCATTTTGATATTTGGCAAAACTAATACAATTATGTAAAGTTTAAAAATAAAATAAAATTAATTAAAAAATTAAAAAAAAAAAAAAAAAAGATGTAGGTACTGAATGAGAAAAATGTAGCTTGAAAAGTTAAAAAAAAAAAAAAAGAATCTGCCTGCAATGCAGGTGACCTCGGTTCAATACCTGGGTCAGGAAGAACTGCTGGAGAAGGGATAGGCTACCCACTCCAATATGGAATACCAGAAATTGTTTATTCATTGATCTATTGTTGGATGTTTTGTTCATTTCCAAATGTCTGTTATGAACTAAACGACAATAAACATTCTCGTATAAAAAAAAAAAAAAAAAAGCTTGGTAAATGGGTGCCTCATGAGCTGAATGAAATTCAAAATATTGTTGTTTTGAAGTGTCAACTTCTCTTATTCTATGCAACAAACAACAATGAATGATTTCTTGATCAGATTGTAACATGTGACAAAAAGTGGATTATATATGGTCATCAGCAGTGACCAATTCAGTGATTGGACTAAGAAGAAGCTCCAAAGTACTTCCCAAAGCCAAACTCAAACTTGCACCAAAAAAGGTCATGGTCACTGTTTGGCGGTCTGCTGCCTATCAGATCCACTACAGCTTTCTGAATCCTGGCGAAATTGTTACATCTGAGAAATATGCTCAGCAAATCAATCAGATGCAGATGAAAACCACAGCTTTTCAACAGAATGGGCCCAATTCTCCACAACAACGCTGGACTGCAGGTCACACAACCACTTCAAAAATTGAATGAATTGGGCTATGAAGTTTTGCTTCATCCACCATATTCACCTGACCACTCGCCAACCAGCTACCACTTCTTCAAGCATCTAGATAACTTTTTGCAGGGAAAATGTTTCCACAACCAGTAGGAGGCAGAAAATGCTTTCCAAGATTTTGTCAAATTTGAAAGGGTGAATTATTATGCTACAGGAATAAATAAACTTGTTTCTCATTGCTAAAGATGTGTTGATTGTAATGTTTCCTACTTTGATTAATAAAGATGTGTTTGAACATCATTATAAAGATTTAAAATTCACTGCCTGAAATTGCAATTACTTTGTTTTACCAACCTAATACGTGAAACCCTCAGCAAATGAAAGGATCATTTTAAGCAAGGGAGTAGCTGTGCTCCATACTTTAATTGCCCCTTGTTGAACCTATCTTTTGTTTTTATTTTTAATAATCTGAGGAACCAGTACATTAAATAAACCTTCAGAGATGTATCTAGAAAGATATTTTCTGCTTCAGAGAAGTAATACTATTTACTGAAATAATAAATTGAAAGCATAAAATGAACATTTAACAAAAGCTATTTTGACTCTTCTAGTTTAAGAACTGATCTCTAATATTCAATTTGTTAGATCACTTTAGCTAACCTGAGTTTAGAAATACTTTCCATATTACTAATATACATCTAAATTTACCTTTCTGTTATTCAGTATGAAACATTTTTTGTGTGAGAAACATAAAATTGCAAAATTTAATTTCTCTAATAGCATGTTAGAAGAAAATGAATGAAGGGATTTGGTTGTATTATAGAACATAAATTTTTAGAGTACTGTGTTTGTTAAATACATATGAACAATGATAGTGGAGGTGCAGGAATTCCAGTTGAGCTATTTCAAATCCTGAAAGATGATGCTGTGAAAGTTCTGCACTTAATATGCCAGCAAATTTGGAAAACTCAGCAGTGGCCACAGGACTGGAAAAGGTCAATTTTCATTCCACTCCCAAAGGAAGGCAATGCCAAAGAATGCTCAAACTACCACACAATTGCACTCATCTCACACACTAGCAAAGTAATGTTCAAAATTCTCCAAGCTAGGCTTCAACAGTATTTGAACTGCGAACTTCCGGATGTTAAGGCTGGATTTAGAAAAGCCAGAGGAACCAGAGATCAAATTGCCAACATTCACTGGATCATAGAAAAAGCAAAAGAGTTCCAGAAATACATCTACTTTTGTTTCACTGACTGTGCCAAAGCCTTTGACTGTGTGGATCACAACAAACTGTGGAAAATTCTTCAAGAGATAGGAATACCAGACCACCTGACCTGCCTCCTGAGCAATCTGTATGCAGGTCAAGAAGGAACAGTTGGAACTGGATATGGAGCAACAGACTGGTTCCAAATCAGGAAAGGAGTATGTCAAGACTGTATATTGTCATCCTGCTTATTTAACTTATATGCAGAGTAAATCATGTGAAATGCCAGGCTGGATGAAACACAAGCTAGAATCAAGACTGCTGGGAGAAATATCAATAACCTCAGATACGCAGATGAGACCACACTTA
This sequence comes from Bos mutus, assembly GCF_027580195.1. Lineage (NCBI taxonomy): Eukaryota > Metazoa > Chordata > Mammalia > Artiodactyla > Bovidae > Bos > Bos mutus. Next base: position 72,894,209 of record NC_091621.1, on the reverse strand, counting down.
TGGCAGAAAGTGAAGAACTAAAAAGCCTCTTGATGAAAGTGAAAGAGGAGAGTGAAAAAGTTGGTTTAAAACTCAACATTCAGAAAACTAAGATCATGGCATCTGGTACCATCACTTCATGACAAGATGGGGAGTATTGAAACAGTGAGAGATTTTATTTTGGGGGGTCCCAAAATCACTGAAGATGTTGACTGCAGCCATGAAATTAAAAACAAACAAACAAACAAAAAACACTTGCTCCTTGGAAGAAAAGCTATGACCAACCTAGACAGCACATTAAAAAGCGGAGACATTACTTTGCCAACAAGCGTCCATCTAGTCAAAGCTATGTTTTTTCCAGTAGTCATGTATGGATGTGAGAGTTGGACTGTGAAGAAAGCTGAGCACCAAAGAATTGATGCTTTTGAACTGTGGTGTTGGAGAAGACTCTTGAGAGTCCCTTGGACTGCAAGGAGATCCAACCATTCCATCCTAAAGGGAATCAGTCCTGAATATTCATTGGAAAGACTGATGCTGAAGCTGAAACTGCAATACTTTGGTCATGTGATGCAAAGAACTGACTCATTGGAAAAGACCCTGATGCTGGGAAAGATTGAAGGCAGGATGAGAAGGGGACAACAGAGAATGAAGTGGTTGGATGGTATCACCAATGTGATGGACATGAGTTTGAGCAAGCTCTAGGAGTTGGTGTTGGGCAGGGAAGTCACGTGTTGCAGTCCATGGGGTTGCAAAGAGTTAGACACAACTGAGCAATTGAACTGAACTTACCTTGACTCATTTAAAAGCCATATTTTAAAAAATTCTTAAATTGAATTTTGTCATTATCAAATAAGCTTAAGATGCTCCAAGAGAACTTATTCTTTAAAAGTGTAATGTACATAATTATTTTGTAAGGTGATTCTTTGAAAAATCAATTTTAAACATATTAAAAAATAATACTTTCCAGTTTTTAAATTGAAAGATCGTGGATTAATAATTTCAGTTGTGTAGCAAAGTGATCTATACATATATTTTTTCTTTTTTGTTTCTTTCCCCTTATAGATTATTTATGTTTATTTTCCCTTATGCATGCATGCTAAGTTGCTTCAGTCACGTCCAACTGTTTGTTATCACATGGACTACAGCCCACCACACTCCTCTGTTCATGGGATTCTCTAGGTAAGAATACTGGACTGGGTTTCCATGCCCTCCTCCAGGGTATGTTTCTGATCCGGGGATTGAACCCACCTCTATTAATGTCTCCTACCTTGGCAGATGAGTTCTATATCACTAGCGCCACTTGCAAAGACACATTTTCCCTTACAGAATATTTCAAAATATTGAGATAATATATAGCATTCATTCCCTATGCTATACAGTAATCCTTGTTAATTATCTATTTTATTTGTAATGGTGTATATATGTTAATGAAAACTCAATTTATCCCTTCCTCTCTTTTCTCTTTGGTAACTGTGTTTGTTTTCTATGTGTGTGTGTCTATTTATATTATGTTAGTAAGTTTATTTGTATACTTTTTAAAGAAAATTTTGTGTATAAGCAATATTATATATTTGTCTTTATCTGTGTGGCTTACTTCACTTACTATGATAATTTCCAGGTCCATTCATGTTGCTACAAATGACACATTTCATTCTTTTTTATAGGTCAGTAATAGTCCATTGTATATATGTACCACTTATTCTTTATCCATTCATCTTTAAGCAGACATTTATGTTGCTTCCAGGTCTTACTGTAAACAGTGTTGTGATGAATATTGTGGTATATGTATGCATCTTTTCCAAGTATAGTTTTCTTTCTATATAGGCCCAAGAGTGAAAATGTAGGATCATATGGTAGGTCTATTTTTAGCTATTTAAGGAAACTTCATACTATTTTCCCTAGTGACTGCACCAGTTTATATTCCCACCAATTGTGTAGGAGAGTTCATTTTTTCCCCACATCCTCTCCACATTTATTATTTGTATTGTTTTTGGTGATGGCCATTCTGATCGACATGAGGTGATATCTCGTAGTCTTGATTTGCATTTCTTTAATAGTTAGTGGTGTTGAATATCTTTTCATGTACCTGTTTTGGTCATCTGTATGTCTTTTTTAGAGAAGTATTTATTTAGATCTTCTGCCTATATTTTTACTGTTTTTTTTTTCTTTTGATTTTGAGGTGTTTGAGGTGGTTGCATACATTGTCACAACATTTGCAAATATTTTCTCTTATTCCTTAAGTTGGATTTTCCTTTTGCTTATGATTTCCTTTGCTCTGGAAAAGCAAGTTTAATTAGGTTCCCTTAATTTATTTCTGTTTTTATTTCCATTACTCTAGGAAACAGATCTAAAAAGACCTGGCTGTGATTTATATTAAAGACTGTTCTGCCTATGTTTTCATCAAGGAATTTTATAGTATCCAGTTTTACATGTAGATCTTTAATCCATTTTGCTTTTATTTTTATGTGTGGTGTTCTAATTTCATTCTTTTACATTCAGTTGTTTTCCCAGTATCACTTATTGAAGAGACAGTTGTTTCTCCATTTTATAGTCTTGCCTCCTTTGTTATAGATTAGTGTCAGTAGCTGTACGGGTTAATGCTATAATTTTTACTTGAGTTCTTTAAAGTTTTCATAAAGGCAGCATCAATTTGTTTTACTTCCACACAAAATGTATTTCTCTTCTTTCAGTGAAACTCTGGATCAACCCATGGGACTGATTTGCCTGTGGAAACAATAGGTAGAACTCAGCAGAGGATGCAGTATTAAACTTCTCAGTATATTGAATAATTTTGTAAGTAATATGTGTGCTTAGTCACTCATTCCTGTTCAACTCTTTGTGACCCCATGGGCTGCAGCCCACCAGGCTCCTCTGTCCATGGGGATTTTCTAGGCAAGAATACTGAAGTGGGTTGTCATGCCCTCCTCCAGGGGATCTTCCCAAGCCAGGGATTAAAGGCAGGTCACTCACATTGCAGGCAGTTTCTTTACCAGCTGAGCTACCTGGGAAACCCTCCTTTCACTGTGTCTCTTTGCAAATTCCTCCCACATTCTCTATTTTGTCTTCTGTTTATGCGCCGCCTCACTGATCTTTTCCCCTCACGTTTTCATTTCTCCTCATTCTTCCTCTAGCTCTCTTTCTCTGCATCCTCCTCACTTCCTTGTCAGCAACTTTGCCGACCTCCCCTTTGGAATCTTCACTTCTGCAAAGCCCCAGATCCCTGAGTAGGGGAGGTGACTTGCTCTTGGGAGTTCTTCAGTCCTAAATCCCATCCTTCTGAAAAGTGTATTCTTAGGGGACAAGGAAGCCTGGCGAGCTGCAGTTTCAAGGGGTCGCAAAGAGTCAGACACAACTTAGCAACTGAACATCAGGGGGATATTGGGCCTTTTATCAAGGCGGTGGTGGGGTGGGGCGATTTCTCAGGAAGACAGCACAGTCTGCAGAATCCCGGGGCCCAGGAGAGAAGCCAGGATCCTGTGAGCCAAAAGCAATGAGGTGCAAAGTCTTTGAATCGATCTCAAAAGTCCATCTAAACAGTAGGATGTGAGAGGGGTGGTCAGTGAAGGATTCTACAGGAAAACACAGCGGGCAGGTCTAATGGCCTGAAGGCCCAAAATTCATGGGCGGGGTAGGCCTCAGAAAGATTTTAATCAAAAACGAACCGTGGACTCCGACCCAAAAGCCAAGTGGTCAAGCTTCTGGAACTCTCACCCGGATGCAGGAATTTACCACAGGTAGAAGGCGTGGGTGCAGGAATTGTAACTCAGCAGCAACCTCAAGATGCCAGGAGTGTAGGTCTGTGGACTCACACATGCCTGAGTAAACTTAGACTCTGCTAGCCTCTTCAGGGTTAAATGATGGAAGCTTATCAAAAAGACAGAGCAGGCTTAAAGGGGTTTCAGTTGAACATATCTGGAACAAACTGGAAATCATAAGGTAAAGGAATGCTTTAAAACTCTTAGACTAAGATGAAAAATATATGATGTAAAATGAATAAATATATAAAGGACGACAAAACAATTTTTCTTACAGTCATCTGTGAACTAACTAGGATAAATGTAATGAGGAAGTTAGAAAATCTCAATAGATGTGAAAATGAGTAATTAAATGCTCCATGGAATAGGATATATATAGTCATTCTCAAATTATTACTTACCTTTAAAATGAAAAGAATCCCTGGCAAGGCTGGAAGATGATGCTTATCAGGATGGCTATTCTTCAAAATATAAAAAAAATGATGACTGTTGGTAAGGTGTGAAGAAATATGACATTTGTGCACTGTTGGTGGGATTGTGAAAATGGTGGGATTGCCTCTGGGGAAAAGAGTATAAAGTGTTCTCAAAAAAATAGGACTACCAAATGATCTAGCAGTTATACTTCTGGGCAGATATCCAAAAGAATCTTTACAAGAGATATTTGCAGATTTGTGATCTCCAAAAAAGATTTAGCTTCAGGCCCAGAGAACAGAATTGATCACTCAAGAGCTTTTGTGTATCAGAGTTTTATTAAAATATAAAAAGGGACAGAGAAAGCTTCTGACATAGACGTCAGATGGGGGGGGGAGAACGCGCCCCCGCTAGTCTAAGTGTGGGAGTAATACACTTTTCAATAGGTCATTACAATAAATCAAAAGAATGTCTCAAGGTTGTAAAGATCTTAAGAGACTCCCACAATTTATATTTTAAGATAAAAGGATTAGAACTTAACAATAGAAAGACAAGAGACTCTCATAGTTTATATTTTAAGATAACAGGATTATAACTTAATACTAGAAAGATTTTACCAGACCCACTCCCATAATATACATTGTAAGATAATAGGATTCATCAAAAGGTTTTCAGAAAGGAGAAACTGTCCTCAAGGAGGATAATTTGTTGTTGTATAAAAATAGATTTAAGGGCCTAGATCTGATAGAGAGAGTGCCTGATGAACTATGGAATGAGGTTCATGACATTGTATAGGAGACAGGGATCAAGACCATCCCCATCGAAAAGAAATGCAAAAAAGCAAAATGGCTGTCTGGGAAGGCCTTACAAATAGCTGTGAAAAGAAGAGAAGCGAAAAGCAAAGGAGAAAAGGAAAGATATAAACATCTGAATGCAGAGTTCCAAAGAATAACAAGAAGAGATAAGAAAGCCTTCCTCAGTGATCAATGCAAAGAAATAGAGGAATACAACAGAATGGGAAAGACTAGGAATCTCTTCAAGAAAATCAGAGATACCAAAGGAACATTTCAGGCAAAGATGGGCTCGAAAAAGAGCAGAAATGGTATGGACCTAACAGAAGCAGAAGATATTAAGAAGAGGTGGCAAGAATACACAGAAGAACTGGACAAAAAAGATCTTCATGACCCAGATAATCATGATGGTGTGATCACTCACCTACAGCCAGACGTCCTGGAATGTAAAGTCAAGTGGGCCGTAGAAAGCATCACTACAAACAAAGCTAGTGGAAGTGATGGAATTCCAGTTGAGCTATTTCAAATCCTGAGAGATGATGCTGTGAAAGTGTTGCACTCAATATGCCAGCAAATTTGGAAAACTCAACAGTGGCCACAGGACTGGAAAAAGTCAGTTTTCATTCCAATCCCAAAGAAAGGCAATGCCAAAGAATGCTCAAACTACCACACAATTGCACTCATCTCACATGATAGTAAAGTAATGCTCAAAATTCTCCAAGCCAGGCTTCAGCAATACATGAACCGTGAACTTCCTGATGTTCAAGCTGGTTTTAGAAAAGACAGAGGAACAAGAGATCAAATTGCCAACATCCATTGGATCATGGAAAAAGCAAGAGAGTTCCAGAAAAACATCTATTTATGCTTTATTGATTATGCCAAAGCATTTGACTGTGTAGATCACAATAAACTGTGGAAAATTCTGAAAGAGATGGAAATACCAGAACACCTGATCTGCCTCTTGAGAAATCTGTATGCAGGTCAAGAAGCAACAGTTAGAACTGGACATGGAACAACAGACTGGTTCCAAAGAGGAAAAGGAGTACGTCAAGGCTTTATATTGTCACCCTGCTTATTTAACTTATATGCAGAGTACATCATGAGAAACGCTGGACTGGAAGAAGCACAAGCTGGAATCAAGATTGCTGGGAGAAATATCAGTAACCTCAGATATGCAGATGACACCACCCTTATGGCAGAAAGTGAAGAGGAACTCAAAAGCCTCTTGATGAAAGTGAAAGTGGAGAGTGAAAAACTTGGCTTAAAGCTCCACATTCAGAAAACGAAGATCATGGCATCTGGTCCCACCACTTCATGGGAAATAGGTGGGGAAACAGTGGAAACAGTGTCAGACTTTATTTTTTGGGGCTCCAAAATCACTGCAGATGGTGATTGCAGCCATGAAATTAAAAGACACTTACTCCTTGGAAGGAAAGTTATGACCAACCTGGATAGCATATTCAAAAGCAGAGACATTACTTTGCCAACAAAGGTCCGTCTAGTCAAGGCTATGGTTTTTCCAGTGGTCATGTATGGATGTGAGAGTTGGACTGTGAAGAAGGCTGAGTGCCAAAGAATTGATGCTTTTGAACTGTGGTGTTGGAGAAGACTCTTGAGAGTCCCTTGGACTGCAAGGAGATCCAACCAGTGCATTCTGAAGGAGATCAGCCCTGGGATTACTTTGGAAGGAATGATGCTAAAGCTGAAACTCCAGTACTCTGGCCACCTCATGTGAAGTGTTGACTCATTGGAGAAGACCCTGATGCCGGGAGGGATTGGGCGTGGGAGGAGAAGGGGACGACGGAGGATGAGATGGCTGGATAGCATCACTGACTAGATGGACGTGAGTCTGAGTAAACTCCGGGAGTTGGTGATGGACAGGGAGACCTGGCATGCTGCGATTCATGGGGTTGCAAAAAGTCGGACACGACTGAGCGACTGAACTGAAGTGAACTGAATCTTTACTAAAGTGAAAGAAGTGAAGTCGCTCAGTCGTGTCTGACTCTTTGCATCCCCATGGACTGTAGCCTATCAGACTCCTCTCTCCACAGGATTTTCCAGGCAAGAGTGCTGGAGTGGATTGCCATTTCCTTCTCCAGTGGATCTTCCCAACCCTGGAATCGAATCCTGGTCTCCCGCATTGCAGGCAGAGGCTTTACCATCTGAGCCACCATGGAAGTCATAATCCTTCCTAAGGAATGTAGAAAAAAAGTGTATCGTTTTCTCTCCTTGATAATTTCAGACTCCTATCTGCTCCTTGAGAGTCCCCGACCCCCTTCTCCTCCTTGGGGGACCCTGGACTTCTTATTAACCTGTCTAGGAATGGAGACGTTTGGATGGCATCACTGACTCTATGGACATGAGTTTGAGTAAGCTCTGGAAGTTGGTGATGGACAGGGAAGCCTGGCATGCTGCAGTTCATGGAGTCGTAAAGAATTCGACACTACTGAGGGACTGAACTGAATTGAGGAATTGACTCTCTAAATACTTACAGTAGAGGTATTCAATTTTCCCAGAGGTGGAAACAACCCATACATTTGCTAACAAACTAATACATAAACAAAATGTGGTAAATGCATACAGTGGACTATTATTCAGGCTAAAAAGGAAATCCTGTCACAAGCGCAGTATAAAGAAACTTTGAGGACATTATGCTAAGTAAAGTAAACAAAACCACACCTACTGTATAATTCTACTTATATGAGGTATCTAAAAAATTCAAATTCATGGAAAAAGAAAGTAGAATGGTTATCAGGGCCTGGGGAAAAGGAGAAAAGGGCAGTTGTTTAATGGAAGTAGACTTTCAAATTTGAAAAACATAAAATACTGGAGATTTGTTTCACAGTGTGATTATACTTAACGGTATTGAACCATACATTTATAAATGGTCAGAATGCTAACTTGATGTTATGTGTTTTTTATCTCAATAAGGAAATAAATATATAGTTTTTTTAATTTTAATCTTTTTAAATTTTATTTTATTTTTAAACTTTACATAATTGTATTAGTTTTGCCAAATATCAAAATGAATCCGCCACAGTCATACATGTGTTCCCCATCCTGAACCCCCCTCCCTCCTCCCTCCCCATACCATCCTTCTGGGTCATCCCAGTGCACCATTCCCAAGCATCCAGTATCGTGCATCGAACCTGGACTGGCATCTCGTTTCAAACATGATATTTTACATGTTTCAATGCCATTCTCCCAAATCTTCCCACCCTCTCCCTCTCCCACAGAGTCCATAAGACTGTTCTATACATCAGTGTCTCTTTTGCTGCCTCGCACACAGGGTTATTGTTACCATCTTTCTAAATTCCATATATATGCATTAGTATACTGTATTGGTGTTTTTCCTTCTGGCTTACTTCACTCTGTATAATAGGCTCCAGTTTCATCCACCTCATTAGAACTGATTTAAACGTTTTCTTTTTAATGGCTGAGTAATACTCCATTGTGTATATGTACCATAGCTTTCTTATCTATTCATCTGCTGATGAACATCTAGGTTGCTTCCATGTCCTGGCTATTATAAACATGCAAACTAGTACAGCCACTATGGAGAACAGTGTGGAGATTCCTTAAAAAACTGGAAATAGAACTGCCTTATGATCCAGCAATCCCACTGCTGGGCATACACACTGAGGAAACCAGAAGGGAAAGAGACACATGTACCCCAATGTTCATCACAGCACTGTTTATAATAGTTTTTTTTTTTTTAACTGGGCTTTTACGGAAGTTCTTTTAGAGAAGGTCAAGGTATTTAAAACTGGAACAAATGTTGAAAATGGAGCTTCTTGGTAATAAATCTATATTGTTAGCTAAGAAATTTCTCAAAACATTAAAATGATCTGACTTTCATGAAACTGTATAAAAAAAGAAAGAACAGTAAAACTAATATTAAAACTGCAACTTGAAACATTATGAGTACTGAGAATTAAAGGGTTTTATTTCTTTCTATGAAAAGTTTCCATAGCACTTTAGTTATGAGTCAAATTTCAGTTTAAAATTCAAGTAAATGACACCTATGTTATTTACTTATATATCATTATTGACCAAAGTTAGAGTCATTGTAAACTTTTTTCATTGTAAAATTTTGTTCTTTATTATTTTCTGGGGGATTTATTAAACTATAGCTCATTAAAATCTAATTTGAAAAGCAGCACTATGATCATTTACTACCTGGGATCCACTAGCATACTAAGAATAAAATAGACAGGGAATTGTAAAATACAATATTTGAATTTACAGGGAAGTGTCATGTTTATGGAAGGTAGATAGCAAAAACAACTGATCCTCCTTCTATCCACAGTCACTGCAATGTGTTCTTTAATTCCTTCCATCAATAAATAATTCTATTTGTCTCTCTGAGTCTTGGCTGGTCCTGTGACTAGTTCGGTGAATAGAATGTGGTAGAAGGGATATTGAGCCTAAGACTCTGGAGCCTTGCATGTTTCCATTCTCTTCCTTGGAGTTCAATGTTCTTACATGAGATCAGATAAAGCACCATCTGGAAGAAAGCTCAATTATTTAAGGTAATAGTAATTAAACTGTTAGAGTTATGAATGAGGTCTAACTAGAATGCAAGACCCAGTCATTCATAACGACAATCCTATGAACAAACCCAGCCAAGATCAACTGATGTCTGCTCAAACTGGCAGAAACACCCAGTTGGTCCAGAAATTCAAGTTTTAAACCACTGATTTGGGAATGATTTGTTATTGCATGATAACTAACTATAGAAAGTGACAGGTGCACATGAGGGTTCCACAGAGAGGGCTAGGGAGGGATACAGGGAAGGAAGTCTTTGTAGGAGGCGATGCCTTGAATACAGGTCGAGAAATGAAAGTCAAAAACGTTCCAGTCTGGACCATTGAGGTTTATGGTGAAAAATGTGAAAGATAGTAAGGTATAAAATAAACAAATGTAGAACATCTTTCTTAGAAATATTAGTGTGCCGGGAGCCGGCGTGAGGAACTCCAGCCTTGGCAAAGGTCATGAGGAAGGAGGCTCAGCATACGCAAAGGCGGGATTGAGCCTCAGGAGTGCCCCTGGATATTCTCGAGCATCTACCCCCCAAAACCAGAGTCTGCTTACTTTACTGCTTTGTGCCCTCACCTCTGACTTCACTGGGGGCTGTCCCCGACCACCATCTCACTCTCTCTGATAAAGAGTTAGCTTACAGCTCCAGTTAATAAAAGTCCTGGGCATTAGGAGTGTTTAAATCCAAACCCCTCAGATAGCTCTCTAACTCGCCTGACAAGTTTACTCGGACTCCTACAGCTATGCATACAATTGTTTACAGTCTCCCAGCCTCGAGAGGCTCGGGAAACTTAAGATATTCAAATAGCTTAGAGCCTCTCAGAGAGTTAGAAACTGTCAGAATAAAACTAGTAAAAGATTTCATTGATGAGCCAATGCTTGCTGCCAAGTTTCCACATCCCCTGTATTGTATCCTTGAATGTGTATTAATTAATATAGTTGGTATGTAGAAAAAATAAGTAGTGGCCTTGGTGTTAGCAACTTTAGACCCTTAAGGTAATGAATTCTTTCCTTTGTTGTAAATCCACTGCACCTCTGCCCTATAGGAATACAACTTTATCTAACACCTTCGGAGGATGGCGCCAAACCTTAAAATAATTACTCTTAGAGAAAATAAGTCTTACAGTTGACAAACCTTTGTCAAGAGTCATAAAATGTTAATAGGCCTTCTGGCCAGAAGATGATGTAAATCACCTAAACCATTTGTATACAATAAATTTGCAGGAAAGAAACCCTGGTTTCAATAAGGATCAAAGACTGCTGACTGCATGATTTCACATCCCCTATTATCCTCTATGTACAACTTATGGTATAAAAGCCCCTGTTGAAAATAAAGCTACGGGCCTTGCTCACCGAAGCTTGGTCTCCCTGTGTCATTCTTTCTTGTTTCCTTTTCCTCCTTTTCTCTTCTGTTCTTCCTTCATACCAAAATAATTTGGAGCACAGGGATCCTCTGCGACCACTTATTTGCCTGGGCTTCTAAGACCCACTCGAGAAGGTGCCTAAGGTGGGGCACCTTCTGCTATTCAAGAGGGCGTCTGCGGCCTCTGTGGTCAGAGCAAGTTTGGTGTCATGAACTTTATTGATTTACCGCATAAACCAGTTATTATTGAGCATCTGATAAATCTCTCAGCCTTTGCTATCCCTTAATCGCCGACGCCGTCATCCTGAGGGAATCCCTGGATCCAACCGGGGCTGGACTCCAGCATTAGTGAAGGTCATACCTTCTGTTTTTTTGATGTTACAGATAATCTTTGAGGAGACAATATGCCTTCTTATTGAATTCCTTGTCCATAACCCAGGGCTTCCTTGTATTTTGCTAGTTTAACTTTCTCAATGTCTAGGAGAAATTTGCTGAGATTTGCTGGCTTCTGTTGGCTTAATTTAGCTATATTTAGAAATTTCATTATATTATGTATTTCAGCACTAGTTGTGCTGTATGAGCATATTGTTGCTGGTAACTCACTAGGTCATGTCCGACTCTATGCAACCCTGTGGACTGCGACATGTCAGGCTTCCCAGTCCTTCACAGGGAGGCCTGGCATGTTGCAGTCCATGGGTTGAAAAGAGTCAGGCACAACTGGGTGACTGAACAACAACCACCACCACCACAACAAAGGAAACTAGGTGCAAAGTCTAGCTTCTGCCATGAAGAGGGCAGAAAAGTGAACAGTTACACTGTTCAAAAGTGAACAGTTGCCTTCAGAGTTAGGAGGCATTAAAGAAAAAAAAAATGTTCAGGCCTGCTCACTGTTCTCTTTATATTCTTTGTTCTCAGGAAATGAAGACATAAAAACTCATTCTGCTTTTTTCCTTTTCACTGCAACACTGTCAGTGAATATTCACGGTTGATTTCCTTTAGAATTGACTGGCTTGATCTCCTTGCAGTCCAAGGGACTCTCAAGAGTTTTCTCCATTACCACAGTTCGAAACCATCAATTCTTCGGCACTCAACCTTTTTTATTGTCTGTCTCTCACATCTATACATGACTACTGGAAAAACCATAGCTTTGACTATATGGATCTTTGTAGGCAAAGTAATGTCTCTGCTTTTTAATATGATGTCTAGGTTTGTCATTGCTTTTCTTCCAAGGAGCTTGTGTCTTTTAATTCCATGGCTGCAGTCACGGCTTGCAGTTATTTTTGGAGCACAAGGAAATAAAATCTGTCACTGTTTCATTCCCCCATTTACTTACCATGAAGTGGTGGGATTGGCTGCCATGAACTGAGTGTTCTGAATGTTGAATTTTAAACCAGCTTTTTTACTGTTCTCTTTCATCCTCATCACGACCCGTGGTGGATTCATGTTGATGTATGGCAAAACCAAGACAATATTGTAAAGTAATTAACCTCCAATTAAAATAAATAAATTTAATAAAAAAAAGGGATAACCAACAAGGACCTACTGTTAGCATGGGGAACTTTGTTTAATTTAGTGACAATTTACTGCTACTGTTAGCACAGGAGACTTTGCTCTATTTAGTGACAACCTAAATAGGAAAAGAACTTGACTAGAAGTATATACATGTACATGCATAACTGAGTCACTTTGTGTTATACCTGAAACTACCACAACACTGTTAATCAACTCTATTCCAATATAAAATAAAAAGTTTTTTAAAGGGAAAAAAAAGAGGCTGTTTATATCTTTAGTTCCTCTTTACTTTCTGCCATAAGGGTGGTGTCATCTGCATATCGGAAGTTATTGATATTTCTCTTGGCAGTCTTGATTCCATCCTATGAGTCATCCAGCCTGGCATTTCGCATGATGTACACTACATAGAAGTTTAATAAGCAGCGTGACAACATACAGCTAGATACACTCTTTTCCAAATTTGAACCATATGGATGGTTTTATTATCTCAGCAGATTTTCAGATCACTGCCACCTGGGTGATAAGTTAATGTAGAGGCTGTGCTCTTCACTTTAGAGATAATCCAATGAATCTAAACCTATATATTTGGGCTTTAAAGTTCCTTTTCCAAAGTCGATGTGGATCTCCAGGGATCTAAACTCATGTTTTTTCCTCTCCAGGGTTAAAACTCATTCGTTTTTTTGCTCAAAATAATTAATCATTATCTTGAATATTTAATTCCTGCTTGAGGAGAGTAACTGTAATGATCTAAACACTTTTTGTATATTTGCATTGAAAAAAAAAGGATACTATTACTCCATTATTTCCCTATGAGTTCAAGAATTCAATATTTCCACATAAGATTTAATAGATTTAATAGTTCTTTTATTGATCAGAGCCAGGTTAGAGTTTAGGTAAGGACCTTTTTGGGTTTCCCAAGTGGTGCTAGTGGTAAATAACCCACTTGCTAATGCAGATAGACAAAGAGACATGGGTTCTATTCCTGGGTCAGGAGGTCCTCTGGAGGTGGGCAAGGCAACCCACTCCAGTATTTTTGCCTGGAGAATCCCATGGACAAAGGAGTCTGGTGGAATACAGTCCATAGGTCACAAAGAAGTGGACATGACTGAAGTGACTTAACACACACACAAGGGCTTTTTCTTGGAAATCTAATTTCATATTCTCTTGATAAGAGATATAATGTAGGAGAAAATTTATTTTCAACAATAATTGATATGCCTCAATTTGTTTATTTTAATAAGAACTGAAATTATGATTTGAGGGCTGAAATTTCATAATAACAGAGTATAAGCCTGTTAGTATGAACAGACAATAGACTAGTGTACTAGTCTAACAAATGAAAATTGTGGCCTTCTGGGCCACTATTCTTTTTAAATTTATATTTTACACATAGTTTCAACATATCTTTACTTTCTTGAGATCAGTGAAATTCTTGTGATTAAGTCGTAAAAGCTTCTTTCACTTGTTTGTTTCTCAGGCTATAAATAGATGGGTTTAACATGGGGGCAACTGAAATCATAAGCACTAACACACACTCATTAATTGCCATTTCATCTTTTGCTGAGGGTTTGACATAGATGAAAATACAACTGCCATAGGTGATAGAAACCACAAACAAGGGAGAAGAGCATGTAGAAAAGGCATTCATCTTTTGCTGGGAGGAAGGGAACTTTAGGATGGCATTGATGATGTATATGTAGGACATAACGACACACAGAAATATCATGATGTTAATCAACACAGCAAGGGTAACAACCATCAGTTCTATGAACCATGTGTCTGAACAAGAGATCTTCAGCATAGCAGAAGCATCACAGAGAAAATGATCAATGACATTAGAATCACAGAATTCCAGGTTTAAGCCCAGGCAGAGTGGTGGAAATATGACCAGCCAACCTGCTATCCAACAACAGATAACAAGCCAAACACAGACTCAACTGTTCATGATGGTTGAATAATGTAAAGGTTTGCAGATGGCCACATAGTGGTCATAAGACATGATGGTGAGGAGAAAAAATTCTGTTCCTCCAAAAGGAAAATAAAAAACAGTTGACTAACACAAGCATTGTAGGAAATAGTCTTGTCCCCAGTTGATAAGCTGTATAAGAATCTGGGAATGCACATCGTAGTGAATAAAGTTTCTAAAAAGGAGAAATGTTTGAGGAAAAAGTACATGGCAGTTTTAAGGTGAGAATCTATTAAAGTGAGTATAATGATGGTCAGGTTCCCAGTGACACTCAGTAAGTAGGAGACAACCAGAAATGTAAAAATCAGAACCTGCATTGGAGGGTCATCTGTCAGTCCCAGAAGTATGAATATAGACAATGATGTATGGTTTCTCATCATTGACTTGTACTTCTCAAACTCATCACAAAGTCAATGACACTGAACTGAAAAACTTGTATGAAATTATGAGGCTATGGCCATGGGGTAGGAAAAAATCCAATCAATGCAATGAATAGTCATTTTCTTCTTTAACTTGATAATGATCGGTCAAAATTGTGGTGTTCTCAGCTCTTTTGATGGAGAAGGAAATGGCAACCCACTCCAGTGTTCTTGCCTGGAGAATCACAGGGACGGGGGAGCCTGGTGGGCTTCCATCTATGGGGTGGCACAGAGTCGGACACGACTGAAGTGACTTAGCAGCAGCAGCAGCAGCAGCTCTTTTGATGTACATATATAAATCCTCAAGATCATATTTTTCTGAAATAAATTTACTACAGTTCATACTTTTATACTCCATTCATGCACTCAGATCTCTGTTTTTCAGTTCATCTAAATTCTGCCCTATATTCTCTGAAATGTATTTGTCTATAGAATTAGAAAGCATTGTCTATGTGATACGATTTTGTGAGTATTATAATGTTCTTTGGTCCTAATAATTCTTCATTATTTCCAAGTTTGAATGAACTCACAAGCTGTTTGAGGAGTGGCTTCCTCTTAAATGCAAATAAATGACTGAGTTTGACATTTATACAGAGCATATCAGCCACACATGGAGTATTTCAATGTTTGCTGATATTGCAATGACTAAAATGTTATTTCACTTTATTTTGCTTTGGTGTGAGAATCGCCATCCAAATAACATCATTACTTACCAGTTTTCCTATTTATCTTAAAGGTTCTAATCAGTACCCGACTTTTCTTCCATTTTCACTCCGATAGAACAGTGTTCGACTAGAACTACATAAGCAACCACCTGCAGTATTGGGTAAAGAAATTAGTATAAGCAGAAAATAAAGAAGACCTGAAAAGTTTAATCTCAATTGTTTGTGCTTCCAAGGTCACAAAAGACAAGGGGATACAGTATGTGACACAGGTTGGAGGAGACCAAGGACACATGACCTTTTCTTAACAAATAGTAACTTGAATTGCGTCCTGCAACATAAAAATGTCAGTGCAAAAACTAGGAAAATCCAAATAAAATCTGTAGTTAATTATTTTAAATTTATTTTATATTATTATTATTATTATTTCTTTTCCAGCTATTCTTTTGCTCCTCTGTGACCGTCCAAGGACTTCCCTCATAGCTCAGTTGGTAAAGAATCTGCCTGCAATGCAGGAAACTCGGGTTAGATTCCTAGGTCGGGAAGATCCCCTGGAGAAGGAAACGGCAACCCGCTCCAGTATTGTTGCCTGGAGAATCTCATGGACAGAGGAGCCTGGCAGGTTACAGTCCATGGGTTGCAAGAGTCGGACACGACTTAGAGACTTAGGAGAGAGAGAGACAGACCCTCCAAGCCAGAGCCACAAGTGCACTCCTCCCAGCGCCACTGGGGATTGGTGATGAGGTTGGCTGCACCGCGCATGCTCAGTCTGATGTGCCAGGATAGCGAGCCAGGAGCCAGTGTGCGACTCGGTCGGCAGGGGGAGCCAAGAGCGCGCGAGGGATCTGATGTGGCGGTGGTGACACTGTGTATCCCTGTCCCCTGACCTGGCCATGACCTGGATCCATCTGTCCTTAAATCTCTCTTTTAATTATTAGTGCTAGTATTATTAATATTTAATTACTAATTATTAGTATACAGTGTTAATTCCTTAGTGTTAATAATTCCATTGTGATTATTAGGAATTTACATTTTGGGAGAGCTGGTTGAAGGTTATTTGGGTACAGTTCACTATTTTTTCTACACTTGTATGAGTACAAAATTATATTATAATTAAAAGTTTACCAAATTTTAGAAATAAAAAAGATAGAAAACCAAAACAGTAAACTGCAGTTGCTGAGCACTTTACCTCTGGCAGTATGCTGGGGCATATGGTCACATGAATTATTTGTATGGTATACATGTCTTCTCCTCCAGTCCCTTCTGCCGCTTCAGCTGTATTTTTGTGGTGATATCCATTTTATCATATCTATGCGTATATAAGATACCATTTGAAATAAAAGTTGGCAGTTACATTTAGGGTTTAATGTTAATCAGCAGTACCTCAATTGCGTGGATTCTGTGTATACTTAAAAGCCAAAATTATGGCTTCAGCTAATAGTGCATGCAGTTTTTGACCCACTGATAGTACACTCATGTGATGAAGATGTCCATGTTTAGAAAGGAATGTTACCTGTGGAACAGCTTTTCAGAGTGCTTCCACCAGAGTGGGGCATTCACTTTCCACAAACTGAAGCAATATCTCTGCCAGTTTGAGAGGAGTCTGTATCCTGATACAACTCTGTTCATTACCAGCTTCCCACTCCTGTTTTTCCCTTCACTAGCCTGATACTGATACTTGTAGGTTTATCAAGTTTCAGCTTAGTGTCAGTTGCTATGAAACACTTTCTTGAAACTTCATCTTGTATGATCTTGGCTTCTATTTTTTGTCCCTCTAGCTCACTATGCTTATCTCTTTCTTACCAGTAAATATGTGAATGTAATGTTTGAGACTGGGTAATGTTTTCTTTATTGAGATACCACAGCAGCTAGCCCTATTCAGAGTTTATTAAGAGCTCAATAAATATGTTTATTGTAAAATTCATGAATTCTATATGTACTCTTCTGACTCAGAAAAAGTCAGTTTTCTCATGTGGTGAAATTTTCATTCCCATTTATGGTACATTCTTTAATGAAAGTATTCAATCGTGCATGGGGGTCAATTAGATTCCTTTGTGTTTTAAACTTTTTGGGGTATAAATGATATAAAAAATGCCCACTCTTAATATATATACCATATATAATCTCTCTTGTTTATTTTCCTTCACTTTAAAAATGAGGGCTTTTAAATATTAAAATCATTCTTTGCTTCCTGGCAATACAAAAAAATGCTACCTTTCATATTTAGTCCTAGACCAAAAAAAAAAGTCGTTACAATTCTTTTGATCTGACCAAATGTATTATATACTTGGTCTTCTCTCTCATTACTTACATAGCAGCTAAGTCAAATATTCCTTATCCCTCAGTTATTGTCAGGATACTTTGTCACTTTCTTCCATTGCTGAATCAAAAGGCATTTGCCCTTAGAGGCTTCACTTAAATGGATATTTGGAGTTTCACTTGGTTACTATAAAATATTCCATTCCTAATCTTTATGAAAGGCAGATATCAACTCCCACTTGGTACCTAGTCCCACTGTTTAGCCTAAAGTGCATATAGAAAAACAGAATAAGGGAAGTACAGGGAATGTTTTGCCTAAAAGTTAGCCTCCCCACCTCAATACCAGGTTAAAGGTCACACAGGGACAGCACAGAGTTTCCAGTGGTGGGACAGGAATGAATTGTCTCTGTAGCCCAGGCACCTCCCCTCAGTTTTGTCAGAATGACTCCAGGTACCTGACTCTCCCAAGCACCTCAGGAAGCCCGTGTGTCCTGAGGAAAGAGATTAATCTTTTTGTCCAAAAATGCCACTTTTTTCTTCAGTCCTTCATATTTCTATTCAGTCATTCATTCATGTCATATTAACAACACTCGTGATACAGATAGAGATGTTAAAATTGAGTTTTCATTAAAATGTGAAAGACTTTTAGAGGAAGGGGTCATTGAGTTATAAAGCATAAGCAAATGAGTCACTTAATAGAGATATAGGTCACCTATTTTATACACAATTTTTATTTCAAATGAGGATGAAGTTATGGCAGAGAACACATGGGAGTGTCCCTCTAATATCCACTGCATTCAGATGATCTTCATCATATTCATACATGAAAGCAGCTAATCAATGACTGTCTTGTACTTGCCACTCATACTGTGAAGCCACACTTCATAAGTGGTTGTTGAAACCTTTCACATAATTTTAAAGTGACAAATCATATAAGTTATGTTGGTATACATACATTGCTCAGAAGAAAGCATCATTCTAGAGTTCAGAAAATGGACAGAAAATTAAAAAAAAAAAAAAAACCACACATCTCTGATACTTGTAACCTCAGATGTTTGCTGAATCCCAAAGTTGCAAAGAGTGAAAAAAGTCCTCCAGGAAGGCCTTATAATGGAGAGAGGAAGGTGGACTCTGACCATTCGTAGGAGCACATACTCAAACTCATAGCGGTCTCCATAGTTGGGGCGTTTCACTAAGTCATCCTCCACTCACACAAGATGAAGATATTCTCAAGAGAAAGCCTGTCTCCCCCTGAGCCCAGGGAGTCTTTACCCTGGAACTACAGAGCTAACAGTAGTTTAAATGGTTAGGAAAGAATCTTTTTCTGTAGTTGGGAAAATAGATATTCAATTGTTTCTGGCAGAAGAACATATTTCTAAACTGAGAGAATTTCCCTTAAAAAATATTGAGCAAATTTTCAATTATGTGCAACAAACAAACATGTCCTTGATGGATTTATTTTATCATTATCAATGAATCTCTGGTGTAGTAGACTTTGGGGATAGAGGAGGAAATACAGATCTGGGGAAAATGTCCTCAGAGAGGCAGGTGTAAGTAACATTAGCACCAGAAGCAGTGCAGGAATGCAATAATAAGTATCAGATTACAAGACAAAAGGCAACCATGTGTTATTTTATTTCTACAGTATGTTAGGCATTTGTAATATGATACAGACAATTTATCCATTTATTAATCCTATAAAGCTGTACTTAATGTTTAGTGTCAGTATAAATATTCACATAATAATAGAGAAAAATATTTTATCAAAAGAAAAAGCAAAGTGATAACTTACATTGAACATTTTCAGAAATACCTCCCAGGTATTTATATCTATTTTTTTTTTTTACTTTACAATATTGTATTGGTTTTGTCATACATCAACATGAATCCACCACGGGTGTACACATGTTCCCAAGGCTGAACCCCCCTCCCACCTCCCTCCCCATACCATCCCTCTGGGTCATCCCAGTGCACCAGCCCCAAGCATCCTGTATCCTGCATCAAACCTGGGCTGGCAATTCGTTTCTTATATGATGTTATACATGTTTCAATGCCATTCTTCCAAATCATACTCAGACCCCCGCCCCCCACCCCCGCTCTCCCACAGAGTCCAAAAGACTGTTCTATACATCTATGTCTCTTTTGCTGTCTCGCATATAGGGTTGTTGTTACCATCTTTTAAATTCCATATATATGCATTAGTATACTGTATTGGTGATTTTCTTTCTGGCTTACTTCACTCTGTATAATAGGCTCCAGTTTCATCCACCTCATTAGCACTGATTCAAATGTATTCTTTTTAATGGCTGAGTAATACTCCATTGTGTATAAGTACCACAGCTTTCTTATCCATTCATCTGCTGATGGACATCTAGGTTGCTTCCATGTCCTGGCTATTATAAACAGTGCTGCGATGAACATTGGGGTACACATGTCTCTTTCAATTCTGGTTTCCTTGGTGTGTATGCTCAGCAATGGGATTTCTGGGGCGTATGGCAGTTCTATTTCCAGTTTTTTAAGGAATCTCCACATGGTTCTCCATAGTGGCTGCACTAGTTTGCATTCCCACCAACAGTGTAAGAGGGTTCCCTTTTCTCCACATCCTCTCCAGCATTTATTGCTTGTAGACTTTTGGATCACAGCAATTCTGACTGGTGTGAAATGGTACCTCATTGTGGTTGTGATTTGCATTTCTCGGATAATGAGTGATGTTGAGCAACTTTTCATGTTTTTGTTAGCCATTTGTATGTCTTCTTTGGAGAAATGTCTATTTAGTTCTTTGGCCCATTTTTTGATTGGGTCATTTATTTTTCTGGAATTGAGCTGCAGGAGTTGCTTGTATATATTTGAGATTAGTTGTATGTCAGTTGCTTCATTTGCTATTATTTTCTCCCATTCTGAATGCTGTCTTTTCACCTTGCTTATAGTTTCTTTTGCTGTGCAGAAGCTTTTAATTTTAATTAGGTCCCATTTGTTTATTTCTGCTTTTATTTCCAACACTCTGGGAGGTGGGTCATAGAGGATCCTGCTGTGATGTATGTCGGAGAGTGTTTTGCCTATGTTCTCCTCTAGGAGTTTTATAGTTTCTGGTCTTACATTGAGATCTTTAATCCATTTTGAGTTTATTTTTGTGTATGGTGTTAGAAAGTGTTCTAGTTTTATTCTTTTACAAGTGGTTGACCAGTTTTCCCAGCACCACTTGATAAAGAGATTGTCTTTTCTCCATTGTATATTCTTGCCTCCTTTGTTAAAGATAAGGTGTCCATAGGTGCGTGGGTTTATCTCTGGGTTTTTATTTTTTTTCCATTGATTTATGTTTCTGTCTTTATGCCAGGACCATCCTGTCCTGATGACTGTGGCTTTGTAGTAGAGCCTGAGGTCAGGCAGGTTGATTCCTCCAGTTTCATTTTTATTTCTCAAGATTGCTTTGGCTATTCGAGGTTTTTTGTATTTCCATACAAATTGTGACATTATTTGTTCTAGCTCTGTGAAAAATACTGTGGTTGCTTGATAGGGATTGCATTGAATCTATAGATTGCTTTGGGGAGTATACTCATTTTCACTATATTGATTCTTCCAATCCATGAACATGGTAGATTTCTCCAACTATTAGTGTCCTCTTTGATTTCTTTCACCAGTGTTTTATAGTTTTCTATATATAGATCTTTAGTTTCTTTAGGTAGATATATTCCTAAGTATTTTATTTGTTTCTTTGCAATGGTGAATGGGATTGTTTCCTTTATTTATCTTTCTATTTTCTCATTATTAGTGTATAGGAATGCAAGGGATTTCTGTGTGTTGATTTTATATCCTGCAACTTTACTATATTCATTGATTAGCTCTAGTAATTTTCTGGTGGAATCTTTAGGGTTTTCTATGTAGAGGATCATGTCATCTGCAAACAGTGAGAGTTTTACTTCTTCTTTTCCAATTTGGATTCCTTTTATTTCTTTTTCTGCTCTGATTGCTGTGGTCAAAACTTCCAAAACTATGTTGAATAGTAGTGGTCAAATTGGGCACCCTTGTCTTGTTCCTGACTTTAGGGGAAATGCTTTCAATGTTTCACCATTGAGAATAATGTTTGCTGTGGGTTTGTTATATATAGCTTTTATTATATTGAGGTATGTTCTTTCTATTCCTGCTTTCTGGAGAGTTTTTATCATAAATGGATGTTGAATTTTGTCAAAGGCTTTCTCTGCATCTATTGAGATAATCATATGGCTTTTATTTTTCAATTTGTTAATGTGGTGTATTACACTGATTGATTTGCGGATATTGAAGAATCCTTGCATCCCTGGGATAAAGCCCACTTGGTCATGGTGTATGATCTTTTTAATGTGTTGTTGGATTCTGATTGCTAGAATTTTGTTAAGGATTTTTGCATCTAGGTTCATCAGTGATATTGGCCTATAGTTTTCTTTTTTTGTGGGATCTTTGTCAGATTTTGGTATTAGGGTGATGGTGGCCTCATAGAATGAATTTGGAAGTTTACCTTCTTCTGCAATTTTCTGGAAGAGTTTGAGTAGGATAGGTGTTAGCTCTCCTCTAAATTTTTGGTAGAATTCAGCTGTGAAGCTGTCTGGACCTGGGCTTTTGTTTGCTGGAAGATTTCTGATTACAGTTTCAATTTCCGTGCTTGTGATGGGTGTGTTAAGATTTTCTATTTCTTCCTGGTTCAGTTGTGGAAAGTTGTACTTTTCTAAGAATTTGTCCATTTCTTCCACGTTGTCCATTTTATTGGCATATAATTGCTGATAGTAGTCTCTTATGATCCTTCATTATATCTCTTTTGTTTTTGTATCACATAGGGCTTTTTGAAAAATTGAAGTAGAGTTGATTTACAATGTTGTGTTTATTTCTGCTTTATAGCAAAGTATTTCAGTTATACATACACATATATTATTTTTTATGTTCTTTCCACTGTGGTTTTTCACAGGAGATTGAATATAGTTTCTTCTGTAATACAGTGGTATAGTATTTTTTATACATTCTATTTCTACTTATTTGTTCCTGCTAACCCCAAATATCCACTCCATTCCTCTTAATGTCCCTCATAGCAACTACAAGTCTGTTCTCTATGTCTGTGAGTCTGTTTCTGATGTACAGATAAGTATATTTGTGTCATATTTTAAATTTACCATGTAAGTGATATCATATGTATTGACATTCCTTTTCTGCTTTACTTACTCTCATAATCTCTAATTGCATCCATGTTGCTGCAAATGAAATGATTCATTTTTTTAAGGCTAACATTCCATTCTATATATATACCATATCTTCTTCATTCATTCATTTATTGGTGGACATTTAGGTTGTATCTCAAGGGTCTTTTTATATCTATATTTATGATCTTACTTTATTTCATTAAAATTAATAAGTATTTTTGCATTTATGCTTACATATACTTTATATTCATAATTATATTTTTTTAATTTTTAGTTTGCTTTATTTTGTTGTTTTGTCACTAGTTTGTGTCCAATTTTTTGTGACCCCATAAACTGCAGCACACCAGGCTTTCATGTCCTTTGCTAACTTGCAGAGTTTGCTCAAACTCATGTCCACTGAATCAATGATGCCATCCAGATGGGAGGAGCTAAGATGGCAGAGGAGTAGGACGGGGAGAACACTTTCTCCCCCACAAATTCATCAAAAGAGCATTTAAACGCTGAGTAAATTCCACAAAACAACTTCTGAATGCTGGCAGAGGACATCAGGCACCCAGAAAAGCAACCCAAGTCTTCGAAAGGAGGTAGGAAAAAATATAAAAGACAAAAAAAGAGACAAAAGAGGGAGGGATGGAGTTCCATCCCAGGAAGGGAGTCTTAAAAAGAGAGAAGTTTCCAAACTCCAGGAAACCTTTTCACTGCTGAATCTGTGCTGAGCCTTGGAACCACAGAGGGCAACATAACAGGGAGGAAAAATAAACGAACAATTAAAACCCGCACATTGAGAGCCCTACGGTAACTCCCCCAGCGGAGAAGCAGCGCAGACGCCTGCATCCGCCATTAGCAAGCGGGGGCTGGGCAGGGAGGCGGGGGCTGGGCAGGGAGGTGCGGCGCGGGCTGCATCGCAAGGATCTGGCCTGAATACCCCCAGCGCTATCTGAGCAAAATAATTTGGGCTAGCAAACCAGACTGTGGGATATCTACCACGTGAAAAGCCAGCCCTAACCTAAAACACCGCCAGGCCCGCGCACGGAACAAAGAACTGAACAGAGATAGCCGGTGGCAGACCATCCCCCTCCGGTGATAGGCAGCCAGAGCCGGAAGGGGACAATCGCAGCCCCAGAGAGACATTATCTATAAAACTGTAAGCAGGCTTCTTTGCTAACTAAAACTTCTTGGGGGTCTGGACAGTCAACATCTGCCTGAGAAGGTGTGCTGGTGCACACCTAGATAACCGAGCGGCGGGGAGGCGATAAGTCACAGCAATCACGCGCGCCAAACACCTCATCACCTGAGCTGCTCGGATCTGGGAAGGGCACAAAACGCAGGCCCAACCGAGAGTCTGCGCCTCTGAGGGCTACCCGAGTGCCTGAACCTAAGCGGCTTGGACCTGGGAAGTGCAGGCAGCCCAGGGCTGGCCATGGATAGTTCCCGTCAGAACGACCTAGAGCCTGAGCAGCGTGGGCAGAGAGGCTACATGCGCTGTGAACGGGAAGCAGACCCAGTGTGGCTGAGGCACTGCGAGCACACGCCAGTGTTGTTTGCAGCATCCGTCCCTACCTCCCCTCAGTGCGACTGAACAAGTGAGCCTTAAAAAAAAAAAAAAGTGTCCTCCACCGTCCCCTTTGTGTCAGGGCGGAAACCAGACACTGAAGAGACCAGCAAACAGAAGAAGCTATAACAGAGGGTACCGCCTTGGAAGCTACAGGCAGATTAAAACCCTGTGGTTACTACCAACTACATAGGAAGGGGCCTATAGATCTTGAGAATTACAAGTCAGACCAAGGAACTAGCCAAAAATGAACTAAACCCACAATACTCACAACAAAACCGGAGAAAGTCCTAGATATATTTTTACTATTTGTACGATCATTCATTCTTTCTTTTTTTTTTTTTTATTTTTTAATTAAAAAAAATTAAGTCCTCTATTATTCCCTTAATTTTCACTTTTATAACTGATTACTTTGCAAAAAAAAAAAGACCCTATTTTTTTAAGCAAACTTCATATATATATTTTTTTATAATTTTTTGACCTTTTTTTTTTTTTTTGCCTTCTTTTCTTTAACATTGTATTTTTGAAATTCCAAACTCTACTCTAAATTTTTAATTTTAGCTTTTTGGTATTTGTTATCAATTATGTACCTATAGTTTTTTTTTATAATTTCTGTGACCCTTTTTTCTTTTTTTTTTTCTTTTTTCTGTTTCTTTCTCTCCTTCTTTTAAATAACATTGTATATCTGAAATTCCAAACTCTACTCTAGATTTTTAATTTATGCTTTTTGGTATTTGTTATCAATTTTGTACCTGTACTTTTTTTTTTTTTTTAATAATTTATAAACTTGGTTTGTTCTTGTTTGTTTGTTTTTTCCCTCTCTCTTTCTTTTTCTTCTTCTGTTTTTAACATTGTATTTTTGAAATTCCAAAATATACTCTAGATTTTTAACTTTTGCTTTTTGGTATTAGTTATCAATTTTGTACCTATATTTTCTTTATAATTTTCACGACCTTGTTTGTTTTTGTTTGTTCGTTTTTTCTCTCTTTCTTTTCTTTCTTCTTTTCTTTAACATTGTATTTTTGAAATTCCAAACTCTACTCTAGATTTTTAATTTTTGCTTTTATGGATTTGTTACCAATTTTGTACCTTTAAGAACCCAATCTTCAGTACCCATTTTTCACTAGGGAGTGAGATTACTGGCTTAACTGCTCTCTCTCCCTTTGGACTCTCCTTTTTCTCCACCAGGTCGCCTGTGTCTCCTCCCTAACCCCTCTCTACTCTACCCAACTCTGTGAATTTCTGTGTGTTCCAGACGGTGGAGAACACTTAGGGAACTGATTACTGGATGGATCTGTCTCCCTCCTTTTCATTCCCCCCATTTATCCTCCTGGCCACCTCTGTCAACTTTCTCCTTCTTCTCTTTTCTGTATAACTCTGTGAACAACTCTGAGCAGTCCAGTTGTGGAGTGCACATAAGGAAGAGATTACTGAATAGCCCACTCTCTCCTCTGTTGATTCCACTTCATCTCATTTGGGCCACCTCTAACTCCCTCCTCCCTCTTCTCTTCTCCATATAACGCTGTAAACCTCTCTGGGTGACCCTCACAGTAGAGAAACTTTTCATCTTTAACGTAGATGTTTTATCAGTGGTGCTGTATAGAAGGAGAAGCTTTGAAACTACTGTGGAAATAAGACCGATAACTGGAAGCGGGAGGCTTAAGTCCAAACCCTCACTCCAGGGAGCTCCTGACTCCAAGGAACATTAATTGACAGGAGCTCATCAAATGCCTCCATACCTGCACTGAAACCAAGCACCACACAAGGGCCAACAAGTTTCAGGGCAAGACATACCAAGAAAATTCTCCAGCAGCAAGGAACAGTCGTGAGCTCTAAGATACAGGCAGCCCAAAACCATAGACATCGATAACTCATTGCTGGACATTTCATTGCACTCCAGAGAGAAGAAATACAGCTCCACCCACCAGAACACCGACACAAGCTTCCCTAACCAAGAAACCTTGACAAGCCACCTGTACAAACCCACACAGAGCAAGGAAATGCCACAATAAAGAGAATGCCACAAATTCTCTCTACCAGAATACAGAAAGGACACCCCAAACTCAGCAATTTAAACAAGATGAAGAGACAGAGGAAGACACAGCAGATAAAGGAACAGGATAAGTGCCCACCAAACCAAACAAAAGAGAAAGAGATAGGGAATCTACCTGATAAAGAATTCCAAATAATGATAGTGAAATTGATCCAAAATCTTGAAATCAAAATGGAATCACAGTTAAATAGCCTGGAGACAAAGACTGAGAAGATGCAAGAAAGGTTTAACAAGGACCTAGAAGAAATAAAAGAGAGTCAATATATAATGAATAATGCAATAAATGAAATTAAAAACACCCTGGAGGCAACAAATAGTAGAATAACAGAGGCAGAAGATAGGATTAGTGAATTAGAAGATAGAATGGAAGAAATAAATGAATCAGAGAGGATAAAATAAAAACGAATTAAAAGAAATGAGGACAATCTCAGAGACCTCCAGGACAATATTAAACACTACAACATTTGAATCATAGGGGTCCCAGAAGAAGAAGACAAAAAGAAAGACCATGAGAAAATACTTGAAGAGATAGTAGTTGAAAACTTCCCTAAAATGGGGAAGGAAATAATCACCCAAGTCCAAGAAACCCAGAGAGTCCCAAACAGGATAAACCCAAGGCGAAACACCCCAAGACACATATTAATCAAATTAACAAAGTTCAGCTTTTTAATATGCTGTCTAGATTCATCATGGCTTTTCTTCCAAGGAGCAAGCATCTTTTAATTTCATGGCTGCAGTCACCATCCACAGTGATTTTGGAGCCCAAGAAAATAATTTGTCACTGCTTCCACTTTTTCCCCATCTATTTGCCATGAAGTGATGAGACTGGATACCATGATCTGAGGTTTTGGGTATTTTTTTTTTTTTTTTTTCTTTTTTTTTTAAAAAATTTTATTATTATTATTTTACTTTACAATATTGTATTGGTTTTGTCATACATCACTGGGATGACCCAGAAGGATGGCATGGAGAAGGAGGTGGGAGGGGGGTTCAGGACTGGGAACACATGTACACCGTGGCAGATTCATGTTGCTGTACCAACTCAATGGACATGAGTTTGAGCAAACTCTGAGAGATACTGAAGGTCTGGGAAGCCAGGCATACTGCAGTCCATGGGGTTGTAAAGAGCCGGACATGACTGAGCAAGTAAACAACAGCAAAGTGTGGTAAATAGACAGCTACTGGGAAGCTGCTGTACAGTACAGGGAGCTCAACTCCATGCTCTGTGATGGCCTAGCGGGGTGGGATGGAGGCTCAGGGGAAGGGGATATATGTATCAGTTCAGTCAGTTCAGTCAATTCACATTGTTGTAAAACAGAAACTAACACAACATTGTAAAGCATTTGTACTCCAATTTAAAAATAAATAAAATGTATTGGTTTAGCCTCCAATTAAAATAAATAAATTTAAAATAAATAAATAAAAAAATTAACAAAGATCAAACACAAAGAACAAATATTAAAAGCAGCAAGGGAAAAACAACAAATAACACACAAGGGAATTCCCATAATGATAACAGCTGATCTTTCAATAGAAACTCTTCAAGCCAGGAGGGAATGGCAAGACATACTTAAAGTGATGAAAGAAAATAACCTACAGCCCAGATTATTGTACCCAGCAAGGATCTCATTCAAATATGAAGGAGAAATCAAAAGCTTCTCAGACAAGCAAAAGCTGAGAGAATTCAGCACCACCAAACCAGCTCTCAACAAATACTAAAGGATATTCTCTAGACAGGAAACACAAAAACGGTGTATAAACTCTAACCCAAAACAATAAAGTAAATGGCAATGGGATCATACTTATCAGTGATTACCTTAAACGTAAGTGGGTTGAATGCCCCAACCAAAAGACAAAGACTGGCTGAATGGATACAAAAACAAGACCCCTACATATGTTGTCTACAAGAGACCCACCTCAAAACAGGGGACACATACAGACTGAAAGTGAAGGGCTGGAAAAAGATTTTCCATGCAAATAGGGACCAAAAGAAAGCAGGAGTAGTAATATTCATATCAGATAAAATAGACTTTAAAACAAAGGCTGTGAAAAGAGACAAAGATGGTCACTACATAATGATCAAAGGATCAATCCAAGAAGAAGATATAACAATTATAAATATATATGCACCCAACACGGGAGCACCGCAATATGTAAGACAAATGCTAACTAGTATGAAAGGAGAAATTAACAATAACACAATAATAGTGGGAGACTTTAATACCCCACTCACAACTATGGATAGATCAACTAAACAGAAAATTAACAAGGAAACACAAACTTTAACAATACAATAGACCAGTTAGACCTAATTGATATCTATAGGACATTTCATCCCCAAACAATAAATTTCACCTTTTTCTCAAGTGCACACGGAACCTTCTCCAGGATAGATCACGTCCTGGGCCATAAATCTAGCCTTGGTAAATTCAAAAAAATAGAAATCATTCCAAGCATCTTTTCTGACCACAATGCAGTAAGATTAGATCTCAATTACAGGAGAAAAACTATTAAAAATTCCAACATATGGAGGCTGAACAACACGCTGCTGAATAACCAACAAATCATAGAAGAAATCAAAAAAGAAATCAAAATTTGCATAGAAACTAATGAAAATGAAAACACAACAACCCAAAACCTGTGGGACACTTTAAAAGCAGTCCTAAGGGGAAAGTTCATAGCAATACAGGCATACTTCAAGAAACAAGAAAAAAGACAAATAAATAACCTAACCCTACACCTAAAGCAACTAGAAAAGGAAGAAATGAAGAACCCCAGGGTTAGTAGAAGGAAAGAAATCTTAAAAATCAGGGCAGGAATAAATGCAAAAGAAACAAAAGAGACCATAGCAAAAATAAACAAAGCCAAAAGCTGGTTCTTTGAAAGGATAAATAATACTGACAAACCATTAGCCAGACTCATCAAGAAACAAAGGGAGAAAAATCAAATCAATAAAATTAGAAGTGAAAATGGAGAGATCACAAAAGACAACACAGAAATACAAAGGATCATAAGAGACTACTATCAGCAATTATATGCCAATAAAATGGACAACGTGGAAGAAATGGACAAATTCTTAGAAAAACACAACTTTCCAAAACTGAACCAGGAAGAAATAGAAAATCTTAACACACCCATCACAAGCATGGAAATTGAAACTGTAATCAGAAATCTTCCAGCAAACAAAAGCCCAGGTCCAGACAGCTTCACAGCTGAATTCTACCAAAAATTTAGAGGAGAGCTAACACCTATCCTACTCAAACTCTTCCAGAAAATTGCAGAAGAAGGTAAACTTCCAAATTCATTCTATGAGGCCACCATCACCCTAATACCAAAACCTGACAAAGATCCCCCCCCCAAAAAAAACTACAGGCCAATATCACTGATGAACATAGATGCAAAAATCCTTAACAAAATTCTAGCAATCAGAATCCAACAACACATTAAAAAGATCATACACCATGACCAAGTGGGCTTTATCCCAGGGATGCAAGAATTCTTCAATATCCACAAATCAATCAATGTCATACACCACATTAACAAATTGAAAAATAAAAACCATATGATTATTTTAATAGATGCAGAGAAAGCCTTTGACAAAATTCAACATCCATTTATGATAGGAACTCTCCAGAAAGCAGGAATAGAAGGAACATACCTCAACATAATAAAAGCTATATATGACAAACCCACAGCAAACATTATCCTCAATGGTGAAAAATTGAAAGCATTTCCTCTAAAGTCAGGAACAAGACAAGGGTGCCCACTTTCACCACTACTATTCAACATAGTTTTGGAAGTTTTGGCCACAGCAATCAGAGCAGAAAAAGAAATACAAGGAATCCAAATTGGAAAAGAAGAAGTAAAACTCTCACTATTTGCAGATGACATGATCCTCTACACAGAAAACCCTAAAGACTCCACCAGAAAATTACTAGAACTAATCAATGATTATAGTAAAGTTGCAGGATATAAAATCAACACACAGAAATCCCTTGCATTCCTATACACTAATAATGAGAAAATAGAAAGAGAAATTAAGGAAACAATTCCATTCACCATTGCAACGGAAAGAATAAAATACTTAGGAATATATCTACCTAAAGAAACTGAAGACCTATATATAGGAAACTATAAAACACTGGTGAAAGAAATCAGAGAGGACACTAATAGCTGGAGAAATCTACCATGTTCATGGATTGGAAGAATCAATATAGTGAAAATGAGTATACTACCCAAAGGAATTTATAGATTCAATGCAATCCCTATCAAGCTACCAACGGTATTTTTCACAGAGCTAGAATAAATAATTTCACAAATTGTATGGAAATACAAAAAACTTCGAATAGCCAAAGCTATCTTGAGAGAGAAGAATGGAACTGGAGGAATCAACCTACCTGACTTCAGGCTCTATTACAAAGCCACAGTTATCAAGACAGTATGGTACTGGCACAAAGACAGAAATATTGATCAATGGAACAAAATAGAAAGCCCAGAGATAAATCCACGCACATATGGACACCTTATCTTTGACAAAGTATGCAAGAATATACAATGGATTAAAGACAATCTCTTTAACAAGTGGTGCTGGGAAAACTGGTCAACCACTTGTAAAAGAATGAAACTAGAACACTTTCTAACACCATACACAAAAATAAACTCAAAATGGATTAAAGATCTCAACGTAAGACCAGAAACTATAAAACTGCTAGAGGAGAACATAGGCAAAGCACTCTCCAGCATACATCACAGAAGGATCCTCTATGACCCACCTCCCAGAATATTGGAAATAAAAGCAAAAATAAACAAATGAGACCTAATTAAACTTAAAAGCTTCTGCACAACAAAGGAAACTATTAGCAAGGTGAAAAGGCAGCCTTCAGAATGGGAGAAAATAATAGCAAATGAAGCAACTGACATACAACTAACCTCAAAAATATACAAGCAACTGCTACAGCTCAACTCCAGAAAAATAAATGACCCAATCAAAAAATGGGCCAAAGAACTAAATAGACATTTCTCCAAAGAAGACATACAGATGGCTAACAAACACATGAAAAGATGCTCAACATCACTCATTATCAGAGAAATGCAAATCAAAACCACCATGAGGTACCATTTCACGCCAGTCAGAATGGCTGCGATCCGAAAGTCTACAAGCAATATATGCTGGAGAGGGTGTGGAGAAAAGGGAACCCTCTTACACTGTTGATGGGAATGCAAACTAGTACAGCCACTATGGAGAACAGTTTGGAGATTCCTTAAAAAACTGCAAATAGAACTGCCTTATGATCCAGCAATCCCACTGCTGGGCATACACACTGAGGAAACCAGAAGGGAAAGAGACACGTGTACCCCAATGTTCATCGCAGCACTGTTTATAATAGCCAGGACATGGAAGCAACCTAGATGTCCATTAGCAGATGAATGGATAAGAAAGCCGTGGTACATATACACAATGGAGTATTACTCAGCCATTAAAAAGAATACATTTGAATCAGTTCTAATGAGGTGGATGAAACTGGAACCTATTATACAGAGTGAAGTAAGCCAGAAAGAAAAACACCAATACAGTATACAAACGCATATATATGGAATTTAGAAAGATGATAACAATAACCCTGTGTACGAGACAGCAAAAGTGATACTGATGTATAGATCAGTCTTATGGACTCTGTGGGAGAGGGAGAGGGTGGGGAGATTTGGGAGAATGGCATTGAAACATGTATAATATCATGTATGAAACGAGTCGCCAGTCCAGGTTCGATGCATGATGTTGGATGCTTGGGGCTGGTGCACTGGGACGACCCAGAGGGAAGGTATGGGGAGGGAGGAGGGAGGAGGGTTCAGGATGGGGAACACAGGTATACCAGTGGTGGATTCATTTCGATATTTGGCAAAACTAATACAATATTGTAAATTTTAAAAATAAAAAAATTAAAAAAATGATGCCATCAAACCATCTTGTCCTGTGTTGCCCCCTTCACTTTTGGCCCTCAATCTTTCTCAGTATCAAGGTCTTTTCTAATAAGTTGACTCTTCATTCAGGCGGCCAAAACATTGCAGTTTCAGCTTCAGCATCAGTCCTTTCAATGAATATTCAAGGTTGATTTCCTTTATGATTGACTGGTTTGATCTCCTCTGTCCAAGGTGCTCTCAAGAGTCTTCTTCAGCACCACACTTTGAAAGCATCAATTCTTTGGTGCTCAGCTTTCATTATGGTCCAACTCTTACATATATACATGACTACTGGAAAAAAAAATAGCTTTGCCTATATGGACCTTTGTCAGCAAGTAATGTCTCCACTTTCTAATATGTTGTCTAGGTTGGTCATAGCATGCCTGAGGTCAAGGGAGGCGGCCAAGAGGAGCAACCCAACCTCCAAGGAGCGGTGGCTGCATGGGCGCAGGAGGGCCAAGAGGAGCTACTCCATGTTAAAGATCAGGAGGGGTGTCTGTGAGGAGATACCCCTCATCCAAGGTAAGGAGCAGCAGCTGTGCTTTGCTGGAGCAGCCGTGAAGAGATACCCCAACTCTAAGGAAAGAGAAATTCAAGTAAGATGATAGGTGTTGTGAGAGAGCATCAGAGGACAGACACACTGAAACCAAAATCACAGAAAACTAGCCAATCTGATCACACGAACATCAGTCTTGTCTAACTCAATGAAACTAAGCCATGCCCTGTGGGGTCACCCAGGACGGGTGGGTCATGGTGGAGAGATCTGACAGAATGTGGTCCACTGGAGAAGGGAATGGCAAACCACTTCAGTATTCTTGCCTCAAGAACCACATGAACAATATGAAAAGCAAAATGATAGGATACTGAAAGAGGAACTCCCAGCGTCGGTAGGTGCCCGATGTGATACTGGAGATCAGTGGAGAAATAACTTCAGAAAGAATGAAGGGATGGGGCCAAAGCAAAAACAATACCCACCAGTGGATGTGACTGGTGATAGAAGCAAGGTTTGATGCTGTAAAGAGCAATATTGCATAGGAATCTGGAATGTCAGGTCCATGAATCAAGGCAAATTGGGAGTGGTCAAACAGGAGATGGCAAGAGTGCACGTCAACATTCTAGGAATCAGTGAACTGAAATGGACTGGAATGGGGGAATTTAACTCAGATGACCATTATATCTACTACTGTGGGTAAGAATCCCTTAGAAGAAATGGAGTAGCCATCATGGTCAGCAAAAGAGTCCGAAATGCAGTACTTGGATGCAAGCTCAAAAACAACAGAATGATCTCTGTTCATTTCCAAGGCAAACCATTCAATATCACAGTAAATCAAATCCTATGTCCCAACCAATAACGCTGAAGAAGCTGAAGTTGAACAGTTCTATGAAGACCTAAAGACCTTTTAGAACTAACACCCCAAAAAATATGTCCTTTTCATTATAGGGGACTGGAATGTAAAAGTAGGAAGTCCAGAAACACCTGGAGTACAGGCAAATTTGGCCTTGGAATACAGAATGAAGCAGGGACAGGCTAATAGAGTTTTGCCAAGAGAACACACTGGTCACAGCAAACACCCTCTTCCAACAACACAAGAGAAGACTCTACACATGGACATCACCAGATGGTCAACACCAAAATCGAATTGATTATATTCTTTGCAGCCAAAGATGGAGAAGCTCTATACAGTCAGCAAAAACAAGACCGGGAGCTGACTGTGGTTCGGATCATGAACTCCTTATTGCCAAATTCAGACTTAAATTGAAGAAATGAGGGAAAACCTCTAGACCATACAGGTATGACCGAAATCAAATCCTTTATGATTATACAGTGAAAGTGAGAAATAGATTTAAGGGACTAGATCTGATAGAGAGAGTGCCTGATGAACTATGGATGGAGGTTTGTGACACTGTACGGGAGACAGGGATCAAGACCATCCCCATCGAAAAGAAATGCAAAAAAGCAAAATGGCTGTCTGGGGAGGCCTTACAAATAGCTGTGAAAAGAAGAGAAGTGAAAAGCAAAGGAGAAAAGGAAAGATAAAAGCATCTGAATGCAGAGTTCCAAAGAATAGCAAGAAGAGATAAGAAAGCCTTCCTCAGCGATCAATGCAAAGAAATAGAGGAAAACAACAGAATGGGAAAGACTAGAGATCTCTTCACGAAAATCAGAGATACCAAGGGAACATTTCATGTAAAGATGAGCTCGATAAAGGGCAGAAATGGTATGGACCTAACAGAAGCAGAATATATTAAGAAGAGGTGGCAAGAATACACAGAAGAACTGTACAAAAAAGATCTTCACGACCCAGATAATCACGATGGTGTGATCACTGTCCTAGAGCCAGACATCCTGGAATGTGAAGTCAAGTGGACCTTAGAAAGCATCACTACGAACAAAGCTAGTGGAGGTGATGGAATTCCAGTTGAGCTATTCCAAATCCTGAAAGATGATGCTATGAAAGTGCTGCACTCAATATGCCAGCAAATTTGGAAAACTCAGCAGTGGTCACAGTGCTGGAAAAGGTCAGTTTTCATTCCAATCCCAAAAAAAGGCAATGCCAAAGAATGCTCAAACTACTGCATAATTGCACTCATCTCACATGCTAGTAAAGTAATGCTCAAAATTCTCCAAGCCAAGCTTCATCAATACGTGAACTGTGAACTGCTTGATGTTCAAGCTGGTTTTAGAAAAGGCAGAGGAACCAGAGGTCAAATTGAGAACATCTGCTGGATGATGGAAAAAGCAAGAGAGTTCCAGAAAAACATCTATTACTGCTTTATTGACTATGCCAAAGCCTTTGACAGTGTGGATCACAATAAACTGTGGAAAATTCTGAAAGAGATGGGAATACCAGACCATCTGACCTGCCTCTAGATAAACCTATATGCAGGTCAGGAAGCAACAGTTAGAACTGGACATGGAACAACACACTGGTTCCAAACAGGAAAAGGAGTACATCAAGGCTGTATATTGTCACCCTGCTTATTTAACTTCTATGCAGAGTACATCATGAGAAACGTTGGGCTGGAAGAAGCACAAGCTGGGATCAAGATTGCTGGGAGAAATATCATTAACCTCAGATGACACCACCCTTATGGAAGAAAGTGAAGAGGAGCTAAAAAGCCTCTTGATGAAAATGAAAGAGGAGAGTTAAAAATTTTGCTTAAAGCTCAACATTCAGAAAACGAAGATCATTCCATCTGGTCCCATCACTTCATGGGAAATAGATGGGGAAACAGTGGAAGCAGTGTCAGACCTAAGTTTTGGGGGCTCCAAAATCACTGCAGATGGTGATTGCAGCCATGAAATTAAAAGACGCTTACTCCTTGGAAGGAAAGTTACGACCAACCTAGATAGCATATTCAAAAGCAGAGATATTACTTTGCCATCAAAGGTTCATCTAGTCAAGGCTGTCGTTTTTCCAGTGGTCATGTATGAATATGAGAGTTGGACTGTGAAGAAAGCTGAGTGCTTAAAAATTGATGCTTTTGAACTGTGGTGTTGGAGAAGACTCTTGAGAGTCCCTTGGACTGCAAGGAGATCCAACCAGTCTATTCTAAAGGAGATCAGTCCTGGGTGTTCATTGGAAGGACTGATGCTGAAGCTGAAACTCCAATACTTTGGCCATCTCATGTGAAGTGTTGACTCATTGGAAATGACCCTGATGCTGGGAAATGTTGACAGCAGGAGGAAAAGAGGACAAGAGAGGATGAGATGGCTGGATGGCATCACCTACTCGATGGACATGAGTTTGGGTAAACTCCTGGATATGGTGATGGACAGGGAGGCCTGGCATGCTGCAATTCATGGGGTCACAAAGATTCGGACATGACTGAGGGACTGAACTGAACTGAATTGAAGAACCTATGATATGGCTGGTTATGCTGTAGATACTAAGAATAAAAAGAGTGAAGAGATATCTGACCCATCTCTAATGGATGTATATATTTTGAATGAGACTAATCCTTTCAAATTTCCTTTTTCTGTGACCAAGTATCATTAGAAATAATTATTTGCTTTTTGATCATGGTTTAGTAGTTAAGTTACGTCCGACTCTTATGACCCCATAGACCGTAGCCTGCCAGGCCCCTCTGTCTATGGGATTCTTTAGGCAAAAATACTGGAGTGTGTAGCCATTTCCTTTTCTTCTTTTCTTCTTTTGGATCTATACAAATTAATGTAATGCCATCCTTGAGTTTACGTATATATGTCTGATAGGTTTCACAAATCAAGGAACATGAATGGTGAATGAAGAAAGAAAGTGGTTACCAAAGAAGAACATATTAATACTTATTCTAATGGAAGATTATGGCTTCAGTTGACTGTGTAATTTTCATCATCCCCAAGATGAAATCAAACATATAAATGGTCTCAAATATATGCACAAATGCCCCTTTCATGAGGGCATACACATTCACAGACAGTATTGTGCAGTGGATAGTGCTCTCTGAGTTGCCAACTGACCCTCATTAAGATTCTTTTCCACTTAGACGTAGAAAACAATGTCTTATAACTTAAAGCTGAAATTAAAAATAATTTATTTTAAATGTCTGAGAATATAAAGTGATTCTGAGAAGATTTGATAGTGATAATTTCTGATTTCTCTCAACAAGAGCAGATTTTTCACAATGAATGTAATGAATGCTTTATTATCTCAGACTCTTATGGATGTACAGGAGCCCGATGTTTGGATAAATATAGAGTCCTTACTGACTAAAGCTCAAACATGACTAATGAACATAATATGCAGTAAATTTTGACAAAACACCTGAAAGAGGCAGCAATGGGAAGTGGGTCTTTGGAAACTGTAGAATGCAATGACTTTATTAGACACATTCCAAGTGCAAAACTGTAATTTTCTGATGCAAAGAGACTCTTGAATCCACAGATAACAAAGTGTTAAGAAAACACAACAAGGTTGCTTTATGTCTATGTTTTCAATGTGAAAATATTTACATTTGTATGTTTACATATGCACCTGAAAAAAATGCAAAAGTGCAAAATGGCTGTCTGAGGAGGCCTTACAAATAGCTGTGAAAAGAAGAGACTGCTACTGTTACTGCTAAGTCCCTTCTGTCGTGTCCGACTCTATACGACCCCATCGATGGCAGCCCACCAGGCTCCCCCAGCCCTGGGATTCTCCAGGCAAGAACACTGGAGTAGGTTGACATTTCCTTTCCAATGCATGAAAGGGAAATGTGAAAGTGAAGTTGAGCAACTTCACTCGTGTCTGACTCTTCGCGACCCCATGGACTGCAGCCTACCAGGCTCCTCTGACCATGGGATTTTCCAGACAAGAGTATTGGAGTGGGTTGCCATTGCCTAAAGCAAAGGAGAAAAGGAAAGATATACCCATTTGAATGCAGAGTTCCAAAGAATAGCAAGGAGAGGTAAGAATGCCTTCCTTAGTAATCAGTGTAAAGAAATAGAGGAAAACATTAGAACGGGAAAGACTAGAGATCACTTCAAGAAAATTAGAGATACCAAGGGAACATTTCATGCAAAGATGGGCTCAATAAAGGACAGAAATTGTATAGACCTAACAGAAGCAGAAGATATTAAGAAGAGGTGGCAAGAATACAGAGCTATACAAAAAAGATCTTCATAATCCAGATAATCACAATGTTGTTGTGGTCACTCACCTAGAGCCAAACATCCTGGAATGTGAAGTCAAGTGGGCCTTAGGAAGCATCATTATGAACAAAGTTAGTGGAGGTGATGGAATTCCAGCTGAGCTATTTCAAATCCTAAAAGATGATGCTGTGAAAATGCTGCACTCAATATGTCAGCAAATTTGGAAAACTCAGCAGTGGTCACAGCACTGGAAAAGGTCAGTTTTCATTCCAATCCCAAAGAAAGGCAATGTCAAAGAATGCTCAAACTACCGCACAATTGCACTCATCTCACACGCTAATAAAGTAATGCTGAAAGTTCTGCAAGCTAGGCTTCACCAGTACGTGAGCTGTGAACTTCCAGATGTTCAAGCTGCTTTTAGAAAAGGCAGAGGAACCAGAGATCAAATTGTCAACATCTGTTGGATCATTGAAAAAGCAAGTGAGTTCCAGAAAATCATCTGCTTCTGCTTTATTGACTACATCAAAGCCTTTGACTGTGTAGATCACAACAAACTGTGGAAAATTCTTCAAGAGATGGGAATACTAGACCATCTGACCTGCCTTTTGAGAAATCTGTATGCAGGTCAGGAAGCAACCATTATAGCTAGACATGAAACAACAGACTGGTTTCAAATAGGAAAAGGAGTACTTCAAGGCTATATATTGTCACCCTACTTATTTAACTTATATGCAGAGTACATCATGAGAAATGCTGGGCTGGATGAAGCACACACTGGAATCAAGATTGCCAGGAGAAGTATCAATAACCTCAGAGATGTAGATGACACCACCATTATGCCAGAAAGTAAAGAAGAACTAAAGAGCCTCTTGATGAAAGTGAAAGACGAGAGTGAAAAAGTTGGCTTAAAGCTCAACATTCAGAAAACTAAGATCATGGCATTTGGTCCCATCACTTCATGGCAAATAGATGGGGAAACAGTGAAACGAGTGACAGAATTTATTTTTTTGGCCCTAAAATTACTACAGATGGTGACCACAACCCTGAAATGAAAAGATGCTTAGCTCCTTGGAATATAACTCATGACCAACCTAGACAGCACATTACTTTGCCAACAAAGGTTTTTCTAGTCAACACTATGGTTTTTCCAGTAGTCATGTATAAACATGAGAGGTGGACTATAAAGAAATTGGAGTGCCGAAGAATCGATGCTTTTGAACTGTGGTGTTGAAGAAGATGCTTGAGAGTCCCTTGGACTGCAAGGAGATCCAACCAGTCCATCCTAAAGGAAATCAGTAGTGAATATCCATTGGAAAGACTGATGTTGAAGCTGAAACTCCAATACTTTGGCCACCTGATGCAAAGAGCTGATTCATTTGAAAAGACCCTGATTCTGGGGAAGTTTGAAGGTGGGAGGAGAAGGGGACGGCAGAGGATGAGATGGTTGGATAACATCATTGACTCAATGGACATGAGCTTGAGTAAACTCCAGGAGTTGGTGATGGACAGGGTGGCCTGGTGTGCTGCAGTCCATGGGGTCACAAAGAGTCAGACACAACTGAGTGACTGAACTGAAATGAACTGAATGAAAGTTGTATACATATGACCCTTTTCTAATTCAATAACTAAATATTTATGTGGTAAAGTACATATTTTCATTATCACTTCTGCATTATACTTTTTAATGGATAAATCATTATTTAATAAAGCTTGTCCTTTTTTAAAAAAACTGTTAGTTTCTCAGTCATTTCCAACGATTTGTGACCTTTGGATTGTAGTCTACCAGGCTTCTCAGCCCATGGAATTCTCCAGGCAAAAATACTGGAGTGGGTAGCTATTCCTGTCTCCAGAGAATCTTTCCTACTCAGGGATGGAGCCTGGGTCTCCTACATTGCAGGCAGATTCTTTACCATCTGAGCCATCAGGGAAGCCCTCTCATATTTAACTCCTAGACAATTTAATATTAAATATTTTATATAAACCTCCTTTATTTCCTTAGTTTATATTATCAGAAGAGAATTTCTAAGGCAAGTTCCACTTATATGTTAGAATTTTGAGTGTACTGACAAATTTGCCCCAATGTGTAATAACATATAACATAAAAGTGTCTGCATCTCCCTTTGGCACTGTTGGGATTATGGGATCTCTAGGAATTCCACTCATCTTTTGCTTGAGTTCTGAGTCAACTAGGTGGTAAATGAATATGAAAATACCAGTTTTATTATAAAGGTATTGAAAACATGGTTTTGAATACCCCAGTAAGAAAATCTTGATTAGTCTCATTTCCATGTAGGCAGTGCTAAAAAACCAGAACTACCCCCACTACCTTGGACAGATCCTTTTGCTAAATGACTTCAAGGAGTCTGAAATCTGTCTGCTGAAAAGATAGTTCAAAAGAGGAAATGGAATAGGTTGGGGCTTCCCTGGTGACTTAGAGGGTACAGAGTGTGCCTGTAGTACGGGAGACCCAGGTTCAATCCCTGGATTGGGAAGATCCCCTGGAGAAGAAAATGGCAACCCACTCCAGTATCCTTGCCTGGAAAATGCCATGGATGGTGGAGTCTGGCAGAGTACAGTCCATGGGTTCACAAAGAGTTGGACATGACTAAGCGATTGAACAACAATAGATGGAACAGTCAGGGTTCCCAGTAAGCAAGTTTAAAGAGAAATCGAGAAAGCCATTGTGACTGGAGAATAAATTGTGTAGATACAAATAGTATCAGAATTCAGGTTTTGTGATGATTCACCCTTCCTATTAGTTGGATTCATTGACTCCTTTTTCTTTTATGTCTTTGAGATGAGTGCAGTGTTTCTAATTGAGTTAAGAAAAACTTCGTTTACTTCCTTGTTTCTCAGTGTGTTAAATAAAGGGATTTAACATTGGTGAAATGGAACTAATAAGGAGAAAAATTACTTTATTAATAACTACCTTATTCTTGGATGAAGATATCACATAAATAAAGATGCAACTAGCATAAGTGATGGAGACAACAATCATGTGGGAATAACAAGTGGAGAAGGCCTTCTTCCTTTGCTGGGCAGAGGGAAATCTTAGAATAGTGTTGACGCTATAAATATAGGAAAGAACTACACACATGAATTGATGATGAAGGTCAGCACAGCACACAAAATAGCCATCTGTTCTATCAGTCACATGTCTGAGCAAGAGATCTTCCGGATATGATAAACATCACAGTAAAAGTGATCAATTTCATTCAGATCAAAGAATTCCTTTAGTTGTTATAGATGTCTCCTCTGTAAAAGGTTATTCTTTAGTGTTTTCTAAGGTATTTATTCAGCTTTTTTTTTTTTTTAAACGAAGCAAAACTAATCACCATTGGCTTTCCATAGATTCATATACACACTAAACACATAATAGTAAACTTGAGACAAAATAAATAGGAAATTCATGACATTTAAGGGAAGCATAGTGTCTACAGAAAACAGGGTACCCAAAATGGCTACCTCTTTTCTTGCTGTTTATACCCTCTGCAGTGTGTGCCCCTAGTTCCTTCCAAGCACAGGTGATTTTGTTTTTCTTCCTTGAATGTTGACTGGTCCTATGACTTCCTTGGCTAATAGAATGTGCGTGGTAGAAGGCATATTGTGCCTAGGAATCCAGAGGCCTTGCTTGCTTCCACTCTCTCCCCTAAGGCCTTGTGATCTTACCACGTGAACCAGTGTTAGCTAAGTGATAAAACATAATCTGGAAGAGGGTTCATTTATCTTAATAAGGAGTTGTTCAGCTTCTAAGTATGAGAATGAGGCCCTATTTGACAGCAAGAATCAATCAGCTGTGAGACAGTCCTATAAACCTAGCCAGCTAAGATCAGCTGATGTTTGTGTAAACTGGAAAAAAACACAAACTCAAGGTTTAAACCACTGATTTAGGGATGATTTTTCATTGCATAATAACTAACTGCAGGATGTGACACGTGCATATATGACGGCCTCCACACAGAGGGCTAGGGAGGGACATAGGAAAGGAAATCTTTGTATAAGGTGATGCCTTGAGCATGGCCTAGAAATGAAAGTCAAAAGCATTCCAGTCTGGACCATTGAGCTTTATGGTGAGAAATGTGAGATGTGGAAAGGAATAAATAACCATATGTATAACATATTTATTTGAGAAATAATAGTGAAGGATGTACCTCCTGTTTTTTTAATGGTAAAGATAATCTTTCTGGAGACAATTATGTCTTCATATTGGATTCTTTGTTTATAACCCAGGGCTTCCTTGTATTTTGCTGGTTTAATTTTCTTGATGTATAGAACTTCAATTTACTGGGATTTGATGGCCCCTTTTGGCTTAATTTAGCTATCTTTAGGATGTGAACTGTATTATGTATTTCAGCACTAGTTTTACTTCATCATCATAAAGATGGTTTTAGTGTCTCAGCAGATTTTATCAGATCACTGCCACCTGGGTGATGAATTAATATAGACTGTGGTCTTTACTTTAGAGGGAATCTAATGAATCTAAATCCTAAAACTTTGGGCTTTGAAGTTTTTTTTACAAGGTATATGTGGATCTCCATATGTCTAAGCTTATATATTTCTTCTCCAACATTAAAATCCTTTCATTTTTGCTCAGTGTGAAGTCGCTCAGTCATGTCCAACTCTTTGCGACCCCATGGACTGTAGCCTATCAGGCTCTTCTGTACATGGGTTTTCCAGGCAAGAATGCTGGAATGGATTGCCATTTCCTTCTCCAGGGGATCTTCCCAACCCAGGAATCGAACCCAGGTCTCCCACATTGCAGGCAGAAGCTTTACTGTCTGAGCCACCAGGGAAGTCCCAAACTAACCCACAATTTTTCTTGAATAGCTAATTCCTACTTGAGAAGAGCAATATATATATATTTTGCTGGAAGAAATATCATTAACCTCAGATATGCAGATGACACCACCCTTATGGCAGAAAGTGAAGAGGAACTAAAAAGCCTCTTGATGAAAGTGAAAGAGGAGAGTGAAAAAGTTGGCTTAAAGCTCAACATTCAGAAAACTAAGGGCATGGCATGTGGTCCCATTACTTCATGGGAAATAGATGGGGAAACAGTGGAAGCAGTGTCAGGCTTTATTTTTTTGGGCTCCAAAATCACTGCAGATGGTGACTGCAGCCATGAAATTAAAAGATGCTTACTCCTTGGAAGGAAAGTTATGACCAACCTAGATAGTATATTCAAAAGCAGAGACATTACTTTGCCAACAAAGGTCCGTCTAGTCAAGGCTATGGTTTTTCCTGTGGTCATGTATGGATGTGAGAGTTGCATAATCTCACATATAAAGAAAGCTATAAAGAAAGCTGAACGCTGAAGAATTGATGCTTTTGAACTGTGGTGTTGGAGAAGACTCTTGAGAGTCCCTTGGACTGCAAGGAGATCCACCCAGTCCATTCTGAAGGAGATCAGCCCTGGGATTTCTTTGGAAGGAATGATGTGAAAGCTGAAACTCCAGTACTTTGGCCACCTCATGTGAAGAGTTGACTCATTGGAAAAGA
Source organism: Bos mutus (assembly GCF_027580195.1). NCBI lineage: Eukaryota > Metazoa > Chordata > Mammalia > Artiodactyla > Bovidae > Bos > Bos mutus. The sequence continues at coordinate 72,850,754 of NC_091621.1, read as the reverse complement.
CTCTGATGCTGGGAGGGATTGGGGGCAGGAGGAGAAGGGGACGACAGAGGATGAGATGGCTGGATGGCGTCACTGACTCGATGGACGTGAGTCTGAGTGAACTCTGGGAGTTGATGATGGACAGGGAGGCCTGGCATGGTGCAATTCATGGGGTCGCAAAAGTCGGACACGACTGAGCAACTGACCTAACTGAACTGATATATATAAACACACACACTTTTTGGATATTTGTACTTAGAAGAGAATTGATACTATTACTCCACTATTTTCCTATGAGTTAAAGGATTCGATTTTTTCCACATAAGATAATATTTCTTTTATTGATCAAAGGCAGGTTAGAATTCAGGAAAGACTTTTCTCATGGAAATATAATATCATGTTCTTTTAATTTGAGATATTATCTTGGATAAAGTTTATTTTCAACAGGAGTTGACATAACTTGTTTATATCAAATATTTAAAATATGATTTAAAATCCAGGATTTAATAATAACAGTGATATAAGCATGCTAATACCAATAGAAAATAGACCAGAATACAACAGTTAAGATGAAGATTGTGACTTCAAGTCTCAATGATCTTTTCAAATTTATATTATTAATTTATGCTTCATTTTAACATTCCTTTACTTCCTTAAAATCAATGAAATTCTTTTGATTAAGTCAGCAAAAGCTTGTTTTACTTGTTTGTTCCTCAGGCTATAAATAAATGGGTTTAACATGGGAGCAACTGAGGTAGTAAGCACTAATACACCCTTATTAACTGCCACTTCATCCTTTGCTGAAGGTTTGACATAAATGAAAATACAGCTTCCATAGGTGATAGAAACCACAATCAGGTGAGAAGAGCAGGTAGAAAAGGCCTTCATTTTTTGCTGAGCCGAAGGCAACTTTATGATAGTCTTGATGATGTATGTATAAGACAGAAACACACACAGAAATGTCCCAATGACAGTCAACACAGCAATGGTAAAACCATCTGTTCTAGGAACCATGTGTCTGAACAAGAGATTTTTAACACAGGAAAAGCATCACAGAGAAAATGATCGATGATATTAGAGTCACAGAATTCCAGTTCTAAGCCCAGGGAAGCTGGTGGAAATATGACCAGACAACCTGCTATCCAACAGCAAATAACAAGTCCTCCACAGACTCTACTGTTCATGATGGTTGCATATTGTAAAGGTTTGCAGATGGCCACATAGCGGTCATAGGACATGATGGCTAGGAGAAAAAATTCTGTTGCTGCAAAAACGAAGATAAAAAATATTTGACTAAAACAAGCATTATAAGAAATAGTCTTGTCCCCAGTTGATAAGCTGTATAAGAATCTGGGAATGCAGACGGTGGTGAATAAGGTTTCTAAAAAGGAGAAATTTTTGAGGAAAAAGTACATGGCAGTTTTAAGGTGGGAATCTACTAAAGTGAGTATAATGATGGTCAGGTTCCCAGTGACACTCAAAGTGTAGGAAGCAAATAGAAATATAAAGATCAGAACCTGCATTGGAGGATCATCTGTTAGTCCCAGGAGAATGAATGTAGGTAATGATGTATGGTTTTTCATCACTGACTTGTACTTCTTCAAGCTCCTCACAAAGTCAAGTGACACTGAACTGAGAAAACCTGTATGAAATTATAAGGCCATGGCTACCGAGTAAAAAAATCCAATCAATGCAATGAATAGTCATTTTCTTCTTTGACGACAATGACAGATCAAAACTTTGGAATTGTCAGCTCCTTTGGTGATCATTATAGGTATCCTCAAATTCAGGTTTTTCTGAAATAAGTTTGTACTAGAGTCCATATGTTTATACTCTTTGCATGTTCTCATCTCTCTATTTTTTCAATTTAAATTTTGTCCCTTATATTCTGAAATGTATTTAGCTATAGAATTAGAAAGGATCATCTGAGCCATAAAATTTTGTGGATTTGATAGTATTCTTTTTCTCCTGAGTAGTAATTCTTCACTACTCACAGGTTTGAATGAGTTCACAAGTTGCTTGAAGTGTGGGTTCCTGTTAAATGCAAATTAATAGCATTTGTATAAAGTGTCAAACTGGAGGCCATGTGTGCAGCATCTGAATGCTTTTACTGCAGTCACCAAAGAGTTATCTCATTTTATGTATTTTACTTTTGGTATCAGAATTGTCATCTAAATAACATAGCTTTCCAGTATTGCTATTACCTTGAAATTTCTACATCAATATCTGACCTTCCCTCCATTTGCACTCTGATAGAACACAGTGTTGGAAAAATACAACATAAACAAGTTACCTGATGCAATACTGGGCAAAGAAATTATGACAAGGAAAAGAAAATCCTGAAAGAATTTAACCTCAGTTGTTTGTACTTCCAAGGTCATGAAGGAGAAGGGGAGACAGGATGAGACACAGGTTGGAGACCAAGGACACATGACAATCCCTTTTCAGGTAGTATTTGAATTGGATCCAGCAACAGAAAAATGACATAGGTGGAAAACTGTGAAGCTCCAAATAAAATCTATATTTAAATGTATTTATTTTAATCTTATTTAATTCTTTTTTCAATGAATCCTTCTGGCCTCTGAGACCCTCCAAGCTGGAGCTGCTAGCACTCTCTTTGTGTTTCTGGGAACTCACAGAGAAGTCCTCCAGTGCAGTGTGTAAGCTCAGTTCCTGGGCACCTGGAAAGTGAGTCAGGAGCCACTATTTTCCCATTGACTTCTTGCAGGGGGGAACCCAGAGAGCATATGAGACTCAAAAGGCAGAGGTGGAGACACTCTCACTGCCTGCTTAGTCTGGCCATAACTCAGACCTGTCCTTATGTGTTGCAACACTATTTACAACAGTCAAGACATGGAAGCAACCTAGATGTTCATCAGTAGATAAACTGATAAAGAAGATGTGCTACATGTATACAATACAATGTTGTGTGTGTTAGTTACTCAGTCGTGTCCGACTGTTTGTGGTCCCATGGACTGTAGCCCACCAGACTCCTCTGTCCATGGAATTCTCCAGGCAAGAATACTGGAGTGGGTTGCCATTTCCTTCTCCAGGGGATCTTCCCAACCCAGGGATTGAACGTGGATCTCTTGCATTACAGGCAGATTCTTTACCATCTGAACTATAAGGGAAGTCCACAGTCATGTATAATTCAGCCATCAGGGAAGCCTACTATTATGTGTAATTCAGACAACTGGTGGGAAGCTGCTATAGAACACAGGGAGTCCAGCCTGGTGCTCTGTGATGGGTGGGATGGGAGAGGGGAGGGATGTTCAAAAGGTGGGGATATATACATAATTATGACTGATTCATGCTATTTTATGACTGAAACCAACACACTATTGTAAAGCAATAATCCTCCAATTAAAAAATAGAGTTAAAGATCCCACATGAAAAAAAAACTCTATTACTTGCACACAGTGTTAATTCCTTAGTTTTAATAATTCTTATATGATTACACAGGTTGCTACCATTAGGAAGAGCTAAGTGAAGAATATCCGGGAACTGGCACACTATTTTTGTCAACTATTCTGTTAAGTACAGAATTATTTCACAATTAAAAATTTACCAAATAGATATATAAAAAGAAAGAACCAAAAAAGCGAATAGTAATTGCTGAGCACTTTCTATCTGCCTGGCAGAAGAATGGGGCAAATCTTCACATGGATGGTTTGTCTGGTATATATGTCCTTTTCTCCAATTTTATGCTTCTTCACCCATATTTTTGGGGGTGATGTCCATTTTATATTATCTATAAGTATGGAAAATATCCTTTGAAGTTAACATTTACAGTTAAAACTAATGGTTTAATATTAATCAGCAATACCTGAATTGTGAAGATTCTGTCTATATCTAAAATCCAAAATTATAATATTAACTTCAGGCTTCCCTGGTGTCTCAGGCTGGAAAAGAATCCACTTGCAATGTGGGAGACCTGGGTTTGATTCCTGGGTTGGGAAGATCCTCTGGAGGAGGGCATGGCAACCCACTCCAGTATTCTTGCCTGGGGAATCCCCATGGACAGAGGAGCCTGGTGGGCTGCTGTCCTGGGGTCACAAAGAGTCGGAACAACTAAGCATAGCAATAGGACCCAAAATGCTTGGGATCTTTGACCCCTTGATAGTACACTTGTGTGATGAGGATGTTCATGTTTAGAAAGGAATGTTACCTGTGAAACAGCTCTTCAGAGTGCTTCCACCAAAGGGAGCATTCACATTCCACATACCAAAACAACATTCTTTACAAGTTTGCGAGGAGTCTGTTTCCTGATACAGCTCTGTTCATTACCAGCTTCCCACCCATGTGCTTCCCTTTGCAAGACTGATACTGATACCTGTAGGTATTTCAAGTCTTGGCTTAGTGTCACTTCTAGCAAAAAACTTTCTTGAAACTTCATTGTGCAAGTTATTGGCTTCTATTTTTTGCCCCTCTAGTCCACTATACTTATCTCTTTGTTACCACTAAATATGTGAGTGTGATTTTACTAGCATTGAGCTATTCCTTGTTCTTTGAGATTCCACAACACTTCGAACTATTCAGTGGTTATCAAAAGCTCAATAAATATGTTTAGTGTAAAATTCATAAATTTTATATGTGCTTTTTTGACTCAGAACAAGCGATCTGTTTTCTCATTTAGTGACATTTCCACTTTCTTTTGGGCTTCCCTTGTGGCTCAGGTGGTATAGAATCTACCCTCAGTCTGGAAGACCTGGGTTCCATCTCTGGATTGGGAAGGTCCCCGGGAGAAGGGAAATGCTACCCACTCTAGCATTCTGGCCTGAAGAATTCCATGGGCTGTATAGTCCATGGGGTTGCAGAGAGTTGGACATGACTGAGAGACTTTCACTTTCACTTCCATTTTCTTTTATGGGTAACTTTTCAATAAGTATGCAATCCCAGTTGATGGTCTTCAATTTGTTGCCTTCAAAAAGTCACTTAGATTCTTTCATGTTTTATCTTTCTTGGGGTATAAATGACATAAGAATGTACACACTTAATATATATGCTATATTTAACCTCTGTTGTCCATTTTCCTTCATTTTAAAAAATGAGGTCTTTAAAATATAAAAAACTATCCCTTGCTTCTTGGAAGTGCAAAAAAAGTCTACCTGTCATATTTCATCTTAGATTAAAAAGAAAGTCATTTGAAATTTTTTTGTTTTGATTAAAATTATTATGTATTTGGTCTTTTCTTTCATTATATACCCAGCAGCTAACTCAAATATTTCCTATCCTTGTCACTGACTGAATACTTTGTTTTCCTCCACTGCTGAATCACAAGACATTTGCCTTAGAGGCTTCATGTAAATGATTACTTGGAGTTTCACTTGGTTGCTTAAAAAAAAAAAAAAAAAAAAAGAATTCCCTTCCTAATCAATAGATGGGGAAACAGTGGCTGACTTTATTTTTACGGGCTCCAAAATCACTGCAAATGGTGATTGCAGCCGTGAAATTAAAATGTTCTTACTCCTTGGAAGGAAAGTTATGGCCAACCTAGACAACATATTAAAAAGTAGAGACATTACTTTGTCAACAAAGGTCTGTCTAATCAAGGCTATGGTTTTTCCAGTGGTCATGTATGGATGTGAGAGTTGGCCTATAAAGAAAGCTGATGCTTTTGAACTGTGGTGTTGGAGAAGACTCTTGAGAGTCCCTTGGACTACAAGGAGATCCAACAAGTCCATCCTAAAGGAGATCAGTCCTGGGTGTTCACTGGAAGGACTGATGTTGAAGCTGAAACTCCAATACTTTGGCCACCTGATGTGAAGAGCTGACTCATTTAAAAAGACCCTGATTCTGGGAAAGACTGAGGGCAGGAGGAGAAAGGGATGACAGAGGATGAGATGGCTGGATGGCATCACCGACTCAATGGACATGGGTTTGGGTGGACTCCGGGAGTTGGTGATAGACAGGGAGGCCTGGCATACTGTGGTTCATGGGGTTGCAAAGAGTCGGACACGACTGAGTGACTGAACTGAACTGAATCATAGGAAATGCAGATATCAGCTCCCACTTGGTGCCTAGTCCTACTGTTTAGCCTAAAGTATTCATAGAAAAACAGAATAAGGGAAGCACAGGGAATGTTTTGCCTAAAAGTTAGTCTCCCTATCTCAACACCAGGTTAAAGTTCATATAGGGATAGTATAGTTTTTCCAGTGGTGGGATAGGAGTGAATTGTCTCTGCAGCCCATATCCCTTCCCTCAAGTCCTGTTAGAAGGACTCCAGGTATCTGACTCTCCCAAGAATCTCAGGCAGCCTGTATGTCCTGAGGAGACTAAACTTTTCTTCCAAAAATGCCACTATTTTCTTCAGTCATTTGTGTTCCACCTTCTTAATAACACTCTCATGAAATTCATTGACATTGATACATATATTGAAAAATGAGTTTTTATTAAAATGTGGGAGACTTTTAGAAGATGGGGTCATAGTCTTATAAAACATAAGCAAATAAGTTACTCAGTGGAGCTACATTCACTTATTTTATACATAGTTTTTTTTTTTTTTTTTTAATGAAGGTCATATTAAGGCAGAGAACACTTAAGAGCATCCTTCTGAAATTCCACTGCATTTAGAAGAACTTCTTCATATTGATACATGAAAACAGCTACTCAAAGACTGAGAAGTCATATTTCATAAGTGGCTGTTGAAACTGTTTGTGAAATGTTAAACCGACAGATTATATAAGTCGTTTTGGTATAGATACTTTCCTCAGAGGAAAGCACCATTTTAGAGTTCATGAAAGGCACAGAAAATTATAAAAATACTTTTCTCATGCTCATAACTTCAGATATTTGCTGAACCCCAAAGTGATAAAGGGTGACAAAAGTTGTCCAGGAAGGCGTTATGGTGGAGAGATGTGGGTGGTCTCTGACCATTTTTAGGAGCACAGACATACTCACAGAAGGCTCTGTAGTTGAAGAGTTTTCACTAAGTCGTCCTCCACCCTCACAAGAGGAAGATTTTCTCAACAGAAAGCGTGCCTTGCCCTGAGCCCAGGAAATCTCTACTCTGGAACTACAGAGCTAAGAGTAGCTTAAATAGCTAAGTAGGAATCTCTTTCTGTTGTTGAGGAAGAGTGATTTTCTGATTTTTCTGGCAGAAGGGCATATTTCTAAACTGACATAATTTTTCTTTAAAAAAAAAAAAAAGGAACTGATCTAATTATCAGTTAAGTGAGCAAACAAACATGTCCTTGGTGGTTTTGTCTTAAATGTTACTAATAAATCTCTTATGTAATAGACTTTGGGGATAGAACAGGAAACACAGACCTGGACAAAATGCCTTCAGAGAGGCACTTGTAAATAACATTAGCATCAGAAGAAGGCCAAGTATGTGAAAATCAGTATTAGATTACAAGACAAGAGGCAACTATCTGTTATTTTATTTCAACACTATGTTAGGCATTTGTAACCTGATAAAGACAAGTTTTCCAGTTTATTAACCCTGTAAAGTTTGTAATTAATTTTTAGTATCACTAAAACTATTCAATTTGATAATAATAGAAAAATACCTTTTATCAAAACAACAGACAAAGTGATAGCTTACTATTGATAGTTTTCAGAAATATCTCCCAGATCTTCATAATTCTTCTGTTTTTATATCTCTGTTTTTTATGGGGCTTTTTAGAAAAAGTGAGCCATATTTGATTTACAGTGCTGTGTTAATTTCTGCTTTACAGCAAAGTAGTTCAGTTGCACATACACATATGTTATTTTTTATATTACTTTCCATTATGGTTTATCACAGGAGACTGAATATAGTTCCCTGTGCTATACAGTGTGATCTTGTTATTTACCCATTCTATTTATATGAGATTGCTCCAGGTAACCCCAAATCTACACACTCTCACTCCTCCAATCCCCCAGCAACCACAAAGCTGTTTTCTATGTCTGTGAGTCTTTTTCTGCTTTGTAGATAAGTTTCATATTTTAGGTTCCACATATAAGTGATATTACATGTATTTATCTTTCTCTTTCTGATTTATTTATTATGATAATCACTAGTTGCATCTGTGTTGCTGCAGGTGGCATTATTTCATTCTTCCATTGTATGTATGTACCACATCTTCATCCATTCATTTGTTGATGGACATTAGATTGTTTCTCATGAGACTTTTTATTTCTATATTTATTTATGAACTTATTCTATTTCATTAAAATTTTAATCTATATTTTTGCATTGATAGTCACTATATTACATGATTATATATTTTTAGCTTGTTATATAGTCACATCTTAAAACACTTTCTGTATGGCTTAATTTTAATATGTTCTCTAGGCAAGAATACTGGAGTGCATTGCCATTTCCTTCTCCAGGGGAGCCTCCCAACCCAGGGATCGAACCCGGGTCTCCTGCATTGCAGGCAGACACTTAACCTCTGAGACACCAGGGAAGCCCCCATATTACATGATTATATATTTTTAGTTTGTTATATATTCACATCTTAAAATGCTTTCTGTATGGCTTAATTTTTATATGTCTATGTGTAATTTTCTTTGAATATCACTTTTGTGAATTCATTTAACTTTTTAAGTGTATATATATAATATTTCCCAATATTTTGGAAATTTCCAGCCATAAATTATTCCTATAATTTCTGCCCCATTCTTTCTCTTTTACTGGGCTTAAAATTACACACACAATAGAATTTAACATTGTACCATTGGTCCCAGAATATCTTGAAAAATAATTCTATTTCTCTGTTTTACAAGGGTTTCATACTTCAAATCTAATTTCAAAGTCATACCTCTTTCTTCTGTAATCTCAATCCAGTGATTAAGCTGAAGTGTGACTTTCTGCAGAAACATAATATTTTTCATTTCTAACATTTTCCCTTTAATACTATTTTCTCTGTCTTTTCTGAGAGTTCTTAACTTTTCATCTTCCTTTATCTCATATAGCACAGTTGTGTGACTGATTTAATATCTTTGTATGGTGGTGCTGTGTGTGTGTGTGTGTGCTCAGTCGTATCTGACTCTTTGTGGCCCCATGGACTGTAGCCTGCCAGGCTCCTCTGTCCATGGAATTTTCCAAGCAAGAATACTGGAGTGGGTTGCCATTCCTTCTCTAGGAGATCTTTATAACTTAGGGATTGAACCAGAGTTTCCTGTGTCTCCTTTATTGGCAGGCAGTCTTTACCACTGTGCCACCTAGGCAGCTCAACACCTTTGTATAATACTGCTAATTACTGAGTCATCTTGGCCTTGGCACCTACAGATTATCATTTCAGTTGATGATTATCTTCGGAGTGGATCACATTTTGCCTATTCTTTGTATGTGCAGTTATTTTGAATTGTCTCACACTTTGACTATTACATTGTTAAAACTCTGGATTATGTTATATTCACCTTGAAAATGTGAATAAATTTCTTTAAGCTGGCAGTCAGCTCTGTGAAACTCAAACTACAAGCTCAGTCTCATTTTTTTCAGTGCTGAATGAACTATCAGTTTAGTAATTTAAACCTTTGGTAAAACTATTTTTCTTTTTGTTGGTGTTTGAATCATGGTTATCTGGTTCCAGGTTCATCCTGAAATGTGTGTATGCTTATATATGTTATTAAGGATATGCTCTTCTCTGACTCTTTGGTGAATTCCTGCATCTATCTCAGACCTGCCCAATACTTTCCCCTGTATACTGTTATTGTACAGAGTTTTCTATAAATGACAGTTCCAGTTGGTTGATGGATTATAGGTATCTTTTGTATTCTTGCTGGTTTTCTGTCTAGTATTTCTTTCTGCTACTAAGTGAAACTGAAAGTGAAAGTGAAGTTGCTCAGTCATGTCCAACTCTTTGCAACCCCATGGACTGTAGCCTACCAGGGTCCTCTGTCCATGGACTTTTCCAGGCAAGAATACTGGAGTGGGTTGCCATTTCCTTCTCCAAGGGATCTTCCTGACCCAGGAATTGAATCCAGGTCCCCTGCATTGCAGGCAGATGTTTACCATCTGAGCCACCAGGATTATTTAAATTTTAAGCTATAACGGTAGATTTGCCTGTTTTCATTTCTCATGTCAATTTTTTCTACATGTATTTTGAAGTTTTGTTGTTAGGTACTCTATTATTAATAGTTTGCTAGAACTTCAGTAATAATCTAAATTATGGTGGAAAAGACAACAAAAATACATTGTCTAACAGTTCTGGATGCTAGAATTCCATAATAAGATGTTGGTAGTGTTCTTGCCTGGAGAATCCCAGGGATGGAGGAGCCTGGTGGGCTGCCGTCTATGGGGTCGCACAGAGTTGGACACGACTGAAGCGACTTAGTAGTAGTAGTAGAGGAAGCTGAGGAACGATCGCTTCCATGTCTCTTTCTGAGCTTCTGTTGCAGTCAGTATCCTTGGTGTTCCATCACTACAATTGAGATTTCTAGTTTCTGCCTGCATTATAACCTGGCCATCTTCTTCCTCTATGTCACATAATTTTCTCCTTATTTGTGTCCATTTGCATCTAAATTTATCCTTTTTATAAGAACAATTATGATATTGGGACAACTCAGTCACTCAGTCGTGTCTGACTCTTTGCAACCCATGAACCGCAGCACACCAGGCCTCCCTATCCATAATCAATCCCCGGAGTCCACCCAGACCCATGTCCATTGAGTCGGTGATGCCATCCAACCACTCATCCTCTGTCATCCCCTTCTCCTCCTGCCCTCAATCTTTCCCAGCATCAGGGTCTTTTCAAATGAGTCAGCTCTTCACCTCAGGTGGCCAAAGTATTGGAGTTCCAGCTTCAACATCAGTACTTCTAATGAACACCCAGGACTGATCTCCTTTAGGATTGACTGGTTGGATCTCCTTGCAGTTCGTCTAGTCAAGGCTATGGTTTTTCCAGTAGTCATGTATGGATGTGAGTTGGACTATAAAGAAAGCTGAGTGCTGAAGAATTGATGCTTTTTAACTGTGGTGTTGGAGAAGACTCTTGAGAGTCCCATGGACTGCAGGGACATGGTCTAAAATTTCCAGAGCTATGTAATGCTCCAATTACATGTCTCCAGACTGGAGAGGTAGGTGGGTTGTGTATCTAATCCTTTCCTATATTTGGAGTCTATTATTCTATTTAATTATTTTAGTTATTTAACCAATTATTATTATTTATTGAATTTATTGTTATACGTATGATGCTCATTTTCTCGGGAGTACCACCAGCTCATCTTAAATCTTGACAAGGGTTAGTCCTCTTTTTGACTCCCTAATGGAGCATGTAAGCTCTGAGAGATTTACTATGGGAAATGGGCACATGGTGAGTAGAGACTATCTCCTTCTTCTGCAGGAAAACGAACATTTGAAAGCAATCAAAAAAAGCCTTCACATCACCAGTTAATTGGAATTGCTATAACAAATGATTGTGGGAGAGTTCCCTGTCAGTCCAGTGTTTAGGATTCGGTATCTTCACTGCCGTGGACCTGATTTGATCCCTAGGAACTGAGATCCCACAAGCTGCATGGCATGGTCAAATAAATAAATGTTTTTTAAAATGATGTTTTCTTTCAATTCCATTGATGACCTTGAGCAAGCATTGAAGACTGAAATCTTTTCAATAGATATTAATGTGCTTAGTTGGTGTTGGCTGAGGAACAATCCCAGAGCAGATATTGGTCAACATACAGAATTCAAGTCTTTAATCTTGTTTTTAAAAGTTTCTGGCAGGGATGTCGAGGAAGCATGAATAAAAACCATAAAAGGAAAGATTCAGTCTGCTGAACATAGGGATAAATCACTTAGCTCTCCTGTGTATTAACATATTGTGTTGCCATAATATACCAGGTATATGCTGAGCTGGCAGTCAGGCTACAACGTGATTTCATTTGGTACTTTCTCCACAAAATGTAAATGCCAACGAGAATCCCCTAAATTAGAATCAGAAATATGGCAAAACAGGAGTCAGGGTAGTTTTAATATTGAGTCCACATAAGAACCAATATGACTTGATCTAGGTCTAAGGATCAGAGAAGGCAATGGCACCCCACTCCAGTACTCTTGCCTGGAAAATCCCATGGACAGAGGAGCCTGGTGGGCTGCAGTCCATGGGATTGCTAAGAGTTGGACATGACTGAGAGACTTCACTTTCACTTTTCACTTTCATGTATTGGAGAAGGAAATGGCAACCCACTCCACTATTCTTGCCTGGAGAATCCCAGGGACCAGGGAGCCTGGTGGGCTGCCATCTATGTGGTCGCACAGAGTCGGACACGACTGAAGTGACTTAGCAGCAAACACACATGTAGGCACCCACAAAGAGTCCAAATGAGATGGTGAAAATCTGAAATTCTTATACACTCTCCATAGGAATGTAATTGGTACATGCACTTTGTAAAATACACAGCAATTAAAATCTTAGGTATATTATCAAGAGTAACATATGTAAACATAAAAAAAAAAAAACTGTATACAAGAGATTCTTATCAGTTATGGGAAACAGGAAGACCTGGTGACATGCCCTCATTGTAATGTGTTATATATCAAACTTTTAAAAAGTGAAACATTATCCTTTTTTAATTATTTTTTTCTCTTTATTTTCTTTTTTTCTTTTCTCTTATTTTTTACTTTACAATATTGTATTATTTTTGCCATACATCAATATACATCCACCATGGGTGTACAAGTGTTCCCCATCCTGAACTTTCCAGGAAAAAATCAAAGTGAATTCATCACCAAAAATCAAACCTAAAATAAAAAATGATAAAATGTTCTTTATAGCTAAGAAACATAATGAGGTATATTCTTGAAGATGCCATAAGTAACAAAAAATAGATATTAATATAAGGAGTGAATTGGGAGGTTGAATACACAGTGTCTGCAATAGTGAAAACAGCTTACAGGGTTTAAATATATAGAGATTTTAAGAACAACAAATATTTCTGAAAAATTAATATTTTCTGGCATAACTGTTAAAAAGATTGAGGGTTTTTAGTAAATTTCCTTTAGCTTGAATGAAGAATAAATAGAGTGGTACAATAAATTCCTTGGTTTATTATTACTTCAGAATCTTTAAAAGTAGGCAAGTTAGACTCATATTTTTTAAACTCTTGAAGGAATTCAATATAGAAGATTTTGCATCAGGCTTTCAGTTCAGTTTAGTTACTCAGTCCTGTCTGACTCTTTGTCACCCCATGGACTGCAGCACTCCAGGCCTCCCTGTCCATCACCTACTGCTGGAGTTTACACAGACTCATGTCCATTGAGTCAGTGATGCCATCCAACCATCTCATCCTCTAGCGTCCCCTTCTCCTGCCCTCAATCTTTCCCAGTATCAAGGTCCTTTTAAATGAGTCAGCTCTTTCCATCAGGTGGCCAAAGAATTGGAGTTTCAGCTTCAACATTAGTCTTTCCAATGAACACTCTGGTCTGATCTCCTTTAGGATGGATTGGTTGGATTTCCTTGCAGTCCAAGGAACTCCCAAGAGTCTTCTTCAACACCACAGTTCAAAAGCACCAGTTCTTTGGCACTCAGCTTTCTTTACAGTCCAACTCTCACATCCATACAAAACTACTGGAAAAACCATAGCCTTGCCTAGACTGACCTTTGTTGGCAAAGTAATGCCTCTGCTTTTTGATATGCTGTCTAGGTTGGTCATAACTTTCCTGCCAAGGAGTAAGCGTCTTTTAATTTCATGGCTGCAGTCTCCATCTGCAGTGATTTTGGAGCCCCAGAAAATAAAGTCAGCCACTGTTTCCACTGTTTCCGCATCTATTTGCCATGAAGTGTTGGGACCGGATGGCATGATATTGGTTTTCTGAATGTTGAGGTTTAGGTTTTGAAAAAAAAAAAAAATCCAAATTCTACACAAACATTAACTATCCTTTACTTGAAAATAAATTTTTGATGGGTTGTCCTCTACCTTGACTGTGATGATGGTTTAACTGATGTAGCATAAGTACAAACTCATCAAATTGCATATGTTAAGCATGTACATTTTTGTATATCAACAACATCTTCCAATAACTGATGCTGAAAAAATTATAAACTGGGGAGGAAGAATTTGTAATCATCTTTATACTTTTAATGCATTCAGGATTAGAGAAATTTGAACTTTCCTAGAAATGAAGATGGGAAAGAATCTACCTGCAATGCAGCAGACCAGGATTCAATCCCTGGATCTGGAAGATCCCCTGGAAGAGGGCATGACAACCTATTCCAGTATTCTTGCCTGGATAGTCCTATGGGCAGAGGAGCCTGGTGGGCTACAGTCTATGGGGTTCAAGGACTCAGACATGACTGAGTGATTAACACTTTAGAGAAATTTATTTCACAAAATAGCACGTTAAGACTACAATCTAAGAACTCTGAACCTATATAGTGTAAGAACCTATACCCTGTGAGAGGTTTTAAACATCCAAATTAGACTTATCTTTAAGTTACGGTCTTTATTACTAGAGTATCCATACTGTCATTTGATCTTTGCTGTTGTTCAGTCATTCATGTCCAACTCTTTGCAACACCATGGACTGCAGCATGCCAGGCTTTCCTGTCATTCACTATTCCCCTGAGCTGGCTCAAACTCATGTCCATTATGTTGGTGATGCTGTCAAACCATCTCATCCTCTATTGTCCCCTTCTCCTCCTGCCTTCGATCTTGCCCATCATCAAGGTCATTTCCAATGAGTCAGCTCTTTGCATCAGGTGGCCAAAGTATTGGAACCTAAGCTTCAGTATCACTTCATCCATTGAATATTCAGGTTTGATTTCCTTTAGGATTGACTGGCTTGATCTCCTTGCAGTCCAAGGGACTCTTAAGAATCTTCTCTAGCACCACAGTTCAAAGGCATTAATTCTTTGGTGCTCAGACTTTTTATTGTCCAGCTCTCACATCCGTATATGACTACTGGAAAAACAATAGCTTTGACTATACAGACCTTTGTCAGCATAGTAATGATCTTACTTGATCTTAGATGACTTGCATTAGATATCTAAACATGGTGTTGGAAAATATTAGCAAGTATTAATAAATTTTAAATTCAGGTTTAGAGTAGCCTTGGTAATTTATTTAGTACCCTGATTTTGACTAAATTCTAAGATGTTTACCATAGTCCCAGAAAAATATTCAGAAGAAGTGACAATGGGAAAATAATGCTGGAAAGATAGAATTTGTTCTGTTTTAAGAACTCATTTTCTCACTTGAGAAATATGATGATAGGTGATGTTAACCAAAGGCTTAAGAGTAAGCAGATCTGATTAAGAGAAGACATTAAGATAGGAATGTGGTAAATATTAGGAAGAAATACATAGTCCCTACTCTTTATATTCTTTCCAAATGGGTGTTTATTCTATTTTGAAATAATTTTGCTAAAGTTACATATATGAAGTGTACAATTATTTAATAAACATATGCAAAATATTTTCTTTTATTTAAACAGTAGGACAAGTAAGATGGTATGTCTGTTGTTCCAGAGGAGAAATCAAGGAATAAATATATGATCAAAAGACTACTGCTCAATGTTGGGAAAAATTATATAGGGCATGTTCAGTGCCTTGAAGAACATAACATAGAATGAAACATTACACTTTGCTCACATCCATTTGGCTACTATTTAATCTTAAAGTCACACTCATCTGTAAAAGAAGAGGTTGAAATACTATTGTTTAGTTTTGTGCCCATATGCTCAAGTCAAAATTCAGTTAGAAGAGGGGGATAAAATGTATTCATGGAAAAGTAGCCATATTTATATCAAGTTAAATAAATATTAGGTTGGTGCAAATGCAAAAAAAAAATAAAGAAAGAAACTGAATATACCTAATACATATTGGACTGGTTAACATTTATGGTATCATTAATTAATGTGCCACTTCACAGTGTCTGGAATATATAGTAAAGTCAAATACCTACAAAATTTACTGTATATTAAATCATTTTTGGATGAGCCTATTTACAATCAGATTGCAAAGACAGGCAATCACTGTAATTCTTTATTTCTAAGATTTGGACATTTTTCTCAGTCTTTTAGTTCTGCCAAGTCCTGACTTGCCTCCTACCTATTCTTGGCATGATGGGTGGATTCTGAACAAGGATATGATATATTAGATCCATCCTATTCCATTTCCTGTCATGTACTGTCTGTCTACAGACAGATGTCAGACTCTCTGAAGTCATTTAGCAAAAGGATCTATCCCAGGTGGTGGGGTAGATGTGGATTTCTAGCACTGCCTACCTAGAGATATAACTCAAGATTTTCTTACAGGATATTCAAAGCTATGTTTCCAATACCTCTATATAAAACTGGTATTTTCATCTCCATTTACTTACCTACATTCTAGTTGATTCAGAACTCAAGCAAAAAAATAAGGTGGAATTCCTTCAGAACCCATAATCCCAACAGTGTGAAAGAGAGACCCAGAGACTTTTTATTATGTAAGTGATATTACAAATTGGAAGCCAAATGTGAAAATTCATATCAAAATTCTAAAATGTAAGTGTCTCAGAAATGTTGTGTGCCTCAGAAATTCCTTTTCTGATAAAATAAACTAAGGAAATAAAGACATTTATACAAAATACATAATATATACTTTTATAATAGCTAAATATGAGAAGCTTTATTAAATAATTATGTATTCATATGAGGTACAATACAGAAAATTATAATAAAAATATATATTTTGCATGTAAATATTTACAGTTTTTGTCTTAGAAATTGACTATAAGTATACAACTTTCATATATACATATATATATATAATGTACTTGTGTAAATATTTTTCCATTGAAACCATAGACATAAAGCCACTTTGTTGTGTTTTCTTAATACCTTGTTGTCTATGGGTTGAAGAGTATCCAGAAATATGTTTTCATCAGGACATTATTGTTTTACTCTTGGAATGTGTCTAATAAAATGGCAGCATCCTATTTTCTTCAAGGACCTGATTCCCATTGCTGTCTCTGTCAGGTATGTTGCCAAAATTCAGTGCACATTAAATTCATTATTCATGTTTGAGCTTAAGTCAGGAATGACTCTCTTTTATCCAAACAGCGGGCTCCTGCACATACATAAGAGTCTGAGACAATAAAACATTCATTTTATTCACTGTGTAAAAATCTATCCTTGCTGAGAGACGTCAGCAATTACCATTTTCAAAATCTTCTAAGAATCAACTTTTATTTCTCAGATATTTTAAATAAATGATTTTTTTACTTCAGCTTTAAGACATAAGACCTTTCTTCATAGGTCTAAATGGAATAGAACCTTAATGAGAGTCAGTTGGCAACTCAGAGAGCACTATCCACTTCAAAAACTGCCTGTGAATATGTATGTCCTCAAGAGAGGGGCATTTGTGCATGTGTTTGAGACCATTTATACTTTCAATTTCATCTTGGAGATGATTATGATTACACAGCTAATTAAAGTCATGACTACCTTCCATTGGAGTAAGTTCTTTGGTAATTTAAGTTTTTTTCTTCATTCACCATTCTAGTCCCTTGGTGTCTGCAAACTATCAGACTTATCTATTTAAAACTCAGAGATGGCAATACATTAATTTGGATATATATAAAAAGAAAATTAGTACTTCTAACAGATTTTAGCTTTAGAAAAACTAAATTCAAAACGATTGGACTCACTGGAAATATTTATTGCATACATCATTATAGATGGGTCAGTTATCTGTTCAGTCTTTTACTTCTCAGTAGCTACGTAGAACCAGACATATCATAGGTTCTCAATATGTTCTGAAAGAATTCATGGGTACTCACTAGAACAGTAGAAACAAAGAGAAGCAACCTTCCATATGATATCACTCTTATGAATCAATACAGATTTATACCAACATGTAATTAAAATACGCTTAAAGTGCCAAATTTCAAAAAAATCAGTGATCAACTTATAGTGAGCTAATAATAAGTGCAAAATATTTTTTGAAATATACTAAACATAAAATAAACGAACGAAAGCGGTTTACCAGAACACTCACTTAACATCTGGGATCACAGACGGAAAGAATTGGTGACTAGAAAGTGAAGAAAGTTTGAGGATCTGGAACTATGGCCTGAGTTAGAATGCTACAGTGAAACACTGAGAGTTTCAGAATTTTCTCACCTTAGTTAAGAGGGCCAATTCCTTTATGATACTATGCAATAGAGTACCTAATTACGAGCTAGTTATTTCTCCTTTTGATTCTAGATTACTGCCCCGGTTCTATCAGTTCAGTTCAGTCACTCAGTCATGTCCGACTCTTTGCGACCCCATGAATTGCATGCCACCAGGCCTCCCTGTCCATCACCAAATCCCGGAGTTCACTCAAACTCACGTCCATTGAGTCAGTGATGCCATCCAGCCATCTCATCCTCTGTCGTCCCCTTCTCCTCCTGCCCCCAATCTCTCCCAGCATCAGAGTCTTTTGCAATGAGTAAACTCTTCTCATGAGGTGGCCAAAGTACTGGAGTTCCAGCTTTAGCATCATTCCTTTCAAAGAACACCCAGGACTGATCTCTTTTAAAATGGACTGGTTGGATCTCCTTGCCGTCCAAGGGACTCTCAAGAGTCTTCTCCAACACCACAGTTTAAAAGCATCAATTCTCCCGTGCTCAGCTTTCTTTACAGTCCACCTCTCACATCCATACATGACCACTGGAAAAACCATAGCCTTAACTAGACGGACCTTTGTTGGCAAAATAATGTCTCTGCTTTTGAAAACGCTATCTAGGTTGATCATAACTTTCCTTTCAAGGAGTAAGAGTCTTTTATTTCATGGCTGCAATCACTATCTGCAGTGATTTTGGAGCCCCCCAAAATAAAGTCTGACACTGCTTCCACTGTTTCCCCATCTATTTCCCATGAAGTGATGGGACCAGATACCATGATCTTAGTTTTCTGAATGTTGAGATTTAAACCAACTTTTTCACTCTCCTCTTTCACTTTCATCAACAGGCTCTTTAGCTCCTCTTCACTTTCTGCCATAAGGGTGGTGTCATCTGCATATCTGCAGTTATTGATATTTCTCCCGGCAATCTTGATTCCAGCTTGTGCTTCTTCCAGCCCAACGTTTCTCATGGTGTACTCTGCATATAAGTAAAATAAGCAGGGTGACAATATACAGCCTTGACGTACTCCTGTTCTTATTTGGAACAAGTTGGTTGTTCCATTTCCAGTTCTAAGTGTTGCTTCCTGACCTGCATATAGGTTTCTCAAGAGGCAGGTCAGGTGGTCGGTATCCCATCTCTTTCAGAATTTTCCACAGTTTATTGACAGCCACACAGTCAAAGGCTTTGGCATAGTCAATAAAGCAGAAATACATGTTTTTCTGAAACTCTCTTCCTTTTTCCATGATCCAGCGGATGTTGGCAATTTCATCTCTGATTCCGCTGCCTTTTCTAAAACCAACTTGAACATCTGGAAGTTCACGGTTCACGTATTGCTGAAGCCTGGCTTTGAGATTTTTGAACATTACTTTACTAGCGTGGGAGATGAATGCAATTGTGTGGTAGTTTGAGCATTCTTTAGCATTGCCTTTCTTTGGAATTGGAATGAAAACTGCCCTTTTCCAGTCCTGTGGCCACTGTTGAGTTTTCCAAATTTGCTGGCATATTGAGTGAAGCACTTTCACAGCATCATCTTTCAGGATTTGAAAAAGCTCAACTGGAATTCCATCACCTCCACTAGCTTTGTTCATAGTTATGCTTTCTAAGGTCCACTTGACTTCACATTCCACAATGTCTGGCTCTAGGTGAGTGATCACACCATTGTGATTATCTGGGTCACGAAGAACTTTTTGTACAATTCTTCTGTGTACTCTTGCCACCTCTTCTCAATATCTTCTGCTTCTGTTAGGTCCATACCATTTCTGTCTTTACCGAGCCCATCTTTGCATGAAATGTTCCCTTGGTATCTCTAATTTTCTTGAAGAGATCCCTAGTCTTTCCCATTCTGTTGTATTCCTCTATTTCTTTGCATTGATCGCTGAGGAAGGCTTTCTTATCTCTTCTTGCTATTCTTTGGAATTCTGCATTCAGATGTTTATATCTTTCCTTTTCTCCTTTGCTTTCCCCTTCTCTTCTTATCACAGCTATTTGTAAGACCTCCTTTTTTTTTTTTTCTTCTTTGTGGAGTTTTGTCCTGTTCCTTCTTCTGAAATGCATTTCTTACTTTTCTCTCTCTTTATTTCTATGTATTTGGTATCAACAACCTCATATATGCAAATGCTGCTGCTGCTGCTGCTGCGAAGTCGCTTCAGTCATGTCCGACTCTGTGCGACCACATAGATCGCAGCCCACCAGGCTCCCTGGTCCCTGGGATTCTCCAGGCAAGAATAGTGAAGTGGGTTGCCATTTCCTTTTCCAATACATGAAAGTGAAAAGTGAAAGTGAAGTCGCTCAGTCATGTCCGACTCTTAGTGACCCCACGGACAGCAGCCCACAGGCTCCTCCATCCATGGGATTTTCCAGGCAAGAGTACTGGAGTGGGGTGCCATTGCCTTCTCCGTGTGTATTTGCAGTCATATGTTATTTTCATATACTTACTTCCCAAATATATATTTATTTGGCCAGACCATGCATGAGGCATGCAGGATCTTAGTTCCCTGACCAGGGATTGAACCCTGGGCCCTCAGCAATGAAATCACAGAGTCTTAACCACTGGATCACCAGGGAAGTCCCAAAATATTTATTTGTGTGAGGTACATGTTGAAGATATTTTGCTCATTTTCCTTGCTTTTCAAATCAATTTTATTTGGATATAAATTATATACAATGAAATGCATCCATTTTAACTGTAAAATTTGATAAATTTTGAAAAATATAGCCATCCAAGTAATTACCACACCACAAGATATATAATGTCTCCCAAATCCCCAAAGCATTTCCTCATTTACTTCCAGACAGTATATAGCTCACTTTGACAGAATGTGGTCCACTGGAGAAGGGAATGGCAAACCACTTCAGTATTCTTGCCTTGAGAACCCCTTGAACAGTATGAAAAGGCAAAATGATAGGATACTAAAAGAGAAACTCCCAGGGTCAGTAGGTGCCCAATATGCTACTGGAGATCAGTGGAGAAATAACTCCAGAAAGAATGAAGGGATGGAGCCAAAGCAAAAACAATATCCAGCTGTGGATGTGACTGGTGATAGAAGCAAGGTCCGATGCTATAAAGGGCAATATTGCATAGGAACCTGGAATGTCAGGTCCATGAATCAAGGCAAATTGGAAGTGGTCAAACAAGAGATGGCAAGAGTGAATGTCGACATTCTAGGAATCAGCAAACTGAAATGGACTGGAATGTGTGAATTTAACTCAGATGACTATTGTATCTACTACTGCGGGCAGGAATCCCTCAGAAGAAATGGAGTGGCCATGATGGTCAACAAAAGAGTCCAAAATGCAGTACTTGAATGCAATCTCAAAAACGACAGAATGATCTCTCTTCGTTTCCAAGGCAAACCATTCAATATCACAGTAATCCAAGTCTATGCCCCAACCAGTAACGCTGAAGAAGCTGAAGTTGAACGGTTCTATGAAGACCTACAAGACCTTTTAGAACTAACACCCACAAAAAGTGTCCTTTTCATTAAAGGGGACTGGAATGCAAAAGTAGGAAGTCAAGAAACACCCGGAGTAACAGGCAAAATTTGACATTGGAATACGTAATGAAGAAAATGCACTGGTCATATCCAACACCCTCTCCCAACAACACAAGAGAAGACTCTATACATGGACATCACCAGATGGTCAACACCAAAATCAGATTGAGTATATTCTTTGCAGCCAAAGATGCAGAAGCTCTATACAGTCAGCAAAAACAAGACCAGGAGATGACTATGGCTCAGACCATGAACACCTTATTACCAAATTCAGACTTAAATTGAAGAAAGTAGGGAAAACCACTAGACCATTCAGGTATGACCTAAATCAAATCCCTTATGATTATACAGTGGAAGTGAGAAATAGATTTAAGGGCCTAGATCTGATAGATAGAGTGCCTGATGAACTATGGAATGAGGTTCGTGACATTGTACAGGAGACAGGGATCAAGACCATCCCCATGGAAAAGAAATGCAAAAAAGCAAAATGGCTGTCTGGGAAAGCCTTACAAATAGTTGTGAAAAGAAGAGAAGCAAAAAGCAAAGGAGAAAAGGAAAGATATAAACATCTGAATGCAGAGTTCCAAAGAATAGCAAGAAGAGGTAAGAAAGCCTTCTTCAGTTATCAGTGCAAAGAAATAGAGGAAAACAACAGAATGGGAAAGACTAGAGATCTCGTCAAGAAAATCAGAGATACCAAAGGAACATTTTATGCTCCTTTAATGAGCTCAATAAAGGACAGAAATGGTATGGACCTAACATAAGCAGAAGATATTAAGAAGAGGTGGCAAGAATACACAGAAGAACTGTACAAAAAGATGAGCTCAATAAAGGACAGAAATGGTATGAACCTAACATAAGCAGAAGATATTCAGAAGAGATGGCAAGAATACACAGAAGAACTGTACAAAAAGATCTTCACGATGCAGATAATCACGATGGTGTGATCACTGACCTAGAGCCAGACATTCTGGAATGTGAAGTCAAGAGGGCCTTAGAAAGCATCACTACGAACAAAGCTAGTGGAGGTGATGGAATTCCAGTTGAGCTATTTCAAATCCTGAAAGATGATGCTCTGAAAGTGCTGCACTCAATATGCCAGCAAATTTGGAAAACTCAGCAGTGGCCACAGGACTGGAAAAGGGCAGTTTTCATTTCAATCCCAAAGAGAGGCAATGCCAAAGAATGCTCAAACTACCGCACAATTGCACTCATCTCACACGCTAGTAAAGTAATGCTCAAAATTCTCCAAGCCAGGCTTCAGCAATATGTGAACCATGAACTTCCTGATGTTCAAGCTGGTTTTAGAAAAGGCAGAGGAACCAGAGATCAAATTGCCAACATCCGCTGGATCCTGGAAAAAGGAAGAGAGTTCTAGAAAAACATCTATTTCTGCTTTATTGACTATGCCAAAGCCTTTGACTGTGTGGATCACAATAAACTGTGGAAAATTCTGAAAGAGATGGAAATACCAGACCACCTGATCTACCTCTTGATAAATTTGTATGCAGGTCAGGAAGCAACAGTTAGAACTGGACATGGAACAACAGACTGGTTCCAAATAGGAAAAGGTGTTTGTCAAGGCTGTATATTGTCACCCTGTTTATTTAACTTATATGCAGAGTACATCATGAGAAACGCTGGACTGGAAGAAGCACAAGCTGGAATCAAGATTGCCGGGAGAAATATCAATAACCTCAGATATGCAGATGACACCACCCTTATGGCAGAAAGTGAAGAGGAACTAAAGAGCCTCTTGATGAAAGTGAAAGAGGAGAGTGAAAAAGTTGGCTTAAAGCTCAACATTCAGAAAATGAAGATCATGGCATCCGGTCCCACCATTTCATGGGAAATAGATGGAGAAACAGTGGAAACAGTGTCAGACTTTATTTTTCTGGGCTTCTAAATCACTACAGATGGTGACTGCAGCCATGAAATTAAAAGACGCTTACTCCTTGGAAGGAAAGTTATGACCAACCTAGATAACATATTCAAAAGTAGAGACATTACTTTGCCAACAAAGGTTCGTCTAGTCAAGGCTATTGTTTTTCCAGAGGTCATGTATGGATGTGAGAGTTGGACTGTGAAGAAGGCTGAGCGCCAAAGAATTGATGCTTTTGAATTGTGGTGTTGGAGAAGACTCTTGAGAGTCCCTTGGGTTGCAAGGAGATCGAACCAGTCCATTCTGAAGGAGATCAGCCTTGGGATTTCTTTGGAAGGAATGATGCTAAATCTGAAACTCCAGTACTTTGGCCACCTCATGTGAAGAGTTGACTCATTGGAAAAGACTCTGATGCTGGGAGGGATTGGGGGCAGGAGGAGAAAGGGACGACAGAGGATGAGATGGCTGGATGGCATCACTGACTCGATGGACGTGAGTCTGAGTGAACTCCGGGAGTTGGTGATGGACAGGGAGGCCTGGCGTGCTGTGATTCATGGGGTTGCAAAGAGTCAAACACGACTGAGCGGCTGATCTGATCTCATTTAATCATTGACCTGCTTTTTGTCACTGCAGGTTTGTTTTTCCCTTTCTAATGTGTTAAATTTAGGGAACACAGCATATACTGTTTTGTGTCTGATATCTTTCACTCAGCATAATGTTTTCAAAATTTTCTATATTATTTTTTAGCAGTTTATACCTTTGCACAGTTGAGTGGGGTTTTAATTGTATGAATAAACTAAAATATGTTTCTCTGTTTTTTTAAACAAGCATTTGACATATTTGCAATTTTGAGCTCTATGAGTCGAGTGGCTACCAAAAATCATGTATATCATTTTGGGGGATGTTGATTTCCATATTTCTTAGGTAAATAGGAGAGTACTAGCTGAGACATAAGGTAACTATGTTTAACTTTTTAAGAACCTCCCAGAATATTTTCCCAAGCAGTTGTATCATTTCACATATTCCCACCAGCACTGAATGATAGTTTCAGTTGCTCTCTGTCCTTGTGACTTACATTGTCAGCCTATATCCTAATTGTGGCCATTAGAGTGAATGTTTGACTCATTTCAATTTGAATATTCTAATGATAATGATTTTGAGCTTCTTTCCAAGTTCCTGCTGACTATTCATGTAGTTCCTATATGAAGCATCTGCTAAGTTTTCTTGTCATTTTAATCTGGTAATTAATCTTTTACCTGTTAATTATAATTTATCTGGTAATTATAGTGCTGGCTTAAACTCATTATTTAAAAAGCTAAGGGCATGGCATCCAGTCCCATCACTTCATGCAAATAGATGGGGATATAATGGAAATGGTGACAGATTTATTTTCTTGGGCTCCAAAATAACTGTGGATGGTGATTGTAGCCATGAAATTAAAAGATGCTTGCTTCTTGGAAAAAAAAAAAAAAACTATGACAAATCTAGACAATGTGCTAAAAAACAGAGACATCACATTGCCGACAAATGTCTGGATAGTCAAAGCTATGGTTTTTCTAGTAGTTATGTGACATAAGAGTTGGATCATAAAGAAAGCTAAAGAACTGCGGTGCTGGAGGAGACTCTTGAGAGTCCCTTGGACTGCAAGGAGGAAATAAACCCTGAAAATTCATTGGAAG
This sequence comes from Bos mutus, assembly GCF_027580195.1. Lineage (NCBI taxonomy): Eukaryota > Metazoa > Chordata > Mammalia > Artiodactyla > Bovidae > Bos > Bos mutus. Next base: position 72,825,708 of record NC_091621.1, on the reverse strand, counting down.
TACTGATGCTGAAGCTGAAGCTCCAACACTTTGGCCACCTGATGCAAAGAGTTGACTCATTTTAAAAGGCTCTGATGCTGGGAAGGATTGAAGGCAGGAGGAGAAGGGGCTATGGAGGATGAGGTGGTTGGATGATACCATTGACTCAATAGACATGGGTTTGAGTCAACTCCAGGAGGTGGTGAGGGACAGGGAAGCCTACAGTCCATGGGTCACAGAGTTGGACACAACTGAGTGACTGAACAAAAAGAACAATTATCATTGAGCTTTTATAGCAAATTATTAAAGATGTTTGCATGTGTAATCATAAGGAGTGTTGATCTACAATTTTATTCTTGTAATTTCTTGGCCTGGTATTTGTATCAAGTTTATATGGATTTCATAAAGATTGAAAAGTGTTATTTTTTGTATGTTCTGTAACAATTTGCATAGAATGTGTTATTTATCTTTTGATAGTATCCATATACATGATTTTGAGTCAACATGATTTTGGAGTTTTCTTTGTGAAAAGATTTTTAGATATTAATTTAATTTCTGAAACAGAAAGAAAGGTACTAAAAGAAAGATTCTTTATTTATTTTTGAGTTAGGTTTGTAATATTTATCTTTCAAGTAACTATTCTATTTCATCTAAGATGTTAAAAATATTGGTTTAACATTGCCAATAATCATCTCTTATTAATATGTTGACATCTGGAAGCTCAACAGACTGACCATAACTATACATATTGTGACGATGATTTTATCATGTATAAAAATATAGAGTCACTGTGCATTTGAAGGTAATAAATAGTGTATATCAACTATAATTCTAAACAAGGAAAGTCTTCTCTATGCCAATAATATAAAATATCTGGAAGTATAATTTAAAAGAAGTTAAAGGAATGACTTAAACATGGTAGGTCTGGTTAAAGAATTAAAAGTGATATATTTTGTTCTTCATAGAGCAATGTTCAATAATTAGTTCTTCAGTAAATGTATGGAAGGGAAAATTAATGATTAAATGGCTCTGAAGTCAACCTGATTGGTTTACAAGCTAAAAAAATATGGAGTTCTTTCTTAAATTTATGAAAATGAGATAGATGTGCATCTTTTGAGTTGGCTTATTGACAGGTACATTTTACTTTCTTAAGAGAAATGCATTTTTTTTGAGTGAGTCATCAAAGGCTTGTTTAACTTGCTTATTCCTCAGAGTATATATAAAAGGATTCAACATTGGTGATATGGAAGAAATAAGCAGTAGTACACCTTTGTTAATGCTTTACCTCTTCTTTTGCAGATGGTTTGATATAGATGAAGATGCAACTGCCATAAGATATGGAAAGTACAATCATATGGGAAGAACATGTAGAAAAAGCTTTTTTTCTTTGTTGAAGAGAAGGGAATTTTAGAATTGTCCTTATGATGTAAATGTGGAGAGAACTACACAAAGAAGAGTGATGATGAAGATCAGTACAGAACAGACTATAACCATCTGCTCAATTAACCATGTGTCTGAGCATGAGATCTTCAGGAGAGGTGATACATCACAGGCAAAATTGTCAATGATGTTTGAATCACAGAATTCCAGATGAAAATCTAAGCTGAATGGTGGGAGGATAGTCATAAGTGCTGCCATCTAGCAGCAGATGACCATTGTTTTGCACAGTTTGTTGCTCATGATCGTCATATAATGCAAGGGTTTGCAGATGGCCACGTAATGATCGTATGACATGGATGCCAAGAGAAAAAATCCAGCTACCCCAGAGATCGGTTAAAAATAGTTATATGAAACATGCCTTATAGGTAATCACTCTGTCCCCAGTTGATATATTGTAGAGGAATCTTGGAATACAGGTGGTTGTAAACAAGATTTCTAAGAAAGAGAAATTTTGGAGAAAAAAATACATAGGTGTTTTAAGGTGGGGATCCACCAAAGTCAGGATAATGATGGTCAGATTTCCAGTTATACTCAAAATGTAGGTGATAAATAGAAAAATAAAGAGCAAAATCTGCAACTGAGGATCATCTGTCAGTCCCAGAAGGATGAATAGTGTTACTGTGGTGTGATTTCTCATTATTGACTCCTGGATTTTGCCAAACCTACCTGTAAATGTCAGAGAAATTTGTACTGCAGAATTCAGTGATGAAAACAACCAATGATGAGAATTCTCTTGGTTATTTGACTCATCCAGGATCCATGGGCTTTACTTGTTGATCTAAGGAATACATTTCTTGTTTTACGTGAGCTGAGTTTCCCCATCTGTTTGTACCTAATGATGAAATGAAACTTTTAAATATGTTTAAATTGCTGATTTACAGCCTAACGTTTCCTTTAGTAAACTCCTAAATTAATTTATAATTCATTAAGCATTTAACTTTTAGCCTGGGTGGCATATTAATTACATTAATTTTTCATTTTGTGTATTATAGCTATTTTTATATGGCCAAATGTTTCCTTTAACTCATAAGATAAATTAAAAAAAAATATTAACTTCAATTTCATTCCTTTGCTTTATAATTTGGGAAATGTTAAAATCCTAAAATAAAATTTTGTGTGCTCACTCAGTTGTGTCTGACTTCTTTGTGACTCTATGGACTGTAGCCCACCAGGCTTCTTTGTCCATGGAATTTTCCAGGCAACAAAACTGGAATGGATTTCCATTTCCTCCTCCAGGAGATATTCCCAGCCCAGGGACTGAACCTCCATCTCTGTGTTTCCTGCATTGGCAGGCAGGTTCTTTAGCACTGTTCCACCTGGGATTTTTAACTTTTAATTTTATCTAAAACACAAATTTTGCTTTCTAAAGATTGAGAATTCATTATAATGCCAAAACATGTCTTTATTCTAAAGCATTTGCATTTGTAATCTTAAGTTTAAAGTCTAAGATAAACTACCTGTATCTTGGATCTTCTCATTGGATAACACTGTGTGGTACAATCTGACTATTTTGTTACACCCTTCATCACATTGTGAGGTAATGCTGAGTGCAATGAATGAACTGCTGAAGGATGTAAAAGGTGAACTTGATGCTTTCATTTAACACAGATTGAAGAACATTTATATATTCTATTATGGTTAAAAAATCAATACAAAAGTTGATGATTATCCTCAACATGAAACTCTCTTCCATTTTCATTTCTTTCAAATACACATTTTTGCCTTTACTTTTATATGTTGCATTTATTTCTCAGACACTTATTGTCTGGATTTGAACCTCAATAGACATTATAAAGCACTCCATCATGTATCTTCCTAGGACTTACTTCAATCTAAGTCAAATATTCATATAATTAAATATAATTACAATACTAAATGCCTTATGAAACATCACTATGAACAAAGCTAGTGGAGGTGATGGAATTCCAGTTGAACTATTTCAAATCCTGAAGGATAATACTGTTAAAGCACTGCACTCAATATGACTGCAAATTTGGAAAACTCAGCAGTGGCCACAGCACTTGAAAAGGTCAGTTTTCATTCCAGTCCCAAAGAAAGGCAATGCCAAAGAATGCTCAAACTACTGCACAATTGCATTCATCTCACATGCTAGCAAAGTAATGCTACAAATTCTCCAAGCCAGGCTTCAACAATATGTGAACCATGAAATTCCAGATTTTCAAGCTGGATTAAGAAAAGGCAGAGGAACCAGATATCAAATTGCCAAAATCTGTTAGTTCATAAAAAAACAAAGAGAGCTCCAGAAAAATATCTGCTTTGGCTTTCTTGATTATGTCAAAGCCTTTGACTGTGTAGATCACAAGAAAATGTTGAAAATTCTTCAAGAGATAGGAATACCAGAATACCTTACCTGCCTCCTGATAAATCTGTATGCAGGTCAAGAAGCAATAGTTAGAACCAGACATGGAATGACAGACTGGTTCCAAATTGGGAAGGAGTATGTCAAGGCTGTATATTGTCATCCTGCTTGTTTAAATTATATAAAAGGTACATCATGCAAAATGCTAGGCTGGATGAAGCACAAGAGGCAACCAAGATTGCTGGGAGAATTATCAATAACCTAGGATATGCTAATGAAATCACACTTATGGCAGAAAGAGAAGAGGAACTAGAGAGTCTCTTGATGAAAATGAAACAAGACAGTGAAAAAGCTGGCTTAAAACTCAACATTCAAAAAACAAAGACCATGGCTTCTGGTCCCCTCACTCCATGGCAAATAGATGGAGAAACAATGGAAACAGTGACAGACTTAATTTTCTTGGGCTCCAAAGTTATTACAGATAGTGACTGAATACATGAAATTAAAAGACTCTTTCTCCTTGCAAGAAAAGTTATGACCAATCGAGATAGCATATTAAAAAGCAGAGACATTACTTTGCAGACAAAGGTCCATATAGTCAAAGTTATGTTTTTTCCAGTATCATGTATGAATGTTAGAGTTGGACTGTGAAGAAAGCTGAACACCGAAGAATTAATGCTTTTGAACTGTGATGTTGAACACTCTTGAGAGTTCCTTGGACTGCAATTAGATCCAACTGGTCAATCTTAAAGGAAATCAGTCCTGAATATTCATTGGAAGGACTGATGCTGAAGCTGAAACTCCAATACTTTGGCCACCTGATACAAGGAACTGACTCATTGGAAAAGACCCTGATGCTGAAAAATATTGAAGGCAGGAGGAAAAGGGGACCACAGAAGATGAAATGGTTGGATTCAGTTCAGTTGCTCAATTGTGTCTGAGTCTTTGTGATACCATGCACTGCAGCATGCCAGGCCTCCCTGTCCATCACCAACTCCCAGAGTTTACTTAAACTCATGTTCACTGAGTTGTGATGCCATCCAACCATCTCATTCTCTGTGGTCCCCCTTTCCTCCTGCCTTCAATCTTTCCTAACATCAGGATCTTTTCAAATGAGTCAGTTCTTTGCATCAGGTGGCCAAAGTATTGGAGTTTCAGCTTCAACATCAGTCCTTCCAATGAACATTCAGGACTGATCTCGTTTTGGATGGACTGGTTGGAACTCCATGCAGTCCAAGGGACTCTCAAGAGTCTTCTCTAACACTACAATTCAAAAGCATCAATTCCTCACCATTCAGTTTTCCTTACAGGCCAACTCGCACATCCATACATGACTACTGGAAAAACCATAACCTTGACTAGATGGATATTTGTTGGCAAATAATGGCTCTGATTTTTAATATGCTGCCTAGATTGGTCACAACTTTTCTTCCAAGGAGTAAGTGTGCGGCAGTCCAAGGGGTCATAAAAAGTTGGACATGACTGAGCAACTGAATTGAACTGAATTGATAATACTATATACTTATGTTTCTTTCTATGCTCCATGCAATTGTCTATTATATATGTTAGCTATATAATAGTTAGAACATCTTATGTGGTAGGAGATATATTAAGGTGTTAGTCATTCAGTCATGTCCGACTGTTTGAAACCCCATCGACTGTAACCCACCAGGCACCACTGTCCATGGGATTCTCCAAGCAAGAATACTGGAATGGGTTGCCATTTTCTTATCCATGGGTATATTAGCTCCACGTTAAAAGTGGGAGAACTGAGACAGAGAGAGATAAAGTTTATTTTCAAGATTTTCTAATATTAAGTAGCCACACAGAGCAACTCCAGAGTCCCAGGCTTGAATCATTGCATTCTGATTATTGATGCACGTTTACCTGAATATCTTGGTTTCATGAACAGTATTTGTATTGCTATTTTTTTAAAAAAGGTAGTGTTACTATAATATTTATTGTCAAACAAAGGAAACTTGAGAAAAAAGAGGGACAGTTGTAATAATTATGTTGCTACAACTGGTATAAATGGGATATTTAGAACAAAAACTAAATGTATGCCACTCAGTTTATATGCAACCACTGAGTTCATCTATAATATCAGAACTGATGGATATTACAAAGTTCAACTGGCTAATTTTCCATTTTATTCTTTTTCCTGTTAGTATGTTGATATTTCCATGTTTGTTTAATATTTGTCTCCAGAAATACTAAGGCTGAAGACTAAGGACTGTATTATTCTGGGTTAAGATCAATCTAGGTGAGAGTTATTTTTCTTATGTCTTCCATTTGATAGATTATATAAGTTTCTAAGGACAGAAATGGTATGGACCTAACAGAAGCAGAAGATATTAAGAAGAGATGGCAAGAAGACACAAAAGAACTTATTTTAAGACCTTCAATGATAATCACGATGGTGTGATCACTGACCTAGAGCCAGACATCCTGGAATGTTTCAAGTATATTCACTTTCAACAAAGCTAGTTGATGGAATTCCAGTAAAGCTATTTCAAATTGAAAGATGATGCTGTGAAAGTGCTTTTCAATATGCCATTCAATTTGGAAAACTCAGCAGTGGCCAAATACATTTGAAAGGTCAGTTTTCATTCAATCCCAAAGAAAACTGGCAATGCCAAAGAATACTCAAACTACCAACAATTGCACTAATCTCACACGCTAGTAAAGTAATGTATATTTTAGAAAGGCTTCAGCAGTATGTGAACCGTGAACTTCCAGATATTCAAGCTGGTTTTAGAAAAGGCAGAGGAACTAGAGATCAAATTATGGACATCCGTGGATCATGGAAAAAAGCAAGATAGTTCCAGAAAAAATCTATTTCTGCTTTATTGACTATGCAAAGCCTTTGATTGTGTGGATCACAATAAACTGTGGAAAATTCTGAATGAGATGGGGCTACCAGACCACCTGACCTGCCTCTTGAGAAACCTATATGCAGGTCAGGAAGCAACAGTTAGAACTGGACATGGAACAACAGACTGGTTCCAAATGGAAAAGTTGTACGTCATTTTGTTATTATCACCTGCTTATTTAACTTATATGCAGAGTACATCAAAAAAACGCTGGGCTGACATGTACTAAGCAGGAATTTTTTGATTCTTTTTTATATTTGATAATTTTCAAAACAGTTTGTCATTTTCCTAGCATCCCCCTTATGGCAGAAAGTGAAGAGGAATTAAAAAAATAAGAAAGTGAAAATTTAGCTTTATATTAGTTTCAAAGCTCAAATTCAGAAAAGGATCATGGCATCTGGTCCCATCACCCTCATGTCCTCAGCCTGCCTTTTGTCTGTGTAAAAACTTTAGCCAATGAATAAGTTTAATCAGAGAAGTGAGAAAATGAAGAAACAAAGGAAAAGACCAACCTAGAGAGCAAATTCAAAAATAGTTCAGTCATTAAGTCCTGTCAAGTCATTTAATTTTCTTCAGTGGGGCTGGGATAATATTGGACTGTGCCAAAGCTGAGGGCCTGTCTTACAAATACTGAATGCTTTTGAACTGTGGTGAAGAAGAAGACTCATGATGACGAGCCATGTAGCCATGACATAAGCCATTACATTCTAAGAATTAGCCCTGGACATTCATGGAAGGACTGAAAAACAAACCAACCTTTTGGAACTGAAGACTAGTTGGCTGATTGGAAACAATCCCTGATGCAGACCAGATCAGATCAGATCAAGGACTCAGTGACAGAAGATGAGATGGCTGGATGGCATCATCAATCGACCCGATGGACAGGCCTTTTCCCTCACCAACTCCCGGTGATCACAGAGACTCACGTCCATCGATTCAGTGATGCCATCCAGCCATCTCATCCTCTGTCGTGACCCCCTTCTCCTCCTGCCCCAATCCCTCCCAACATCAAGTCTTTTTATTTTACTAAATGCAAGATGAATCTTCTGTGAGTAATGCACTTTCTTGTGTTTTTAGATCATTCCTTCCAAAAAGAAATGTACCCAGGCATTTTTGATTCTTTTTTTAGATATGCAAAACAGTTTGTTGTTTCTTAGAGTCCAAGGGACTCTCAAGAGTCTTCTATAACATATACAGTTCAATATTTATCTTTATATTAGTTTCAGCTGTGAAACAGCCTTCTTCACAGTCCAACTCCTTCATCCATGTCCTGACCTGCTTTTTGTCTGTGGAAAAACATAGCCTTGAATAAGTTTAATCAGAGAAGTGAGAAAATGAAGAAACAAAGGAAAACAGGCATATGACCAAATAATAATGGTTCAGTCATTAAGCAAGGAGTAAGGCCATTTTTTTCCTTTCTGGGCTGCAGTCACCATCTGAGTGATTTTGAGCTGTCTTAGAAAACTGAAACCTGAGACTGTTTCACAGCCATGTACTGTTTGATCTATTTCCCATGAAGTGGTGGGAAGGATGCCATGAAACAAACCATTTTCTGAATGTTGAGACTAGTTTTACCAAAATCAAGATAATGCTGATCAAATCACCAGTGACCAATATCAATATGACTATCAGAGCTGAACTGTGGTTTCTGCCAGTAGCCCCTCTCCTCAATGTATAAAAGCTCTAAATAGTTGATGGTCAGTGAGACAGACTCAGTCTTTGGACATGCATCATCATTTCCCCACCCTGTTACTGGCATCCAAAATAAAACAAACTTTTCTTTCTACCAACATGGCCTATTTAATGTCTTTTGAGTGGCAAGCAGGAAGACCCCATTTCAGTTAAAGATGTATAGTAAAACAATTCATTGTTTGTATATATTGTAAAATAATCATCATAATGAGTCTAACCAACATTCACCACTTTACTTAGTTACCTAAAATACTTTCCTTGTGATGAGACCTTTTAATATCTACTGTCTTAGTAAGTTTCAAATATGTAATGCAATATAATTATCTTAGTCTCCCAGCTATAAATTACATTTCAAGAACTTATTACTTTATAATTGAAGGTTGTATCTTTTGAGCCCCTTCATTCATTGTTCCCCTGCCCCCACCCTACCTCTGACAACCACCAATCTGTCCTCTATATCTCTGAGCTTGGGGTTTTTTGGTGTGTTTTTGTTTCTGTTTTTGGATTCCACATGTATGTGACATCATGTAGTGTTTGTCTTAACTTAGTTTCCAATGTTTTGAGCCAGATCTTTCTCTTTAGTTTAAGCAGCTAAACCCTGTCTTCTGCTACTATAGGTGCACTGGCTGACAGACCTCATCAAAGGGAGGGATATTAATTGAGGCCAAGGGTAGATAAAGTTGGATGAAAGGCTGATACCCTCTTGAACAGTTTATTGTCATTTGATGGTGCCTGTAGCTCACACTCAGAGTCCCTGTCTTGTTTCCTTCTTTTCATGAATGGAGTTCACTATCCAATAGTTCCCTTCATATCTGATTCAGATTTGCTTGGGTCTTGAAATGATCTTAGCTTTAGTAATCAATATATTGTTTTTCTCTGAGCCCAGCTGTTCATAGAAAAATATTTAATAATGCTGACATATTCAAATTCACAAAATCCTGCTTTAAGTATTTAACTTTAACAAAACATTTTAATTTTGAAAAAGGTTAAAAAATGAATAAAATCTCTGCTATTGATGTGTGTGTGTGTGTGTGTGTGTTATTCCCAAACCAAATCTGCTAATGATTTTTAGGGGCCATCATTCTAGAAAATGACTGTCAGATATTTCCATCAAATACTAACATTAATATTCACCTTATTGGTTGGTTATTTAAGTCTCACACAGGGAGGGGGAGAGATAATTGGGAGATTGGGATTGATGTATACACAGTAGTGTATATAAAATAAATAACCAATCCCTGACTTACTATATAACACAGGGAACTCTATTCAATATTCTGTAATGGCATATATGGGAAAAGAATCTAAAAAAAAAAGGGGGGATATATGTATGTGTATAACTGATTCAGGGCTTTTCCAGACTGCTCAGTGATTAAGAATCTGTCTATCAATGTAGGGGACAGAGGAGACATGGATTTGATCCCTAGGTCAGGAAGATCCCTGCAGGAGGAAATGACAACCCATGCCAGTATTCTTGCCTGAAAAACCCCATGTAGAGGAGCCTGGCAGGCTATAGTCCATGGGGTTTCATAAGTGTTGGGCATGACTGAGCCACTGAACACAATGAGCACAGTAACTGATTCACTTTGCTGTACACTTGAAACTAACATGACAATGTAAATTTATACTCCAGTAAAATTTTTAAATATCAACTAAAAATGTCTGACACTTTGCTTAAAGAGAGAAATCTATCATGACATTCCCCATCCACCTCCCACCTTCTGCCAGAAAATATGCATGCATAGTGTGTAAATAACTGAAGGAGCAAACATTTTCATACTTACCCTGTCACCATGAAGTTATTTCATGGCACCTGTTGACAGTTTATTTGAAGATACTCATAATGATACACATGCTGAAAAGGAATATGCTAGAGGAGACATGTGAATTCTGTTTTCTCAGGGAATCGCATTCAGCTAGGAAATCCCTGAAAATGCCCAGAGCCCTCCTATATGATACAGAGCTCCCTCTGTGAGAGGCCCTGTGCCATTTTACACTGAGAATATATGTTCTTCTCTTACTAGCTCAAATAAAGGAATGTCTTGTCTAAAGGGCTAAAGGTAAAACATGGGAGAAAAATTGATTAGGAGTACTTGATATGATGAACTTTTTGGTCAGGAAAATATATTTGGCACCAAATGTTATGGCTAATTAATTCATGTATCCCACCTATAATGAGTCAATAAATCAACAAACAAAAGTGTCTGGAGACCCACGTTTAAAAGTCATTAAGGAATGGTATAAATATAAGTTTTGGCAATCAACTTTCCACAAGGTAGCAGTGGGAACATTGTCTTTGAGGACAAGAAAATGCAACAATAGCATTAGACACACTGATGGTGCAGTATAATAAATGTCAAATGATAAAATATTTGATTTTTTTTTCACAGTCTCTAAGGCAATTAAATAGGCATAACAAGCCTTTATCCACTTTCTTTAAACAACTCATGGATACTATAAAAATATAAAAATAAAAAGGAAAAAAATGACATAGTATTTACCAGCATAAATTATGTTATAAAAGTAACATCAGAGATTTTTCCCCTCAACCAAAAGTACATAACTAAATCTGTAAACACTTATAATCTACCATTTACATACAACCTATGGCAATTCTATTTAATTATAAACATATACTTTTTATATGTTTTTATATGAAAATTTTGTTTTCAAAAATGAAAGGCTACCTTTAGGCGAATCCAAGGCAAACTGCACTTGTGATGACTCAGCAAAATAGCACCTGAGAGACACTGTTAACTTCAGGGATAAAGTCTTAATTTATGGCACATAAAAGAGTTTAACCAAATGATGGGCATTTCATACAGTTGGCCAAACCTAGAAATCAGTAGGCATAGGGAGTATACACCTGTGAGCTGACTCTGAATTATAGGTATACAATTTTGAGAGTTGTAACTAAATATACATTTTCAGGGAGTTTGTAGGGAGATACATGCAAGGCACAAGCTGGAATGAAGATTGCCAGGAGAAATATCAATAACCTCAGATATGCAGATGACACCACCTTTATGGCAGAAAGTGAAGAAGAACTAAAGAGCTTCTTGATGAAAGTGAAAGAGGAGAGTGAAAAAAAATTGGCTTAAAGCTCAACATTCAGAAAACTAAGATCATGGGATCCAGTCCCTTCACTTCATGGCAAATAGATGGGGAAACTGGAAACAGTGGCTGACTTTATTTTTCTGGTCTCCAAAATCACTGCAGATGGTGACTGCAGCCATGAAATTAAAAGACTCTTACTCCTTGGAAAGTTATGACCAACCTAGACAGCATATGAAAAAGCAGAGACATTACTTTGTCAACAAAGGTCCATCTAGTCAAGGCTATGGTTTTTCCAGTAGTCATGTATGGATGTGAAAGTTGGACTGTAAAGAAAGCTGAGCACCAAGGAATTGGTGCTCTTGATCTTTGATGTTGGAGAAGACTCTTGAGAGTCCCTTGGATTGCAAGGAGGTCTAACCAGTCCATCCTAAAGGAGATCAGTCCTGAGTGTTCATTAAAAGGACTGATAATGAATGGCTGAAACATCACTAATACTTTTGGCCACCTGATGGACAGGAGGCTGACTCATTTGAAAAGACCCTGATGCTGGAAAAGATTGAGGGCATGAGGAGAAGGGGACAACACAGGATAAGATGGTAGGATGATATCACCGACTCAATGGACATGAGTTTGGATAAACTCTGGGAGTTGGTGATGGACAGGGAGGCCTGCAGTGCTGCGGTTCATGGGGTTGCAAAGAGTCAGGCATGACTGAGAAACTAAACTGAACACACACACACACACACACACACATATATATATATAAATATATATATGAGAAGAACACCTATCAATGTAATGATGAATGCACCTATCAGTGTGATGATGAATGTCACCACCCCACAGATTATAATGATCTATTCTATGTGCCATGTATCTGAGCTTGAGATCTTTAGGAGGGGACCTGCATCACACCCAAAATGATGAATGGCACTGGAGTCACAGAATTCTATCCAGAGGCCCATATGAGTGGTGTGATGACAATCATCAACCCAGAGATCCAGCAGCAGAGCACAAAGATGATGCAGACTCTACTGTTCACAAGGGGTTTACAGATGGTCACATAGTGGTCATAGGACATGACTGCCAGAAGAAAAATGCTGTGACTCCAAAGAGTTCAACAAAAAATATTTGACCAGCACAGTAATTAAGCCCCTGATGGTTCAGATGATAAAGCAACTACCTGCAATGCAAGAGACCCAGGTTCGATCCCTGGATTGGGAAGATCCCTGAAGAAGGGAATGGCAACCCACTCCATTATTCTTGCCTGGAGAACTCCATGGACAGAGGATCCTGGTGGGCTACAGTACTTGGAGTCTCAAAGAGTTGGACATGACTGAGCAAATTTCACTTCACTTCTTCAGGTGTTATAAATAATGGTATTGTTCCCACTTATTATGCTGTACAGGAATCTCAGAATACACACCATTGTGAATGAGACTTCTAAGAAGGCAAAGTTTTTAAAGAAAAAATACATAGGTGTTTTAAGATGAGAATCCATGAATGTAAGAATAATAATGGTCAGATTTCCAGTAACACTCATCACATACGTAAGAAATAAAAAGACAAAAATCAGAACTAACTGCTATGGGTCTTCTGTAAATCCCAAGATGAATGTTGTTATGACTGTGATTTCTCATTACCAGCTTTGATGTTTTAGATGATCTACATGTAAAAAAGTCAAAGAAAAGTTATCCAAACAGATGAAAAGAAATAATAAGCAAAAGAAAAAAAAAACACAATGAAATGGAAAAGAGAGACAAGAAAGAAGATGAATATAATCAAAAGCTGATTCTTGGAGAGGATGTCTAATATTGATAAACTGTTATTGTGGCTGGTCTGGAAAAAAAGAGAAATCATTGCAAATTATGCAGATATAAAAACAGAAAAATATCATGTCTCTACAAAGTAGATTTGACAACTTAAATGAATGAATCAATGCTATGAAAGATACAGTCTACCAAAGCTAGTTCAAGATGAAATATTTAACCTATATATCCCTATCTCTAACATTAAACAGGTACATAAATCATCCAACAAAGAGAACTGTAGCCTCAGATGGTTTAATTGTATGTTTCTATCAAACACTGAAAAACAGGAAAAATCATGTATGATACAAATCCTTTCATACAGTTTTTGAGAGCAAAAATCATAGTATTATCTGATGTGATTGTCAATGTAAGTAGTCAAGATATAAATGGTAACTGTCATGAGAAGCAGAAGTGTAAAGGCAAAGAAGTTTTTTTTTTTTACATTCTACCCCCAGTGGTAAATATTGTTTCCAAGTCATTTGTGAAATGTTCACTGTGTAGATTATCATTCACAGACCATGCACAAACTTGTAAGAGGTGATACAGTAAAAAGCACATTGTATAAATTACATAAATTAAGACTGAACAGTAAAATTATTCAGTTGAATGCAAGAAAGGAGAAACAAAAAAATGAACAGCAATGGGAACAAACAAATATCAAGTAAAAAAATGATAGGCCAAAGTCCAAACATAAATGATGATACACTGCCTATAAATGTTCAAAGCATACCATACTAATTAAAAGAGATTATAACAATGCATTTTTTAAAAAATTGCCTACCTGGATGTTATATACAAGCACACCACTTTGTATATAAGATGTACTTATATATTTGAGGTTGTGTTTGTGTGTGTGTGTGTGTGTTTACATATAATATAACATCTATTGTCCCCATCTTAACCAATTTATAACATAGGACTAGAGACTTCCTCATTCACCACAGGCCCAGAGACATCCATGATGACTTTCAAGTATTGAAATGAATTTCTCACATCCTGTGAACTATCCAAATTAAAAAAAACACACACACACACGTTATATATATCTTACATATAAGTATATGTTTATATATAAATGTTTTTATGTATCCTTAGGAAATTTATAAGAACCATTTTAATTAGTTTTCCAAGTTTCAGAATAGAAAAATATTGATTTGAGAAATATACACATACTTACATTTTAGTCTGTCATTCAGGCTTCAATTTTTGTTTTCTCCCTACATAGTCTCACAATTAAACAAGAATTGTTAATAGTGACATAGATACAGTCTAGTGATTCTTTCTCACTTGCACTCAAAGACAGCAATGGAAATGCATAAACAGGCAGTATAAATTTTTATATTCAAATGTTTAGCATTTACTGTGAATGACAATATGAGTCTAAATTTAAAAATGAAGTATTTCTATATAATCTGAAGAGTTAGATAAAAGGAAAGACTAGTAAAAAGGCAAAAGAAAATCAGAAATTCTCTGATTCTTGAGTAGTTGATGTTGTGGTCCAACAATTTTTTAACAGAGAGTGGTTCCCTGAAAAGTATCACTAAAGATATGATTGAGGATGCTTTCTTTATGTGGTCAACCTGTAACAGGTAAGATAAACTAAGTTAGAAAAGTGTCCTTGGTGACCATGCTTAAAAATCACTAATGAATGTAAAATATGATAATATAGAAAAGCAAAAGCAAAGCTAACAAATACACCCAGGAACTGGGATAGTCCTATGAGACTGGAGGGGCATTAACAACACCAAGGTAAGGAGGTATCTTCATGGTACTACATCTTTGCAAAATGATGACCCAGATCATACTTTTTCATGTTAATTCACATTTTTAATTGCTAATAATCATAGTTTTCAAATATTTATTGATAATTTATGCTTTGTTTATTAACAGACTGTTATGGTCCCTTCACTGTTTTTGAATTAAAGTGACTCCTTATGCTTTTCTGGGCACACAAGTGTGGCAGCATGGCAAATAGATGGGGAAACAATGACTGACTTTATTTTTCTGGGCTCCAAAATCACTGCAGATGGTGATTGAAGCCAGGAAATTAAAAGACACTTACTCCTTGGAAGGAAAGTTATGACTAACCTAGACAACATATTAAAAAGCAGAGACATTATTTGTCAACAAAAGTCCATCTAGTTAAGGCTATGGTTTTTCCAGTGGTCATGTATGGATGTGAGAGGTGGACTATAAAGAAAGCTGAGTGCCGAAGAAGTGATGCTTTTGAACTGTGGTGTTGGAGAAGACTCTTGAGAGTCCCTTGGACTGCAAGGAGGTCCAACCAGTCCATTCTAAAGGAGATCAGTCCTGGGTGTTCATTGGGAGGACTGATATTGAAGCGGAAACTCCAATACTTTGGCCACTTGATGTGAAGAACTGACTCATTTGAAAAGACCCTGATGCTGGGAAAGATTGAGGACAGGAGAAGGGAACAATGGAGGATAAGATGGTTGGATGGCATCACCAACTCGATGGACATGGGTTTTGGTGGACTCCGGGAGTTTGTGATGGACAGGGAGGCCTTGTGTGCCACGGTTCATGGGGTCACAAAGAGTTGGACACAACTGAGCAACTGAACTGAACTGACTTACGCTTTTCTAAGATATTTGTATACATTCAAGGCTATCAATCTTTGAAAGTCTAATGCTGTAAATCCTATTTCACTCTTTGTTATTTAACATTTAATACTATTGTGTTGGCCAAGAAGTTTTTTTTAGTTTTTAAGCAAAAATAAAGGACACATTTTCCATTTTCACTAAGGACTTTCTTGAACAACATATTCACTGTTTTGTTTCACTACTTCCCACCATTTTCCAAGTAACTTCATAATTCTATCTTGCCAAAAGTTTTGATACTTTTGAGCAAAGAGCTGTTCAAGGTGCCTTTTACTGTCTTCCAGGGAATTGGAATTTTTTCCATTAAGAGGGTTGCATAAAGATTGAAATAATTTGAGATCTGAAGGTGCAATATCCACGGACTATGTCAGATGAATCAGAACTTCCCAGCCATGTTATAACAGTTTTTGCCTGGCATTCAAGGAAACATATAGTCTTCCTTTATCCTGATGGAATATTATGGGTTTTCTGTTCACTAACTCCAGATGCTTTTCATTGAGTGCTTCTTTTAGATGGTCGAATTGGGAGCAGTACTTATTGGAATTAATAGTTTGGTTTTTCAGAAGGAGCTCATAATAGAAGGACTCCCTTCCAATCTCACCATATACACATCACCTTCTTTGAAATGGGTCTTTGCTGTGGTTGGTGGTAGTTCATTTTGCTTGTCCTATGATCTGTTTCATTCCACGTTATTGTACAGTATCCACTGTACTGTGGATACTGTACAATATCCACTGTATGATTCCAGTGTACAATATCCACAATTGTGGCAAATTTGCCACAATTTGTTTTAATTTTCATTATTTTTAATTAGAGAATTGCATATGGAAATATAGTCAAGAAGTTTTTTCTCGCTTAAATTATGTGCAACTCAAACATTAAAATGATTAACATAACCAATATGGACTTCCCTAGTGCTCAGATTGGAGAAGGCAATGGCACCACTCCAGTACTCTTGCCTGGAAAATCCCATGGATAGAGGAGCCTGGTAGGTTACAGTCCATGGGGTTGCTAAGAGTCAGACACGACTGAGCAACTTCACTTTGACTTTTCACTTTCATGCATTGGAGAAGGAAATGGCAACCCACTCCAGTATTCTTGCCTAGAGAATCCCAGGGATTGGGGAGCCTGGTGGGCTGCCGTCTATAGGGTCGCACAGAGTCGGACATGACTGAAGCGACTTAGCAGCAGCAGCAGCAGAGCTCAGATGGTAAAGAATCCACTTACACTGCGGGAGACCTGAGTTTGATCCCTGGGTTCTGAAGATCCCCTGGAGAAGGGAATGGCAACCCACTCCAGTATTCTTGCCTGGAGAATCCCCATGGACTGAGGAGCCTGGCAGGTTATAGTACCTGGGGTCACAAAAAGTCAGACATGACTGAGTGACTTTCACTTCACTTCAACATAACCAAGCTGTTGAAAATTATTTTCAGTGCTTGATTTGGATATTTTGAGTATGTCAGCTGTCTCCTGTTGGTGTAACATTCATTGCTCTCCATTATTGTCTTTATTTGACTGCTGTCAACTTTACTAGTCTATTTGACTGTGGAATGTCATCCAGTGAGAAATCTCCAGCACAAAACTCTGCAAACCACTTTTGACACCTTCAGTGAGTCACAGCACCTTCTTCATAGTCTGCACAAATCTTTTTGTGTGTGTGCTTCAGTTGCATTTTTATCTTTCTTGATATAATAAAGCATAATATGCTGAAAATGTTTTTTCTTCAATCATCAGTATTAAAATACCTCACAAAAATTCACCAATTTTGATGTTTTTTAAAAAATGCATATTGATATAATAGCTGTCACATTACAATCTAATTGTTTTGAATGATGCTAAAGATAACTAAGCATTAGTAGAGTCAGCTCACAGAAAAAAAAAAAAAAAAAATGGAATGTTTTGGCCAAACCAGTACTTACGGTGCTGGTGGTATCCTGAAAATTTAGTTGAATTGTAGTAAAATATGCTTCCTTTTGTTTTATTGTTTCTGAATCTTTTGTCATTATGGTTTACTGTTTCTGATGTTGTCATATATTTGCTTACATTTTCTTCCTATTATTTTATTATTTATTTTCTTTACATTAACATCAGCATCCAACATGCAGAAGTCAATAAAATAAGGCAGTATCAAAAGAAAATATATAGAAAAAGTCCATTGTGAGGTAGGAGAGACAAACCCTAGGTGAGCATGGTATCATGGAAAACAAATGTAAAGGGTTTCATGTTCCATGAGGTTTGGAAATGTTGATTTTTAAATTTTTTACATTCTTTATATGTGAATAATTTGGCATTATAATTTCCCTATAGAGTTTCCTTCTTCATTATAAATTCACATACACATTACTATCCATAAACATTACACATACACATTACTATCCACGTATATTAGTACTGGTGTCACTATGAATTATTTTCTTAGCTGTTATGACTCTTTGTTTCTAAGGTGATTTTTTTCCAGCATTCACTATTTTTCGAATTTGATCTTCAAGAAGTCTTCTATGTCATCATGGAATTTCCCACTTAGTATTGGAGCATAGTAGTGTTGTCAATCTTTCAAAAGACAAAGCTAAGAAAAAAACATGTTAAGAAATCATTAGTTTACACTGTTGCTTTTAATTTTAATTTTAATTCAGCACCACTGAACTATTTTCTCATCAATTTGATTCTCCCCCCCTCCTTTTTATCCCTTCAGTCAAATTCCTAGTTCTCAACATCAGTATATTTACTAGTTTACCCAATGCTAAAATTCAGACAAGGTGAAATCAGAATTAGTCAGTACTATCAATGATAAAATACAAAATGTATGAATTTAAAGCTATGTTTGTAATCCTTTTACCCTTTAGACTGCCCCACAGTGGGTCCATGATCAGAGCATGATATTTTAAAAAGTCACATACTAAATTATTTTTTTTTCTTTCTTTGCTTTCAACTCCTATGGTTCTTTTTTTTAAATTTTATTTTATTTTTAAACTTTACAATATTGTATTAGTTTTGCCAAATATCGAAATGAATCTGCCACAGGTATACCTGTGTTCCCCATCCTGAACCCTCCTCCCTCCTCCCTCCCCATACCCTCCCTCTGGGTCCTCCCAGTTTTATTCACAGCATAATACTGTTATTTCATTTGATTTTTATTCAATTTCAGTGTTTTTTTTTTTGCAATATGATACTTTAAACTTTACATAAAATAATGATATGGTTGAAAAAAATCCCAGTTTTGATTAAAAGGAAAAAAACGTTTTCCTGACAAAATATTTGCATGTATGATGACAACTACAAACTGGCATTTGCAATTTACCTCTACAAGGATTAAATCATGAGCCACTGCAGCTGCTGACCTTCAACACCCCTGAAAGGACTTCAGGGTGGAGATCAGGATTGAGGCACCCTGAGCTCTGGAAAAAAACCAATAGAACAGGCCTTCAGATAAATATTTTCAAAAGATTTTATGAGCCCATCTTTTTGCATCTCCTTGTATCTAGACAGCACTAAAATCATTATTGGTGACATCTGTTCCTTGGGACTAGCAGCAAGCCTTGCCCAAAATGTGTGCTTGACTGCAGGTATCACTCTTCACTAAAATCATGTATAATGATGACCTTCATCCCTACCTCTCTGGAGCTGTTTCTCAGAGCTATCTGAAATACTGTCTCCAGAGCTATTGTCCTCATTTTGCCTCAAGTAAAACTTAATTCACAACTCTCATGTGCATTTTTTTTTTCCGTTGACAGTGATATGAAAATGTCACTCTTTTTATCATATATTTATTCACTCAAAAGTTAAGCATTCAAATTCTGGGTCTGATTTAAACCATTAGATTGTTTATCTATCTACCTACCTATCTATCTATCATAATATCTAGCTATAGTCTGCTGTCAACTAACCACTCATTTACTTAATTGGAAGTATTGCATAATGGGTAACAAGCTACACTTTGGAATCATGAATCTGATTGCAATCATGACTCCATTTTTTTTTTTTGTTTGTTTGTTTGTTTTATTTCTACTACATTTCTTTTATTTTTATTTTATTATTATTATTTTACTTTATTGTAT
The DNA here is from genome assembly GCF_027580195.1 of Bos mutus. Taxonomy (NCBI): domain Eukaryota; kingdom Metazoa; phylum Chordata; class Mammalia; order Artiodactyla; family Bovidae; genus Bos; species Bos mutus. The sequence continues at coordinate 72,805,863 of NC_091621.1, read as the reverse complement.
TGGTTTTGCCATACATCAACATGCATCCGCCACGGGTGTACACGTGTTCCAAATCCTGAACCTCCCTCCCACCTCCCTCCCCATACCATCCCTCTGGGTCATCCCAGCGCACCAGCCCCAAGCTTTCTGTATCCTGCATAGGGTTTTAAACTTTGTCATGAGTGTAAATTAGTGAAATGATTTCCCTAAGTATTAGTTTTTACAAAAGCAAAGGTCGTAAATATGTGTACTTTGCCTGTGGCTGCTAAGTCACTTCAGTCGTGTCCAGCTCTGTGTGACACCATAGATGGCAGCCCACCAGGCTCCCCCATCCCTGGGATTCTCCAGGCAAGAACACTGGAGTGGGTTGCCATTTCCTTCTCTTCAATGCATGAAAGTGAAAGTGAAGTCGCTCAGTCATATCCGACTCTTAGCAAAGGACTGCAAATACCAGGCTCCTCCATCGTCTATTGATGACTAATTTAAATACTGTAAACACAAAAATTAGCAGTGATTCATGCATACTAAATTTTCAACAAAAGGTGGACATTATAATAATTAGTAATATTTCAAAAAGCTTGAATGTAAGTGCACACCCTCAAATCACCAAATAAAATATCCATTCTCAAATCATAGTAATAAACAGAAGTTCAGTTTTTTTAATATTGAATAGAGTTGTTTTTTTATAAAAAACAATAAGTATTTGTGGTAGGTAGCAACATGCTGATCTTCTAGTGACAATTCACATTTTGGAAAAAACAAAAACCTCAAGAGGATTTATCCTTGTATCTTGGTAACTGCTGGTTTACAGGGTATACATGATTGTGTTGAAATGAGTATTTTTTTAATGTGATGAGTCTCATAATACTTCATATCAGCATGCTTGAATCAATAAGCTTATTTTTAATTAAATGATAAAAACAAGGGATAAATGGTGTTTTGTGTGGCTTTTTCAGTGTTATTTCATCTTTTCTACTTTCCCATAGAGACACTATCCCCTGAGGTTTCTTGTAAAGAAGCACTCACTCCATTTAAATAATTTGAATAACCTGGCAGATATTTCTCAAGTATCAAACTAGCTAGTCACCTCAGCTGTGATAATTATTATGGATGTTGGTACAGTGGGATTGGTTGAACAGATATAAATTTTCTAGTAACAGAGAGAAGTTTACTAGAAATCTTTATTATTCAAGACATATATTCAGTTTCATGTGATAGTGAAGAAAATTCCATTACTAATATAGTCACACTTTACTCTCTGATTGGAATTAATATGAGAGTTTATTTAATATTATTTTCCAATAAATATGTTTGACTATATTATGGTTGATGTTTATTTACATAGTCTAGAGAAAAAAAAGATACCAACATATTTTACTAATGGTGGTAAGTAGTGTCTTACTTTTCTCTTAAATATTTAAGAATAATTATTGCTACCCTGTAAATAACATACAAATAAATAACAGTGATTTAAAGGTGATATTAATTCTCTTTGAATAAAGCATTGATTATTTCTCATCTATTTATGAATCTGTAAATGCAAGAACATGAAGCTTGAGATATGTATTTGCACTTACATTTCCAGTACTTCATGGATTACACCAGACACTGTGCTGTGTGGGAATGTGAAGGGAATGATGATTATTGTACTGCTCTAGACAAAGAGAACCTTGGCAACTCTAGATGTCAATCAAACATTAAAAGGTTGGGGAATCTTTTTCTTGGAGAATTTATATCACATGTTTTAATACATTTTTGAAAAAACAGAAAAATTAACTCCCTGAGGAGTACTAATTCTGACCAACACTTTGATGTATGACAATTTATCACTTATAATTATGGATTTTCAAATCTGTACTGGTTGCAGAACAAATATCTGCTTCTTGATTTTGAAATTACTCTGATACCAACAATTAACCTACAAAAAAGTTTAATATATTTTTCAGAAAAAAGTAGAAATTAGGGGAAGAGCATGTTAACAAAACAAACAGGGCCAAATGAAGACCAGATCAAGGAAGGAAGGTTTAGATTCATCTGTGGTTCTCTAAGAGCTGCCTTTTCCATTAACAGCCTGGAGCTAATTCATTGGAGTATTAATCTAAGAGGAGAAGAATATGCTAATATACGTGAAATGAAAAACAAAGATGTGCTAATGATTATTAATAAAATTATTTATCTAAATAATGTGGGGTTTGTGAATTCCTATGTGAAGTAACAGGCTAAATCATGTAGAAGGAAAAACATTATGTATTCAATAAGAAAAAGAAAAGTTTTAGAACAGGCAAAGATATTGATTGGCAAAATAATTGCTGAGAAGGAATGCAAAGTACATTATTTTATTTTAAAATGAAGAAAACATTGTATACTCTATGATGCAGTCTATTTTCCTTTTCTTTCAGTGCTTATATACTATGTTTATTTGGAAATAGTCTACCTATTTCACAAATGGTTGACAAACATTTCTTCAGAGTAAGAGGAAAATGAAGTGCATCATTGGGTATATTTTAGTTGAACATATGCCTCTAAAATATATAACCAATTAGTACTCTGATTTCACTAAAATTCTTTTGCTTTTATACAAAATTAGAGAATAAAAATACATTTTATTGAAAGATTTCCACTCTAATTTAATATCTGATTAAAAGATAATTTAATGGCAAGTGATGTTAGACTCTGAATATGTGTAACTGGGTGGAGATTGTGATTGTCTTTTCTGTGTTTTCTCTTTTATTATTTGTTCGCTATTACATGTGGCAAAATGTTGAAGTTCTAAATGCATTGTTAATTTTTTGTAAATGTGATTATATCTGCTTTATATTCATTTTCAGGTTTTCCTAGATTCAACTTTTATTTATTTTGCTGGAGTACTACAAATTATATTCTCTTTTTCTCTTGTTGTCCTTTCTATGCCTTCATCAGTAGTTTCTAGAGAAGTTACTTCTCTAGGTGACTAATTGGGACTGAATCAAATGTCCCTTTAATATGAAATTTAAAGTATCAGAATTTAACTGTAGGTTTTAATTCACTTCACTGGTATAATTTTATTTTGATAAAATTAATTAAAAATTAATGAATTATTTTGAAATCTGAACCAAGGATTTATTTAATTTATTTAACAATGGACAGATTGGAAGCAGTTGTAATTGACTGGAAGTTTGTAAATAAGCCTGAAAAAATCAACTCTTATGGATTTTATAGGTCAATTTCCAAAACTGAGTTGACTTTGGTAATAATAGTATTTGTAGCACAGTTCTAGAGCATATCTTCAAACTCAGGCAAATGGGTATGTTTGTGCTATGTATACTTTAATATATCATATCTTAAAGATAAATCTATTCCTGTAGTTTCTTATTTTTATACCTTTTTATTACAAGACATTGTTTGAAATCACAGAGGAGACATGAAGAATCATACAAGGCACACAGAGTTTGTCCTTCTGGGACTGACAGATGATTCTCAGTTACAGATCCTAATTTTTTTGTTTCTGCTTCTAAATTACACATTGAGCATGATTGGAAACTTAACCATCATTGCCCTCACTCTGTTGGAGTCCCATCTCAAGACCCCAATGTATTTCTTTCTCCATAATTTCTCTTTCCTGGAAATGTCATTCACAAATGCTTGCATCCCCAGATTCCTAATCACCACTGTAAACAGAGAAAAGACGATTTCTTATATTGGTTGTCTGTCTCAGTTATTTTTTTACATATTCTTGGGACTTACAGAATTTTTCCTTCTGGCGGTTATGTCCTATGACTGCTATGTTGCCATTTGCAAGCCTTTGCATTATACATCCATCATGAGCAGCACAATTTGTCATCAGCTGGTACTCAGTTCTTGGGCATCTGGCTTCTTGGTCATTTTCCCTCCACTGATTTTGGGTCTTTACCTGGATTTCTGTGATTCAAATGTTATTGATCATTTCATTTGTGATATTTCTCCTATTCTACAACTTTCTTGCTCAGACACATATTTACTAGAAATGATTGCATTTTTATTAGCTGTGATAATCCTCGTGGTCACACTGTTATTGATAATTCTTTCTTACTCTTACATCATCAAGACAATTCTAAAATTTCCTTCAGCTCAACAAAAGAAAAAAGCCTTTTCTACCTGCTCTTCTCACATGATTGTTGTATCCATCACTTATGGTAGTTTTATATTCATCTACATAAAGCCCTCAGCAAATGAAAGGATCACTTTAAGCAAAGGAGTGGCTGTATTAAATACTTCAATTGCTCCTTTGTTGAACCCATTCATTTATACTCAGAGGAACCAGCAAGTTCAACAAACCTTCAGAGATGTATTTAGAAAGATATTTTCTGCTTCAGACAAGTAATACTGTTTATTGAAATAATCAACATGAAAGCATAAAAGAAACATTGAACAAAAACTCTTTTGATGTTTCTAGTACAAGAATTGATCTCTAATATTTAATTTATTATATAACTTGTGCTTACTTGAGCTTAGAAAACCTTTCCATTCTATACATCTAAATTTAACTTTCTGTTCTTCAAAATGAAGTATTTCTGTGTTAGAAATATAAAATTGCAAAATTTATTTTCTCTAATAAAATGTTAGAATAAAATGAATGGAGGGATTTGGTTGTATTATGGAATATAAATTTTTGGAGTATTTTATTTCTAAGTAATTTAAATGAATGTTCCATGATTCATTTAAAAGCCATAATTTTAAAAATTCTTAAACTGAATTATTAAATATGCTTAAGATTCTCCAAGAGAACTTATTCTTTAAAAGTGTAATGTAGAGTCTTATTTTGTAAGGTGTTTTTTGAATCAACTTTAAAATTTTTGTCAGCTTAGTCAGATCAGATCAGTCGCTCAGTCATGTCCGACTCTTTGCGACCCCATGAATCGCAGCACGCCAGGCCTCCCTGTCCATCACCAACTCCCGGAGTTCACCCAGACTTACATCCATCAAGTCAGTGATGACATCCAGCCATCTCATCCTCTGTCGTCCCTTTCTCCTCCTGCCCCCAATCCCTCCAAGCATCAGAGTCTTTTCCAATGAGTCAATTCTTTGCACAAGGTGGCCAAAGTACTGGAGTTTCAGCTTTAGCATCATTCCTTTCAAAGAAATCCCAGGGCTGATCTCCTTCAGAATGGACTGGTTGGATCTCCTTGCAGTCCAAGGGACTCTCAAGAGTCTTCTCCAACACCACTGTTCAAAAGCATCCATTCTTCGGCACTCAGCCTTCTTCACAGTCCAACTCTCACATCCATACATGACCACAGGAAAAATCATAGCCTTGATTAGATGAACCTTTGTTTGCAAAGTAATGTCTCTGCTTTTGAATATGCTATCTAGGTTGGTCATAACTTTCCTTTCAAAGAGTAAGCGTCTTTTAACTTCATGGCTGCAGTCACCATCTGCAGTGATTTTGGAGCTCAGAAAAATAAAGTCAAACACTGTTTCCACTGTTTCCCCATCTATTTCCCACGAAGTATGGGACTGGATGCCATTATCTTAGTTTTCTGAATGTTGAGCTTTAAGCCAACTTTTTCACTCTCCTCTTTCACTTTCATCAAGAGGCCTTTTAGTTCCTCTTCACTTTCTGCCATAAGGATGGTGTCATCTACATATCTGAGGTTATTGATATTTCTCCCAGCAGTCTTGATTCCAGCTTGTGTTTCATCCAGTCCAGCGTTTCTCATGATGTACTCTGCATATAAGTTAAATAAACAGGGTGACAATATACAGCCTTGACGAACTCCTCTTCCTATTTGGAACCAGTCTGTTGTTCCATGTGGAGTTCTAACTGTTGCTTCCTGACCTGCATACAAGTTTCTCAAGAGGCAGATCAGGTGGTCTGGTATTCTCATCTCTTTCAGAATTTTCCACAGTTTATTGTGATCCACACAGTCAAAGGCTTTGGCATAGTCAATCAAGCAGAAATAGATGTTTTTCTGGAACTGTCTTGCTTTTTCTATGATCCAGCGGATGTTGGCAATTTGATCTCTGGTTCCTCTGCCTTTTCTAAAACCAGTTTGAACGTCAGGAAGTTCATGGTTCACATATTGCTGAAGCCTGGCTTGGAGAATTTGGAGCATTACTTTACTAGCATGTGAGATGAGTGCAATTGTGCTGTAGTTTGAGCATTCTTTGGCATTGCCTTTCTTTGGGATTGGAATGAAAACTGACCTTTTCCAGTCCTGTGGCCACTGCTGAGTTTTCCAAATGTGCTGGCATATTGAGTGCAGCACTTTCACAGCATCATCTTTCAGGATTTGGAATAGCTCAACTGGAATTCCATCACTTCCACTAGCTTTGTTCATAGTGATGCTTTCTAAGGCCCACTTGACTTCATATTCCAGAATGTCTGGCTCTAGGTCAGTGATCACACCATCGTGATTATCTGGGTCGTGAAGATCTTTTTTGTACAGTTCTTCTGTGTATTCTTGCCATCTCTTCTTAATATCTTCTGCTGCTGTTAGGTCCATACCATTTCTGTCCTTTATCGAGCTCATCTTTGCATGAAATGTTCCTTTGATATCTCTGATTTTCTTGAAGAGATCCCTAGTGTTTCCCATTCTGTTGTTTTCCTGTATTTCTTTGCATTGATCTCTGAAGAAGGCTTTCTTATCTCTTCTTGCTATTCTTTGGAACTCTGCATTCAGATATTTATATCTTTCCTTTTATCCTTTGCTTAGTAAACATGTATAATTTCCTATTTTTAAATTGAAGCATGGTTGATTTATAATGTTGTATTAGTTTCAGGTGTACAGCAAAATAATTAAGTTATATATGTTCTTTTTTTCAGCCTCTTTTCCTTGTAGGTTATTACAAAGTATTGCACACAGTTTCCTGTGCTGTACAGTAGGTCCTTGTTGGTTATATATTTTTATTATGGTAGTGTGCATATTTTATCACAAACTCCTAATTTACCCCTCCTTTGCTCTTTGGTTAATATAAGTTTGTTTTTTGTGTCTGTGAGTTTATTTCTGTTTTGTAAGTAGGTTAATTTATATGTGGCAGATTCATGTTAATGTATGGCAAAACCAATACAATATTGTAAAGTAATTAACCTCCAATTAAAATAAATCAATTTACATTAAAAAAATAAAAAGTAGAGACATTTCTTTGCCAACAACAACAGCAAAAAAATCCACATATAAGCAATTGTGTGTCATGACTGCTTGCTCAGTTGTGTCCGACTCTTTGTGCCTCTGTGGACTGTACCCACCAGGCTCCTCTGTGCACCCGATTTTCAAGTAAGAATACTGCAGTGGGCTGCCATTTCCTACTCTAGGGCATCTTCTGAACTGGGAAACCAAACTTGCGTCGCCTCTGTCTCCTGCATTGCAGGTGGATTTTTACCGCTTGAGCCATGTCATGTGATACTTGTTGTTCTCTGTCTGGCTTACTTCACTCATTGTGATAATCCCTAGGTCTATCCATGCTGCTGCAAATGGCATTATTTCATTCTTTTTTAATGGTTGAATAATATTTCATTGTGTGTATATGCACCACGCTTTTTTTTATCCAGTCATTTGCTGATGAGCGTTTAGTTTGCTTCCATGTAAGGGCTGTTGTAAATAGTGTTGAAATGAATTTTGGGGTACATGTGTCTTTTCAAATTTTAGTTTACTCTGGGCGTGTCCCCAGAAGTAGGATCGCTGATTCATACATTAGTTTTATTTTTAGTTTTTTTTAGAAACCTCCATACTTTTCTTCAGTGACTGCATCAACTTACATTCCCATCAACAATATAGGAGTGTTCTCTTCTCTCGACACCCTCTCCAGCATTTATTGTTTGTAGAGTTTTTGATGATGGCCATTCTGACTAGTATGAGGTGGTACTTTATTGTAGTTTTTATTTGCATTTCTCTAGTAATCAGCGATTTTCAACATTTTTCATGTGCCTTTTAGCCACCTGTGTGTCTTCTTTGGAATAATGTCTATTTAGATCTTCTGCCCATTTTTTTTTTTTTGATTGGGTTGTTTGTTTCTTAGATATTGAGCTATGTGAGCTATTTATATATTTTTAGAAATTAATCCCTTTTTGGTCACATCATTTGCAAATATTTTCCCCCATTCTATTGATTTTCTTTTCCTTGTGTTTATTGTTTCCTTTGCTATGCAAATCTTCTAAATTTATCTGGGTCCCATTTGTTTATTTCTGTTTTAATTTCCATTATCATTACCATGTCCATTCCATTACCATTTAATTTCCATTCCCATCAAGTGGGCCTACTGCCTAGGTCCACCAGGGCTGATCCGGTGTCTGTGCCTGCAGGTGTATGCCTGGAGCCTGGGTCTACTGAGGCAGGTCTGACATCTGAATCTGTTATGGCAATCCTGGTACACAGGTGCCCAAGGATGATCTGGTGCAGGATGGGGCAAGAGCCTGAATCTGCAAGAGGTGATGGGATGCTGTGTTGAGCCTGGTGCCTGGGGATGGACCTGCTCTGGAGCCTGTGGGGACCAGCCTGGTGTTGGGGTCCACTAGGATGCTCTGGCACCTGTGTCTCTGGAAGTATGCCTGGTCTTAGACTGTGGTATTGGTTTTAGAGCCTGTGTACATGGAGGTGGACTTTCAGCCTAAGTCTGTGGGGGACATTCCTGGAGAATGGGAACACAAGGTCAAGTCTGGATCTTGGATCCACATGGGCTGGTGGTGTTGGAGCAGGCACTGCCCTAGAGCTTTGGGCCATGGGCCCAGCCTGGCATAGGAGGTAGCTGGGTGACCCTAATGCTGGGGTCCACAGTGAGGTCAGTTTCTCAGTGCTATCTGTAATGCTGTCTCCCAGGCTACAGCCCTCATTATGCCCCAAATGAAACATAACCCACAACTCTCACGTGTGTGTTATTTTTTTGATCGACAATACTCTTCAATAAGTGGTACTGGACTTCAGCATCAATCTCATCCATGAACTCTACCAGATGGTGAGTCCAGGATCTCTGGGAGGGCTGAGTGGTCACGGGCTTTCCATCTCAAAGCCAATCTGTAAAGCTTGGAAGTGGTGCTCACTTCTTCAAATGTACAGACATCAACAAAGGCCACAGACATTACAAACAATTAGGGAAACATAACACCAGAAAAAAAAAAAAAAACAGTGCTAGTAAGCAATCCTAACCAAATGGACCTTCTCTGTATTAAGCTTTTTTAGCCTTCTTCCTTTCAAACTACAATGCTGCCACCATTTCACTTCTTTCACCTCCATTTTAAAAGGATGCTACTTTTCAAGACAATAAAATCTCAGTAGCTCAAATATTAATTGCTTATTATCATTGTTTTGATGGGTTATCTGATGGCTCCGCAGTAAAGAATATGCCTGCAATTTAGGAGACACAGGTTTGATCCCTGGTTGGGGAAAATCTCCTGGAGGAAGAAATGGCAACCTACTCTTTTATTCTTGACTGGAGAATCCCATGGACAGAGAAGCTTGGTGGTCTACAGTCCATGGGGTTGCAAAGAGTTAGACATGACTGAGCACACACTGCCCATATGACACTTAAAATTCCACATATAAAGAAAAAGAGCAACTTTTGTCTCTGACTCCTGTACTTTCTGAATTTTAGATATTGATGTCCTGAACTTGTTCTTGTTTTAACATATAGCTTTTATAGTGAAAGTGAAAGAAAGTAAAGTTACTCAGTCGTGTCCAACTCTTTGTGACCCCACAGACTGTAGCCTACCAGGCTCCATCCGTCCATGGGATTTTCCAGGCAATAGTACTGGAGTGGGTTGCCACCTACTCCAGAGGATCTTCCCAATCCAGGGATCGAAGCCAGGTCTACACGCATTATAGGCAGATGCTTTACCATCTGAGCCACCAGGAAAGCCTAATCTAAATTAAGTAATTAAAATTATTTGTCTCTTTTGGAATTATATATAATATCATAATTATATTCATCATTTATTGACTTATTAGCCACACATTTCTAAGTGTCACATAATTACTCAGGTTTCAATTATGACTACTTTAGTGTCTCTTGTGCAGATTTGTTTATTCCAATATTTCTTACAGTGACTTTAGTACATAAGAGCTCTCTGTTGTATGTATCATGAGGTCATGTTAATGGTTTATGTTTCAAAGTTGCAGGGAGGTGATAACTCCATTTTTATCTCATGTTCCTTCTTATCAAAACATAAATTCCAAATATGCTGCAATAGGACAGATCATGCTATGTAAAGTCTATTATATAAATTCTGAAATGTTTAGACAACAATATTTTTCTTTGATGTCAATAAAGAAATTTAACAGAGATAATTAGGCATATTGATAACTTCAGTTCAGTTCATGTCAGTCGCTCAGTCGTGTCCGACTCTTTGCAACCCCATGAACCACAGCACCCCAGGCCTCCCTGTTCATTACCAAGTCCCCAGAGTTTACCCAAACTCATGTCCATTGAGTCGGTGATGCCATCTAATGATCTCATCCTTTGTCATCCCCTTCTCCTTCTGCCTTCAATCTTTCCCAACATCAGGGTCTTTTCAAATGAGTCAACTCTTCACATCAGGTGGCCAAAGTATTGGCATTTCAGCTTCAACATCAGTCCTTCCAATGAACACCCAGGACTGATTTCCTTTAGGATGGACTGGTTGAATCTCCCTGCAGTCCAAGGGACTCTCAAGAGTCTTCTCCAACACCACAGTTAAAAAGCATCAATTCTGCCCTCAGCTTGCTTTGTAGTCCAACTCTCACAACCATACATAACTTAAGAGTGTATTATTGCAGGTAAAGATCTCTCCTACTAGCTGGTGTGTATACTTTCAATTGCAGTGTCTTTCAATTACTTTCATTTAGTTTTCAATTACAATGTCTTTTGCCAACCCTGCCCCACCAAAACCACATTGCTTCTTGATAGGTTATGTACTGCAGCAGATTAAACATGACTTGAAATTAAAATCCAGACTCCACTCTTTGCTACTTGTAATATATTGGTTAATTTACTCAGTCTTCTTCCGTCTACATTTTAGTATAACTGAAATATTTATGGGATTGGTAAAGGCAGAATTATGCCAATAGAAATAATTTAAAAGAATATTGGCAATTTCAAAGCCCACTTTACATTTAAAAATAAATAGTTTCTGAGGTTTTCATTTAATATCAGGCACAATTTCTCAAATTTTTAGAACAGTTTTTTTTTTGTTTGTTTGTTTCTTAGCCAGTAGAAGTAATTGTTCACATTCAATGAAAATAATGAAAAAGTGAATGTATTATCAAGAAAGGTTTTCTTTCTTTCTTCATTCCTTCCTTCTTTCCTTTTTCTTTTTAATTGACAAGCCCACCTGTTACTTGCTTTAAATTCTAAGTTATCAAATTTAGCAATATTATCTTCAATTGTCCCTTGATCATAATTCTAATATTTACTTGCTTTTATAACTTTCTATTTCTGTTGTTTAGGATATCTCTGATATCTTTTAAAATCATTCTGTTGCCCTTGTATTAATGTGTAGTTGTATTATGAGCATTTAACATTTTATATTCTAAATCATTCATACATCTAATTTTGTAACTCATAATAAGTGATGTCATGTTTAAATTTATTTTAAATTAGATGCATCCCTTTTAAGTGAATAGAAACTATATAACTAATGCCTCTTATTAGTGATTGTGAAAATGCTTCCATTTTTTAGAATTCAGATCATTCTGAAACTCCCATTGATATAGTTATTTCCTGTTTGCTGTTTCATTATTTTAATTAGCCTGGAATACCTGTTTGGACAAATTTATTTTTAATACATGTTTATTATTGTTGACTTCTTTTATTTGATTATTAGTATTTTAAGGTACTATTGGTAAAATTAGTGTTATTACATAATGTATCTTCTGTATAATTTATGTACATTAAATATTATTACTCACCTAATTCTCTTAGATCATTGAAGAAAAGACTAGGTCAGAACTGGAGACAAGTTTAATTACTTGGAAGTATATTTTATAGTTTCACAATAAAAGAAAACATATATGAGTTTGGTTTGAGAGAAGTTTGATTACAGTGAGATTAGGAAGCAGTATTAAATGACTTTGAGAAGGATAAAATGATGAAATTATAGATACAAAGCAATGAAATAATTAGAAGGAGAAGTCGCTGAGTCCTGTCCAACTCTTATCGACCCCATAGACGGCAGCACACCAGGCTCTTCCGTCCCTGGGATTCACAAGGCAAGAACACTGGAGTGGGTTGCCATTTCCTTCTCCAATGCAGGAAAGTGAAAAGCGAAAGTGAAGTCGATTAGAAGCTGTAGTTAAATATTTAGAAGAGTTTCATTCTACTCTGATGAAAACTTGGATTCTTTTGAGAGGAATGCAATCCTCTTTATGGAGTTATTGAAAGCTGCTTCACTTGCTTACTCCTCAGGGTGTAAATGAAGGGGTTCAACAAAGGGGCCACAGCAGTGGTGGGCACTGAGACACCTCTATTTATGGCCACCTCTTCCTTTGCCAAGGGTTTGACATAGATGAAGATACAGCTTCCATAGGTGATGGAAACTACAATCATGGGGGATGAGCAGGTAGAAAGGCCTTTTTCCTTTGTTGGACCATGGGAAACCTCAGAATTGTCCTAATGATGTATGTGTAGGACAGAAATACACACACTAGGGTGATAATGAGGGCAAATACAGCCACAAGGATAACTATTTGTTCTATTACCTACGATCTGAGCACAAGATCTTTAGGAGGGGACCAGCATCACAACTAAAATGATCAATGACATTGGAAATACAGGATTCCAGCTGGAGCTTAAGGAGTAGGATGATGATTATCAAACCCGAAACCCAACAGCTGAGGACTAAGAAGATGCAGACTCTCTTGTTCACGATGGTCGTGCAATGCGGGGATTTACAGATGGCCACATAGTGGTTGTAGTACATGGCTGCCAGCAGAAAAAATTCTGTTGCTCCAAACAGAATAACAAAAAAAATTTGACCTGCGCAAGCATTATAGGTGATGGTATTGTCCCCAGTTGATATACTGTATAGAAACCGAGGAATACAGACAGTGGTCAATGAGACTTCCAAGAAGGAAACATTTCTGAGGAAGAAGTACATAGGAGTTTTAAGATGGGCGTCTACCAGTGTGAGGGTGATGATCGTCAAGTTCCCTGTTACACTCAACAGGTAAGTGAGAAATAGATGAAAAGCAGAATTTGCAGTTGTGGGTCATCTGTCTGTCCCAGAAGGATGAAAGTTGTTATTGCTGTGTGGTTTTTCATCACTGAGTTTTGAAATCTATCCAATTGACAAAAGAAAATCAAAGAGATTTTATAAGGAGGTTCATAAATGAATTCTTTACCAAAACACTGCAGTTACAGCCAAACAAACCAGTCTACATTTACTTATCCCTTCTCATCAGTCTACATTTATTTATCCCTTCACATTGGTCTACATTTAGTTAGCCCTTCACATTATAATCAATATCATCACTGTTCTGACAGTCTTTCTGAATTTACAAGCGTGAGAGAGGATTATTCCTTTAGGATTTATTTTATTATCAAACCAACTCTTTCTAAGATCATTGTTGGCCCCTCAAAATTTACAAATGTTTGTTAATTCATGACATGGACTAAATTTACAAAAAAGTAGTGAAAAAAGATAATACTACTTCATTATCTACTACTAAAGATAATACTACTTTTTTTTATCCAAGACAAACTTTGGATATGGGATATATCCAGATGATGAAGATGAATTATCTTCAACTGTTACTTTATAAGGGTTCTTTAAAGGGTAAGATGTATCTCTCCTGGAAAACAAAAAAGAATGATAAGAAAACACAAGCCTGGGTCCTGACACTTTCCGCTGTCCATTTATTCTTTTCTACTTGTTTTCCTATTCTTAATTCATAGTTGGTTTCAAGCACTACTATTTTATCTATTGGAGAAGGAAATGGCAACCCACTCTAGCATTCTTGCCTGGAGAATCCCATGGACAGAGGAGCCTGGTGGGCTACTGTCCTTGGGGTTGCAAAAAGTCGGAGATGACTGAGCACTCGTTTTACCTATAGTGTGAAGTAAGATTGTGCTATTAGCAAAAGAAATATGCTCATGTGCATTCATGTTATTTTTCGGGTAATTGACTGTGGTTCCTAAAGCTTTGAAGTGACAACTTTTTTAATATCATCAAAATTATTCTTCTATGCTGCACCTGTTTTCATTATGGTTTCAATGCCTTTGAAAAGATATTAGTGTCTTATCTTATCTCATCCCTGCTCAGTTTATCCTTTAAGCTTCTTCAACCTGACTTTCAATTCCATTGACCCCCTGATCTTCTAACACTTATAAAACTTTTATTACGTTTGAAATCAATGGCACGTTTTTGTAGCTATTTTACCTGGAGTCAATATGTTCTTGGGACGACCCAGAGGGATGGTATGGGGAGGGAGGAGGGAGGAGGGTTCAGGATGGGGAACACATGTATACCTGTGGCGGATTCATTTTGATATTTGGCAAAACTAATACAATTATGTAAAGTTTAAAAATAAAATAAAATTAGGAAAAATAAATAAATAAATAAATTTTAAATTTTAGTCATTTTTCACATCTAAGAGTACTAACCAGTATATGATCATAGCAAGAAACTGGGGACCCAATTAGTCATTTTTCAAAGGGATCCCACACCATAATTCTCATTTTTCTAATTTTGAATCTCTTTTTTTTTAGTGTCTTACACAGTCTTTTCATTCTCTACTCATCTATGAAATATCGCTGTTTCCTAGTATTCGATCTTGAGAGCTCTTCCTTTTTGTTTTCTGCTTGGTATTCTTCTTTCTGCATATTCTCCAAGCACATTTCAGTTAGTAGAATTGATCTGTCTTTTATTTGGTGGGTTACAAAGGTCAGGAGTTTTCCAAATAAAAATCATTATTAAGTTCATATCACCAGTTAGATGTTTCACAGAAACCTCATAGACTATGAGGATGAAAGGCTTTGCCCTCTGGATCCTGAGGGACAGGGTCAGTGGCCTACTGGCAGGGATGTTGCAAGACATCACTATGCTGACAAAGGTCTGGATGGTCAAAGCTATGGTTTTTCCAGTAGTCATGTATGGATATGAGAGTTGGACCATAAAGAAGGCTGAGAGCCGAAGAATTGATGCTTTTGAACTGTGATGTTGGAGAAGACTCTTGAGAGTTCCTTGGACAGCAAGGAAGTCAAACTAGTCAATCCTAAAATAAATCAACACTGAATATTCATTGGGTGCTGAAGCTGAAGCTCCAATACTTTGGCCATCTAATGCGAAGAACTGACTCATTGGAAAAGACCTTGATGCTGGGAAGAATTGAAGGCAGGAGGAGAAGAGGGTGACAGAGGACAAGATGGTTGGAGGGCATCACCAACTCAATGGATGTGAGCTTGAGCAAACTCTGGGAGATAGTGAAGGACAGGAAAGCCTGGTGTGCTGTAGTTCATGGGGTCACAAAGAGGCGACTTGGTAACTGAACAGTAACAATTTGGTAAGTGGGTTATGTTTCCAAAATTGGACATGACTTAGTGACTGAACAACAACAATGCCTTCTGCATATACAAAGATGCACTAGTATCCATATATATTTTTGCATTTATGACACACACAACTTTTTTGTAAATGTCTTATTTCTAGGGTACGTGGCTCCTCTGTGAATTTTTAATTTTTTGATTGTAGCAAATCTCCCTAAGTGTTCCCACTATATTTATTGAAAAAAATATGCCTATAATTGTCCCACACAGTTCAAAGTTTTGTTGTTCAAGAATAAACTGAACAATATTAGCAGTATATTAGCACTGGATTGGTTTCTTTTGCACTGATTCTCGATTAGAAGCCAAATATAGAATGGCCTTTCTATTACCCCTAGGTGGTGGGAGTACGGTTGAGTTTTTTAAATATAGTAGAAATATCAAGAGTTTGGAATCAGACACACTCAAAAAAGAACTCTGACTTATACAGAGATCCATAATAACATTCAATAAATTATAAATGTCATAGTTATTATTAAGCTGTTATTCATACTGCAAAATAGTTTTCTGTTCAATTTCCACAGCTACTGATCTCATTATCTTATGAACCGACTGTGACTAAATCACAGCTACACAGTTAATATTTCTTCTCTTATTAGAGAAGCAATATTATTTGGAACGAAGAACAGGATGTTAATTCTGATTGTTTACAGTTCAGTTCAGTCATTCAGTCATGTCGCACTCTTTGTGACCCCATGGACTGCAGCATTCCAGGCTTCCCTGTCCATCACCAACTCCCAGAGCTTGCTCAAACTCATGTCCATTGAGTCAGTGATGCCATCCAACCATCTCATCTTCTGTCATTCCCTTCTCCTCCTGCCTTCAATCTTCCCCATAATCAGGGACTTTTCCAATGAGTCAGTCCTTTGCACCAGGTAGCCAAAGTATTGGTGTTTCAGCTTCAGCATGTCCTTCCAAAGAATATTCAGGACAGATTTCTTTGAGGATTGACTGGTTTGATCTCCTTGCAGTCCAAGGGACTCTCAAGAATCTTCTCCAACACCACAGTTCAAAAGCATAATTCTTTGCTGTTCAGCTTTCTTTATAGCTTAACTCTCACATCCATACATGAGTACTGGAAGAACCATGGCTTTAACTATCAGGACCTTTGGCAGCAAGGTAATGTCCTGCTTTTTAATACACTTTCTAGGTTGGTCATAACTTTTCTTCAAAGGAGTAAGCATTTTTTTTTCTTTTTTAAATTTCATGGCTGCAGTCACCATCTGCATTGATTTTGCAGCCCCCCTAAATAAAGTATCTCACTGTTTCCATTGTTTCCCTATCTGTTGCCATAAAGTGATGGAACCAGATGCCATGATCTTTGTTTTTAGAATGTTGAGTTTTAAGCCAGCTTTTTCACTGACTGTCTTAATGGCAAAATTTACCTACTTATTTGACCTGTAGTTTGCTTTTTAATTTTTCCTGTTTTCTAAGTGATCCTTTATCCCAACTTTAAATTTAACCAGCTTTTGTTCTATTTTTCTTCTTCAGAAACACAATATCACTTTTAGTCATGTTTTCCATCTTCATATTTTATTAAATAAGTATGAATATATCTTCTCATTTTTCAGAAGATGAGAGTCTTGTCATTCTCCTAATTTATACTAGTCTTTTTTTTTTAATTTTATTTTATTTTTGAACTTTACAATATTGTATTAGTTTTGCCAAATATCGAAATGAATCCTTTTTATACTAGTCTTATCCTTTCAGAAACCTTCCCACAAATGCAAGGGCAAAGGTGATGTTTGTCTTAATGGCCTTTGTCCTCCCAGCTAACCTCCTGAAAGCCCTACCTCTCTCTGCCTGACTTCTCGTGGTTTACTGGGCTGTGCATTGATGGTATTGTAAAGTAAGCCCTGACTGTTGACTTTTCTTTTCAAAACGCAAGTGCCTGATTTATGCTTTGACAGTCAGGACATCTATTTCAAAGAAGGCTTCAATAAACACATTGCCAGCCACCAGACTAGGTAAAAATCCAGGCTAACATCACCCTCCACCCCTCCTGTCAGGCTCTTTTGTTTTAGAGAGCTTGAAAGTGAAGTGAAAGTGTTAGTCACTCAATCTTGTGCAACTCTTTGTGACCCCATGGACTGTAGCCTACCAGAATCCTCTGTCCATAGGATTCTCCATAAAAGAATACTGGAGTGGGTAGCCATTCCCTTTTCCAGGACATCTTCCCCTCCCAGGGATTGAACCTGGGTCTCCTAGGTTGCAGGCAGATTCTTTACTGTCTGAATAACTGATCATTTGGTTCTCTTGTTTTTTCTCTTCTCAGGCTTTAAAATTCCTCACTTGTGTCTTAAGTTCACCATTAAAGAGCGAGCCCTTGAGACTCTAGTCCTGACCTTGAACCACGATAGAAGAAGAATACCTAGTATCCTCTAACCCTTTTCCATTTCTCTTCCCATCACCTCAGTGCATGGCTGCAAGTGTGTTGTATGCTTTCTAGGATCTGTAAGAAATATATATTTTTTAAGTTTTCTGATGGTTATGGCTAAAGGGAGTCTTGTAATCATAAGAGCCACAGGTCCAGTCTTATCCATAGGCTGAGACCTGTGCAAACCACGCCTGTACTCCTACACTCTGAAATTCTCCTGAACTTACTCTTTTTATATAATGAAGCAACACCAAACTTTTCTGTCACCCTGCCTTCCATTAAAGCACATCCATTTACTTCTATGTCAGGAGTTGCTTCCACCTGGTTATTGGGAAATCTGAGGCAGCCTATTTTAAATGGAAATATTCCATCCAGTGTCTACTACCTGTCAAGCACAGAGCTAGATTCTGTATTATAAAACTCATTGAACTTATACTAGAATTCTCACTGTAGCTATTTATTAATGTGCTATCCTCTTCTTCCATTGGAGAAGGCAATAGCAACCCACTTCAGTACTCTTGCCTGGAAAGTCCCATGGACAGAGGAGCCTGATGGGCTGCCGTCTATGGGGTCGCACAGAGTTGGACATGACTGAAGTGACTTAGCAGCTTCGTCCATAAAAATTTTGCATTTAACTACATTATTTAACATATGTTACTCTGAATAGGATTCATCAGGAGGTTCACAGTATAGATTCCTCTTCTCAGAGAGACCTAAATGTTTTTAACCAGGTAGTGGGGTGGAGAGGTTAGGTGCCCATGAAAGAATAAAAATAAGACTATTTTGGTATGATGATCAAGGGTTTTATATGCATATTAATGCTTGAGATATACCCAGACAATTAAGGAAGTCTGTTGCCTTACTTGGACATCGTCACTTACATCTATCTACACTTGCCTTCCAATCAGGCTGCCCGGATATCACATGCAATCACATATATATATATATATATGTATATATATATACATTATAATTTCAGATACACATGAAAGAGGACAAGGTAGCTTCTTCCCCTGTATTATAAGTTTTATTTTGTTGATATTATCTGTGACAATTATGTATATTCTTCAGCAAGAAGAAAAAATTATATTTCTGTTCAGGGAACAATAACTGGTATTAATTATTTACAGTGACAGTTAGGAAAATATGTCCCATCTGAAAACAGTCTCTGGGTTCCTGCTGTTTCTCCATAATTGAATTAAATAGTATCTCCCTGGAGACATCAATTGGTTATATCTACAATTGTTCACTCCATTAGTTTTAAAATATTTCCTGCAAATCATATGAACCTCTGCATCTGAAAAGACTAAGTCCTCTCTTCCTTTGGACATGTGCCTTATAAAATCCCTTGAGGTACATATGGCAAAGCCAATCTTGCTTTAAATGAATCATCACAGGAAAATGGACATTCATGCAAAGAAACTAATGAAAAACTCTAAAAAGTAAAAAGTGCAGATCTGGCACAACTAAGATGAAGACACTAACAAAGCTAATGGCCAACATCATTTAGTGACACCCTAGCTCTTAAATTCTCAAGATTTTTCAATACATCAATAAGTAATGGAAACTGTTTCCTTTGGTGACCCTTCTGCCCTCCAAAGGAGTGGTCTCTTTGTGAGCCTCTCATACCAATCAATAGCTTATACAAGGAGAGTAAAAGAATGTTCTTTGGACTCTGTGGGAGAGGGAAGGGGGGGGATGATTTTGGAGAATGGCATTAAAACATGTATAATATCATATAAGAAACAAATCGCCAGTCCAGGTTCGATGCAGGATACAGGAAGCTTGGGGCTGGTGCACTGGGATGACCCAGAGGGATGGTATGGGGAGGGAGGTGGGAGGGGGGTTCAGGATGGGGAACATGTGTACACCTGTGGCGGATGCATGTTGATGTATGGCAAAACCAATACAATATTGTAAAGTAAAAAAAAAAATGTTATTTGTTTTCAAACTCTGTGAGGTTTTTCCTATCTCTTCAATCCTTTTTTGCTATGTAATTCCTATTTTGCCTTTGTTAAGTAAGATCAATTTATTCACAGTTTCTCTTTTAAGCAAATAAAACAGCATACTACTAATCCATGATGCCTTATTCTTTGACTTGTCCTTGATTGTGGTTTCGCTAAGAATTAATTTTCTCTTAACTACTTCAAGACAGCAAAAAGGCCATAATAAGTAGAATAAGCTGTGAAGTACTAAAATCTGTTATCCTTGCTGTGGTCTTTTTTTCATACTTCTCCTTCTGAATATACACCATGCCAAAATTGTTAGTGAAATACTCTCCTCAACCTTGCTTTATCCTCTGCAGTGCCTCATAAACAGCAAAAAGTGTATCTCTTTGCTGAGTCATCAAATTACTGTCTGTTGAATAAGTTAGATATAAAGGGCTTCCCAGGTGGCTCCTGTGGTAAAGAA
Source organism: Bos mutus (assembly GCF_027580195.1). Lineage (NCBI taxonomy): Eukaryota > Metazoa > Chordata > Mammalia > Artiodactyla > Bovidae > Bos > Bos mutus. The sequence continues at coordinate 72,785,630 of NC_091621.1, read as the reverse complement.
CCTGCCTGCCAGTTCAGGAGACATAAGAAATTAGGGTTCAGTCCCTAGGTCGTAAAGATCCCCTGTAGAAGGGCATGGCAACCCACTCCAGTATTCTTGCCTGGAGAATCTCCAAGAACAGAGGAGCCTGGCAGACTACAGTCCATAGGGTCGCCTAGAGTCTGACACAACTGAAGCGAGACTTAGCATGCAGAAAATACATGCTGAGGAAAAATTAAAATATTTCTGGTTAAATTTTTCATTATAAAATACAATCTAGAATTTAGATTTATAATTTATTTATTTATTTTTTGAAAGCAAAGTTTACTTTATTTCAGATGCTGGTAAGTGGGAGGGAGGTGGTGGACATCTATCTGAAGTCCAACTCCCCACAGCAAGCAGAGCATGAGAAAATGTTGATATTTTAAGCATTAAATATTCTTTCGGGCTATAAATCCCAGGGATTTGAAAGGTGTATTTCTGTGTATTCTTGAATTAAACTGCATGGTTGCCAACTTCTCAGTGTAAAAATATAGCCCTGGTTATGACCTGAATTTTACAAAGGACTATTGGATAATTCATACTATGTCTGCTGCAAGTTTCCATATTACAAACTGAAATAAGTTTAAGCACATCATACAAGAAAAAAACAACACATATTTCTTACTCTTATCTCTCAAAAGAGAAAGTAGTTCTCCTAGCTTCCTTATGGTCCTTATTCATTTGACAGTTTTTCCTGGCTTCCGCTGGCAGCTCCTTACTGTGTTTGCCTGTGTGTGATAAGGAAGATGCCCCTCGGCACTGGTCTCACAGGATCTTCACTGTACACTTTCTCTCTGGTCATCTTTGGAGGGTCTTCAATACTGCATCTTCCATTTTCATATCAGATAGAGACTTTCATTAGAGACTCTCATATTTTAAACCTTGGAAACACTTTCCTTTGGACTTTGTCATGAGGCAAGGAGGACCAGAATTAAGGAAGGAGAACAAAAGGAATTCCTTTGGGATTTGGAAGAACTCTGACAGTTCTAAGCAGGGAGTTGGCTTTCCTACTCCAACATTAAGGATATCCACAGTCTTCTGTTCAATCTTCTGGAGGTGCTTTGGGATCATCTGAATGAATAAAGTAAAAAATCCTCAGTAACGTAGGTTCTGACATCACTAACGAACCTTTTGCTTAATGAACTTTGGCAAAGCAAGAAAAACAGGCGACAGCAGGGACGCTGTTTTTCAAGAGGGTAGATGGAAAAACAGCATCATACAGAGGGCAGGTTCCCATTTTACTAATAGAAAAGCAAACAGACAAACAGATTTAACCCCCTACTACATTTCCTAAAAATATGAGGTTTTAATAATTAACCTGTTTTGCTTTCATTTTGGATTTTCAATAACATCTTATGAAATTTTTGATCAATCTAATGTAATCTAGTTTTATTTATTATTAGGATTTATGTTATTGAAGACTATATTATAGGATTTGGCTATTATCATGTCAAGAACTATTCAAATTTTTGGTCTAGGCCATAGAAGAGGTTAAAGAAAAACAGTGCATTTGATTAAAATTTATAAAAGTTACGATTTTATATGTAGAACTTAATGTGAGCATGAATCATATTGAGAAAGTACTATTATGTAACTACACACGGATTTAGTCTTAGATATTTTATTATTCTATTTTTATCCCCTTTACTATTCTTTTTTTTTTTTTTTGCTAATGTATATATGTGATATATCTAATCAGTATTTTTGCAATTAGTAAAGACCATAATCTTAATAAATATATCTTATAACAAGTTATATTTTTGCTCTAAGATTCTTCAAAAACATGTAACCACATTAGGAATAAATTATAGTTTCTTTATAAGGGTTTGCCAATGGAATTTACCTTACCATAGAGTTATATTATTGTACAGCTTTAAAGAGAAACTTTTATTTTTTATGAAATCTATCATGCGTGAAAAACAGTGTACAGTCATAGAGGTATCCACACTACAGGTTAAGAAACAGAACATCCCCTGTACCTTAGAAACCTCCTGTTTGTCCTCTGTAATCACATCCTTCTCAACTGCTGACTGATGAAGTAATGGACCACTTAGTTACTGTTTGCACTCTTCTTCAACCTGCTCTGTACTGGAGGAGGCTGACCCATGAGGACTAGGCACAAGCTCCTTTTTCCAGTGGACTTGACTTTGTTTAACCATTGAGATCCCCTTGTAATATCATTGTCAAGTCTTATATCAAGATTATACTGCTTTCATTTTTTGAAATTTGTACATACTCTTTTAGTTATGCCTGGAGAGCTCTGTGTAGAAGTGGTATTATTTTTTTTTTTGTATGCATTTGCTAAATACTTTGTAGAAACCACTAGATTCTGAATTTTTAATGAGTTGTAATAACTATACAAGTATTCAAATTTTATATTTTTCTGTACCAGTTATATTTTATAGAACAACACTATTTACAGACTTATTGGAAAAATTATAATTATCCTACTTTCATGTCTATATTTATGTGCAGTGATGTGCTATTTCTCAATACAGTGCTTGGATTTCTCTTTTTTTTTAAATCACTCAAAAAAGATTTAATTATCCCAGTAGTCCACTTATTTTCTTTTGCCTTGCTGTCCTTCATTTTATGCTTATTCTCTATTTTCTTTTTCTATAATTTCTGCTTTATTCTTTACTACTTTTTTCTTTGAAGTTTAGTTAAGTTTAATGTCTTGTTTATCTCCTTTGCATTAATGCTTATATAACTGGTTTCAAGATTGTATTAATTTTTTTTTCTAATGGGATTTGGACTCCAAATATGCTGCTAGTCATCACTTTTTCTGTATCTTACAAATTTGATACTTCATAACTTTATATGATAGAGGAGTCTGGCAGGCTACAGACCACGGGGTTAGTAAAAAGTTGGACAGCAATCACTTCCTTTGCCTCTAGTTCTTCCATTGTTTGTTTTTGTTTAGTCACTAAGTCATGTCCAACTCTTTTTGACTCCATGGACTATAGCCTGTCAGGCTCCTCTCTCCATAGGATTTCCCAGGCAAGAATATTGGAGTAGGGCTCCATTTCCTTCTCCAGGGGATTGTCCAGACCCAGGGATCAAACGTATGTCTCTTGAGTCTCCTGTATTGGCAGGTGGATTCTTTACCACTGAGCCACCTGGAAAGCCCATGGGATGTGCATAGTTTGCTAATGCTGGCAGTTTCAGACATGCATGTGGAAAGGATGGTTTGTAAGAGCAATCTCCATATCTGATTTCATCACTAGGATAATTATCTCAGGTAATTTTCATAGCAAAGATGGTGCTTTTCCTGTTTTCATATTTCTCTAGTTAACATTGTTTGACACATAAAATTTGATATTTGCTTGTATATCAGATATTACTATATTCCATAAATTTTTTCCAAGTTCTTTTAAAGAAAAAATTAAGGCAATGGATATATATATTTACATAAATAAAGAAAAACATATACAAGTAAATATATATACAATGTAAGTACATGTGTATGTTGTTGTTTAGTTGTTAAGTCATATTTAACTTTTTGTGACTCCATGAACACACCATGAAGCACACCAGGCTTCCCTGTCCTGTGCTGTCTCATCGAGTTTACTCAAACTCATGTCACTGAGACAGAGATGCCATTCAAACATCTCATCCTCTGTTGCCCCCTTTGCCTCCTGCCCTCAATTCTTCCCGGCATCAGGGTCTTTTCCAAAGTGTTGACTCTTTGCATCAGGAGGATAAATTATTCGAGCTTCAGCTTTAGCACCAGTCTTTCCAATGAATATTCAGGGTTGATTTCCTTTAAGATTAACTGGTTTAATCTCCTTGCTTTCCAAAGGACTCTCAAGAGTCTTCTCCAGCACCACAGTTCAAAAGCACATATTCTTTGGTACTCAGCCTTCATTATGGTCCAGCTCTCACATCCAAATATGACTTCTGGAAAAATCATAGTTTTGACTGTACAGACCTTTGTTGGCAAACTGGTATCTCTACTTTTTAATACACTGTCTAGGTTTGTCATAGCTTTCCTTCCAAGGAGTAAGCATCTTTTCATTTTATGGCCTCAGTCATCATCCACATTGTGTAGGTACATCATTTTTATACATTTATATGACTTAATACACTTAAATGATCCTTTTATACATTTATAGCTAAAAATACTAATGCCATATGCTGTTTGAATAAATTAGGTTGTGATAAATATCATCACAATGAATATTATTGGAAGTACCTACATTAATAGAAGACTAGCTTCAGCCATTTCCTTATGTTATATCATAGGGAAATGCTATGGATCATTCCATAATGATTTTGTGCTTATATACATATCTGGAGAATTGTATTTTAAGAATATTGGATCCAAGACACCATAAACAATTATATTTCTAAGACTCAATAAAAGAAGACAGAAGAGATAAAACAATTATTTATCATTTCTCTGGTAAAAGTTGCTGTGTGTTTGTTATAAATTTTCATGAAATCAATGTTTTGGAGGACAGTATCTTTCTCACAATATCCTTAAATGCTTGTTTCACCTGCTGGTTCCATAAGGTATAAATAAATGGATTCAGCATAGGAGCCAAGGAGGCATCAAGTACAGCAGCCCCCTTTGTCAAAGTAATCATTTCTTTTGCTGAGGTTTTCACATACATGAAGATGCAGCTTCCATAGAGATTGAGACAACAATCATATGTGAGAAGCAGGTTGAAAAAGCCTTTTTCATTTGTTGAGCAGAGGAGATTCTCAGAATTGATCTGAGGATATAGAAGTAGGAGAGGATTACCAGAATCAAGATGGACATGAGCATCGGCACAGCTAAAACAAAACTCAAGAGTTCTAGTGTGCTGGTGTCTGTGCAGGAGATTTGCAGCAAAGGAGCAGAATCACAGGTGAAGTGGTCAATGATATTGGAGTCACAGAAATCCAGCTGCAGCCCCAAGATCAGTGGAGGAAAGATCACCAAGAATCCAGCCAGCCAAGAGCCGCCTACAAGCTGGTAGCAGATATGTTAATCATGATGGTCATATAATGCAGAGGTTTGCAGATAGCCATGTAACGATCATAGGACATAGATGCCAGGAGAAAAAACTGTTGAACTGAATAGAATCAAGAAAAATAGCTGAGCTACACAAGTGTTATAGGATATAGAATCGTCTCCAGTTAGAATGCTCATCAAAAATCTAGGGATACAGACAGAAGTAAATGAGATTTCTAAGAAGGAGAAATTCTTGAGGAAAAAATACATGGGAGTCTTCAGATGAGAATCCAGCAGTAAAAGAATGATGATAGTCAGATTTCCACTAACACTCAGCACATATGTGAGAAATGAAAGAAGAAAATCACAGCTTGTATTTTTATATTATCAGTCAGACCCAGTAGGATTAAATCTGTCACTGATGATCTGTTTCTCATTTCTGGCTATTGATTTTTGGCAAATCTTGTGGCATAATCAAGACAGACAACAATAAATGGGTTAGACAAGAATAAATATTAACTTCCAGTTTTTAAAGTAATAATTGTATCTTCACCAAAAGTATGTACATTCTTCATTTCTTCCAGTTTCATTATTCATCTTAGATTTGTGTCTTTTGTTTAATATCAGTCTTATTACTCTGCATAATGTCCTTTGATTTCTTGCCACATGTTTCACTCTGCTTTCACTTACTATAATTGCTACTTGGGAAATCTAGTCATTGAACATGAGCTCTTCTCATGCTTCACTGTTGAGCTAACATGGAGAGAACATTACTCTTTTGCTATTTAAGCTTTTTAGGATTAAAAGTACTAACTGATGATGGAAATAATTGGTCAACCCAAATCTAATTAATATAGGTCAGTGACATTCTGAATGTTCTCTGAGAAAATAGCCAATCATACACTTACTTGTTCATATATTTCCCATTTCTTCTAAAATTTAGAGTATAAGTCATTCTAATGTATTCAGAACATTTATGTATATTAAAATGATTTATATAAATAACAAAATATTCTGTAACCAAATACTTATATCATTTTCACATATATTAATGAGGCCTCTGAACCCCTAAATTTCTTTTTGCATTACTTAACATGAAAATTTAAGTTCATGTTTTTACTTGTTGGTTCCAGGCATGTGTATGTTAAGTAACTTCAGTCATGTCTGACTCTTCACAACCCTATGGACTGTAGGCCACCTGGCTCCTCTATCCATGGGATTATCCAGATAAAAATACTGGAGTGAGTTGACATGCTCTCCTCCAGTGGATCTTCACAACCCAGGGATCAAACTCATGTCTCCTGTGACTCCTGCATTGCAGGTGGATTCTTTACTGCTAAGCCACCGGGGAAGCTCTCATGGTTTCATAATGCCTAATAATTCCTTTTGAAAATCTACCAAATAATGGTATCAAGCAACATGTTCACAAAGTATGCTAATGATCTCTAAGAATGATTCACAAGTGAATTTACATGAGAAATGCACAAATACTTTACAGGTATCTAAACATATTGTGGATACCAATACCAAGAGTGTCCACATGTCCTTCTAAAGTATAAGTGTAATTTAAGGAAAGCGACCTATGCTGCACATATTTCTACTAATTGCCATTGAAAGTGCTAAAATCTAGAAACCATCATTAAACTTCTCAAATATTTAGATAGTTGATTTTAACTTTAATATTAATATGCATATATATTTATATGTATTCTTATGTATTCATATATATGAGAGATACAGGCATCAGAGAATCAATGCTATATACAATATAAAAGCTGAAAACATATGAAAATAAATTGTGAATACTTACATAAAATTGATCATAAATCACCATTTAAGGTTCTCAACTATTTAGATTATCAATATAGCTATTATATTAATATGTATGTATACTTATGTGTATACATATATATTCATGTATATGAGAGACAGGCAGCAGAGAATCAATGTTATATAAGATATAAAAGCTCAAAAAATGGGCCAAAGAACTAAATAGACATTTCTCCAAAGAAGACATACAGATGGCTAACAAACACATGAAAAGATGCTCTACATCACTCATTATCAGAGAAATGCAAATCAAAACCACTATGAGGTACCATCTCACACCAGTCAGAATGGCTGCAATCCAAAAGTCTACCAGCAATAAATGCTGGAGAGGGTGTGGAGAAAAGGGAACCCTCTTACACTGTTGGTGGGAATGCAAACTAGTACAGCCACTATGGAGAACAGTGTGGAGATTCCTTGAAAAACTGGAAATAGAACTGCCTTATGATCCAGCAATCCCACTCCTGGGCATACACACTGAGGAAACCAGAATTGAAAGAGACATGTGTACACCAATGTTCATCACAGCACTGTTTATAATAGCCAGGACATGGAAGCAACCTAGATGTCCATTAGCAGAGGAATGGATAAGAAAGCTGTGGTACATATACACAATGGAGTATTACTCAGCCATTGAAAAGAATACCTTTGAATCAGTTCTAATGAGGTGGATGAAACTGGAGCCTATTTATACAGAGTGAAGTAAGCCAGAAAGAAAAACACCAATACAGTATACTAATGCATATATACAGAATTTAGAAAGATGGTAACAATAACCCTGTATACGAGACAGCAAAAGAGACACTGATGTATAGAACAGTCTTTTGGACTCGGTGGGAGAGGGAGAGGATGGGATGATTTGGGAGAATGGCATTGAAATATGTATAATATCATATATGAAACGAGTCACCAGTCCAGGTTCGATGCACGATACTGGATGCTTGGGGCTGGTGCACTGGGACAACCCAGATGGATGGTATGGGGAAGGAGGAGGGAGGAGGGTTCAGGATGGGGAACACATATATACCTGTGGCAGATTCATTTCGATATATGGAAAAGCCAATACAATATTGTAAATTTAAAAAATAAAATAAAATTAAAAAAAAAAGCTGAGCATCTTATGAAAATAAGTTGAGAATACTTATTGTCAAATGCTTAATGGTTAGAGTTAGATATTTAATGTGATATATTTGATTCTCTTAAATCAGAAGTGATCAATCATAGATATATTTTCTTCCCTCCAACAGAGCTATAAATCCCTCATAAATATCTTTTTATCCCATCTCCAAAAACCTAATGAGATATTTTCCACATATCTTTTCCCAACATTGTCCAAAAACCTGGAATCTTGAAATATTTCACCTGTCATATTGACATAAACCTCTAGATGAAAGAAATTTGCTGCTATTAATGCTGCAAAGTTGAGAATATTTCTTTAATAGGCTTCTCTGCTATTTTGAGGTAAGTGGGCATATCCATTTATTTTTCTTTGAAATGGAGTCAACTTACCACCTTTAATGTGCTTTGCTACATATAACTTCATAAATATTCCTTGAGATAAATTTTTAATGACTTTTGGGATAAACAGTAATGGGGCACTAGTGAATAACATACAAGATCTGCTTTGGTAATCATGTTTTAATTGGTTGATAATGGGACCTATGGTGCAGGGGAAGTTTGAGGAAATCATGCAGCTGGATGTTAGCCAATATTTGAGGAGAACTGAGGCTAAGCAAACCAACATGCTCTGATTTTTATTTTCATATGATCTAAGCATGATTCTTAAATGGTGTGCAGAAATCTGTTTAATGTGAAAAAAAAATATGGCACAGAACGACTAAAGAAAAACACCAAGTTCCATGGGCTGTGAAATGTTGTTAAAATTATGAGGACTTTTTGAGATAGAGCATTTTAGCAAATATTTCTTTAGAATGAATTTGCCTTTCAATACTTGAGCAAAGTCACTAAAATTAGAAGCACATCAGATTTCATTTTTACATTTACTTATTCCCTCCGACTTCTGAGTATGAAATCCAAGACACATTTATATAAAGAACACGATACTGGATGCTTGGGGCTGGTGCACTGGGACGACCCAGAGGGATGGTATGGGGAGGGAGAAGGGAGCAGGGTTCAGGATGGGGAACACATGTACACCTGTGGTAGATTCATTTTGATATATGGCAAAACCAATACAATATTGTAAAGTTAAAAAATAAAATAAAATTAAAACAAAACAAACAAACAAAAAGAATATATATGTAATATATATCAAAACTATTCTTCATGGGGTCACAAAGAGTTGGACAGCATTGAGTGACTAAGCACACACACACACATAGCTATTCTTTCCAGGTGAGCACATTAAGTGGAGTTTATCCCACTGTGACCAAATTCAGTGTTAGAAATATGCATTAGTATAATATCTTCTTAATGAACATATATAATTAAAATCTATTCAATAACATTTTTTACAATAAATAATAACATTTTAGTACTAGAAGTCTAATCAATAAAAGTTATTAAAATACATCACAACCACAATGTCAAATATAACATGAATAAAAACATCACATGTATCTCTCCACTTCAAAGAACTTGTTTTGCCTTCATGTGATCTTACTTTTAAGAAAATCTACTTGAAGTGTATATTTATTTTGAAATATTTACCTTCACTGGTAAGTGCTCTTAACAAATTATAATACACATTGTTGATACATCTTTTTTTCTTTTTGAATATTTAATGATTTTTTAAATTTTATTTAATTTAACTGTACAATGTTGTATTGGTTTTGCCATATATCAAAATGAATCTGCCACAGGTATACATGATACATCTTTAAACACATTCTAATTTTTGAAATTTGCCCTTGGCACTTAGTAATATTAGTTCCCCTGTCACAAAGTAATATTTAAGCATTCAAAGTGAGCATATGCATTTATTTCAGTTACATAGTTGAATACCATTTTGATATTCAGTTGCTCAGTTGTGTTGGTCTCTGTGACCCCAGGGACTGCAGCAAGCCAGGTTTCTCTGTCCTTCACCATCTGGAGCTTGCTCAGACTCCATAATCAATCAAATTATTACTTTGGGGTATTATGAATGATCAAAAATTTCTAAAATAAATCATATATTAGAATAAGTGACACACACATTTTTATATGATTGTTCTATTTCATTTTGAATGTAGATTCTACAAATGAAATTACTTTTTCTCCTTAAAATTTTCACACATTCCCATACAACTGTTTGTGTTTATCTCATATGTTTATAAGAATGGCTATTTTACCATAAGCTCAGTGCTACAGGATAGTTTAAACATATCAATGTTGTCAAGAAAAAAAAATGGGAGGGAGGAACCAAGATGGTGCAGGAGTAGGACGGGAGAACACTTTCTCCCCCACAAATTCATCAAAAGAGCATTTAAACGTTGAGTAAATTCCACAAAACAACTTCTGAATGCCGGCAGAGGACATCAGGCACCCAGAAAAGCAATCCAACTCTTCAAAAGAAGGTAGGAAAAAATATAAAAGACAAAAAAAGAAACAAAAGAGGAAGGGACGGGGTTCCGTCCTGGGAAGGGAGTCTTAAAAAGAGAGAGGTTTCCAAACACCAGGAAACCTTCTCACTGCTGAATCTGTGCCGAGCTTTGGAAGCACAGAGGGCAACACAACAGGAAGAAAAAATAAATAAACAATTAAAACTCAAGATTGTGAGTCCTACGGTAACTCCCCCAGCGGAGAAGCAGCGCAGACGCCTGCACGCGCCATTAGCAAGCGGGGGCTGGGCAGGGAGGTGCAGCGCGGGCTGCATCGCTTAGAGTAAGAGTCTGGCTGAATACCCTGAGCACTATCTGAGCGAAATAATTTGGGCTAGCAAACCAGACTGTGGGATATCTACCACGCGAAAAGCCAGCCCCAACCTAAGACACCGCCAGGCCCGCGCACGGAACAAAGAATTGAACAGAGATAGCCGGCTGCAGACCTTCCTCCGGTGACAGGCAGCCAGAGCCGGAAGGGGGCAATCGCAGCCCCAGAGAGACATTATCTATAAAACTGTAAGCAGGCTTTTGCTAACTAAAACTTTTTGGGGTCTGGACGGTTAACATCTGCCTGAGAAGGTGCGCCGTTTTACACCCAGATAACCGAGTGGCGGGAGGCGATAAGTCACAGCATTGGCGCTACCAAACACCTCATCACTTGAGCTGCTCGGACCTGGGAAGAGCACAAAACTCAGGCCCAACTGAGTCTGCGCCTGAGGACTACCCGAGTGCCTGAACCTGAGCGGCTTGGACCTGGGAGGTACATGCAACCCAGGGCCAGCCTCGGATTGTTCCCGGCGGAACAACCTAGAGCCCGAGCAGTGTGGGCAGGAGGCTACACGCGCCGTGAGCGGGCAGACCCAGTGTGGCTGAGGCACTGCGAGCGCACGCCAGTGTTATTTGTTTGCAGCATCCCGCCCACCCACCCCCCAGCGCGACTGAACAAAGAGAAGAAATACAGCTCCACCCATCAGAACACCGACACAAGCTTCCCTAACCAGGAAACCTTGACAAGCCACCTGTACAAACCCACACACAGCGAGGAAAAGCCACAATAAAGAGAACTCCACAAACTGCCAGAATACAGAAAGGACACCCCAAACTCAGCAATTTAAACAAGATGAAGAGACAGAGGAATAGCCAGCAGATAAAGGAACAGGATAAATGCCCACCAAACCAAAAAAAAAAGAGGAAGAGATAGGGAATCTACCTGATAAAGAATTCAATAATGATAGTGAAATTGATCCAAAATCTTGAAATTAAAATGGAATCACAGATAAATAGCTTGAGACAAGGATTGAGAAGATGCAAGAAAGGTTTAACAAGGACCTAGAAGAAATAAAAAGAGTCAATATATAATGAATAATGCAATAAATGAAATTAAAAACACTCTGGAGGCAAATAAATAGTAGAATAACAGAGGCAGAAGATAGGATTAGTGAATTAGAAGATAGAATGGTAGAAATAAATGAATCAGAGAGAATAAAAGAAAAATGAATTAAAAGAAATGAGGACAATCTCAGAGACCTCCAGGACAATATTAAACGCTACAACATTTGAATCATAGGGGTTCCAGAAGAAGAAGACAAAAAGAAAGACTATGAGAAAATACTTGAGGAGATAATAGTTGAAAACTTCCCTAAACTGGGGAAGGAAATAATCACCAAGTCCAAGAAACCCAGAGAATCCCAAACAGGATAAACCCAAGGCAAAACATCCCAAGACACATATTAATCAAATTAACAAAGATCAAACACAAAGAACAAATATTAAAAGCAGCAAGGGAAAAACAACAAATAACACACAAGGGAATTCCCATAAGGATAACAGCTGATCTTTCAATAGAAACTCTTCAAGCCAGGAGGGAATGGCAAGACATACTTAAAATGATGAAAGAAAACCTACAGCCCAGATTATTGTACCCAGCAAGGATTTCATTCAAGTATGAAGGAGAAATCAAAAGCTTCAGACAAGCAAAAGCTGAGAGAATTCTGCACCACCAAACCAGCTCTCCAACAAATACTAAAGGATATTCTCTAGACAGGAAACACAAAAATGGTGTATAAATTGAACCCCAAAACAATAAAGTAAATGGCAACGGGATCATACTTATCAGTAATTACCTTTAAACGTAAATGGGTTGAATGCCCCAAACAAAAAGACAAAGACTGGCTGAATGGATACAAAAACAAGACCCCTACATATGTTGTCTACAGGAGACCCACCAAAACAGGGGACACATACAGACTGAAAGTGAAGGGCTGGAAAAAGATTTTCCATGCAAATAGGGACCAAAAGAAAGCAGGAGTAGCAATACTCATATCAGATAAAATAGACTTTAAAACAAAGGTTGTGAAAAGAGACAAAGAAGGTCACTACATAATGATCAAAGGATCAATCCAAGAAGAAGATATAACAATTATAAATATATATGCACCCAACACAGGAGCACCGCAGTATGTAAGACAAATGCTAAGAAGTATGAAAGGAGAAATTAACAATAACACAATAATAGTGGGAGACTTTAATACCCCACTCACACCTATGGATAGATCAACTAAACAGAAAATTAACAAGGAAACACAAACTTTAAACGACACAATAGACCAGTTAGACCTAATTGATACCTATAGGACATTTCATCCCAAAACAATGAATTTCACCTTTTCTCAAGCGCACATGGAACCTTCTCCAGGATAGATCACATCCTGGGCCATAAAGCTAGCCTTGGTAAATTCAAAAAATAGAAATCATCCCAAGCATCTTTTTCTGACCACAATGCAGTAAGATTAGATCTCAATTACAGGAGAAAAACTATTAAAAATTCCAACATATGGAGGCTGAACAACACGCTGCTGAATAACCAACAAATCACAGAAGAAATCAAAAAAGAAATCAAAATTTGCATAGAAACGAATGAAAATGAAAACACAACAACCCAAAACCTGTGGGACACAGTAAAAGCAGTCCTAAGGGGAAAGTTCATAGCAATACAGGCACACCTCAAGAAACAAGAAAAAGTCAAATAAATAACCTAACTCTACACCTAAAGCAACTAGAAAAGGAAGAAATGAAGAACCCCAGGTTAGTAGAAGGAAAGAAATCTTAAAAATTAGAGCAGAAATAAATGCAAAAGAAAGAAAAGAGACCATAGCAAAATCAACAAAGCCAAAAGCTGGTTCTTTGAAAGGATAAATAAAATTGATAAACCATTAGCCAGACTCATCAAGAAACAAAGGAGAAAAATCAAATCAATAAAATTAGAAATGAAAATGGAGAGATCACAACAGACAACACAGAAATACAAAGGATCATAAGAGACTATTATCAACAATTATATGCCAATAAAATGGACAACGAGGAAGAAATGGACAAATTTTAGAAAAGTACAACTTTCCAAAACTCGACCAGGAAGAAATAGAAAACCTTAACAGACCCATCACAAGCACGGAAATTGAAACTGTAATCAAAAATCTTCCAGCAAACAAAAGCCCAGGTCCAGACGGCTTCACAGCTGAATTCTACCAAAAATTTAGAGAAGAGCTAAAACCTATCCTGCTCAAACTCTTCCAGAAAATTGCAGAGGAAGGTAAACTTCCAAACTCATTCTATGAGGCCACCATCACCCTAATACCAAAACCTGACAAAGATCCCACAAAAAAAGAAAAACTACAGGCCAATATCACTGATGAACATAGATGCAAAAATCCTAAACAAAATTCTAGCAATCAGAATCCAACAACACATTAAAAAGATCATACACCATGACCAAGTGGGCTTTATCCCAGGGATGCAAGGATTCTTCAATATCCGCAAATCAATCAATGTAATACACCACATTAACAAATTGAAAAAAAAAAACCATATGATTATCTCAATAGATGCAGAGAAAGCCTTTGACAAAATTCAACACCCATTTATGATAAAACTTCCAGAAAGCAGGAATAGAAGGAACATACCTCAACATAATAAAAGCTATATATGACAAACCCACAGCAAACATTATCCTCAATGGTGAAAATTGAAAGCATTTCTCTAAAGTCAGGAATAAGACAAGGGTGCCCACTTTCACCATTACTATTCAACATAGTTTTGGAAGTTTTGGCCACAGCAATCAGAGCAGAAAAAGAAATAAAAGGAATCCAAATTGAAAAGAAGAAGTAAAACTCTCACTATTTGCAGATGACATGATCCTCTACATAGAAAACCCTAAAGACTCCACCAGAAAATTACTAGAACTAATCAATGATTATAGTAAAGTTGCAGGATATAAAATCAACACACAGAAATCCCTTGCATTCCTATACACTAATAATGAGAAAACAGAAAGAGAAATTAAGGAAACAATTCCATTCACCATTGCAACGAAAAGAATAAAATACTTAGGAATATATCTACCTAAAGAAACTAAAGACCTATATATAGAAAAAACTATAAAACACTGGTGAAAGAAATCAAAGAGGACACTAATAGATGGAGAAATATACCATGTTCATGGATTGAAGAATCAATATAGTGAAAATGAGTATACTACCCAAAGCAATTTATAGATTCAATGCAATCCCTATCAAGCTACCAACAGTATTCTTCACAGAGCTAGAACAAATAATTTCACAATTTGTATGGAAATACAAAAACCTCTAATAGCCAAAGCGATCTTGAGAAAGAAGAATGGAACTGAGGAATCAACCTACCTGACTTCAGGCTCTACTACAAAGCCACAGTTATCAAGACAGTATGGTACTGGCACAAAGACAGAAATATAGATCAATGGAACAAAATAGAAAGCCCAGAGATAAATCCACGCACATATGGACACCTTTATCTTTGACAAAGGAGGCAAGAATATACAATGGATTAAAGACAATCTTTTTAACAAGTGGTGCTGGGAAATCTGGTCAACCACTTGTAAAAGAATGAAACTAGAACACTTTCTAACACCATACACAAAAATAAACTCAAAATGGATTAAAGATCTAAACGTAAGACCAGAAACTATAAAACTCCTAGAGGAGAACATAGGCAAAACACTCTCTGACATACATCACAGCAGGATCCTCTATGACCCACCTCCCAGAATATTGGAAATAAAAGCAAAATAAAACAAATGGGACCTAATTAAACTTAAAAGCTTCTGCACATCAAAGGAAACTATTAGCAAGGTGAAAAGACAGCCTTCAGAATGGGAGAAAATAATAGCAAATGAAGCAACTGACAAACAACTAATCTCAAAAAATATACAAGCAACTCCTACAGCTCAACTCCAGAAAAATAAATGACCCAATCAAAAATGGGCCAAAGAACTAAATAGACATTTCTCCAAAGAAGACATACAGATGGCTAATAAACACATGAAAAGATGCTCAACATCACTCATTATCAGAGAAATGCAAATCAAACCACTATGAGCACACCAGTCAGAATGGCTGGATATATGGAAAAGCCAATACAATATTGTAAATTTAAAAAATAAAATAAAATTAAAAAAAAAGCTGAGCATCTTATGAAAATAAGTTGAGAATACTTATTGTCAAATGCTTAATGGTTAGAGTTAGATATTTAATGTGATATATTTGATTCTCTTAAATCAGAAGTGATCAATCATAGATATATTTTTCTTCCCTCCAACAGAGCTATAAATCCCTCATAAATATCTTTTTATCCATCTCCAAAAACCTAATGAGATATTTTCCACATATCTTTTCCCAACATTGTCCAAAAACCTGGAATCTTGAAATATTTCACCTGTCATATTGACATAAACCTCTAGATGAAAGAAATTTGCTGCTATTAATGCTGCAAAGTTGAGAATATTTCTTTAATAGGCTTCTCTGCTATTTTGAGGTAAGTGGGCATATCCATTTATTTTTCTTTGAAATGGAGTCAACTTACCACCTTTAATGTGCTTTGCTACATATAACTTCATAAATATTCCTTGAGATAAATTTTTAATGACTTTTGGGATAAACAGTAATGGGGCACTAGTGAATAACATACAAGATCTGCTTTGGTAATCATGTTTTAATTGGTTGATAATGGGACCTATGGTGCAGGGAAGTTTGAGGAAATCATGCAGCTGGATGTTAGCCAATATTTGAGGAGAACTGAGGCTAAAAAACCAACATGCTCTGATTTTTATTTTCATATGATCTAAGCATGATTCTTAAATGGTGTGCAGAAATCTGTTTAATGTGAAAAAAATATGGCACAGAATCGACTAAAGAAAAACACCAAGTTCCATGGGCTGTGAAATGTTGTTAAAATTATGAGGACTTTTTGAGATAGAGCATTTTAGCAAATATTTCTTTAGAATGAATTTGCCTTTCAATACTTGAGCAAAGTCACTAAAATTAGAAGCACATCAGATTTCATTTTTACATTTACTTATTCCTTCCGACTTCTGAGTATGAAATCCAAGACACATTTATATAAAGAACACGATACTGGATGCTTGGGGCTGGTGCACTGGGACGACCCAGAGGGATGGTATGGGAGGGAGAAGGGAGCAGGGTTCAGGATGGGGAACACATGTACACCTGTGGTAGATTCATTTTGATATATGGCAAAACCAATACAATATTGTAAAGTTAAAAAATAAAATAAAATTAAAACAAAACAAACAAACAAAAAGAATATATATGTAATATATATCAAAACTATTCTTCATGGGGTCACAAAGAGTTGGACAGCATTGAGTGACTAACACACACACACATAGCTATTCTTTCCAGGTGAGCACATTAAGTGGAGTTTATCCCACTGTGACCAAATTCAGTGTTAGAAATATGCATTAGTATAATATCTTCTTAATGAACATATATAATTAAAATCTATTCAATAACATTTTTACAATAAATAATAACATTTTAGTACTAGAAGTCTAATCAATAAAAGTTATTAAAATACATCACAACCACAATGTCAAATATAACATGAATAAAAACATCACATGTATCTCTCCACTTCAAAGAACTTGTTTTGCCTTCATGTGATCTTACTTTTAAGAAAATCTACTTGAAGTGTATATTTATTTTGAAATATTTACCTTCACTGGTAAGTGCTCTTAACAAATTATAATACACATTGTTGATACATCTTTTTCTTTTTTTGAATATTTAATGATTTTTTAAATTTTATTTAATTTAACTGTACAATGTTGTATTGGTTTTGCCATATATCAAAATGAATCTGCCACAGGCATACATGATACATCTTTAAACACATTCTAATTTTTGAAATTTGCCCTTGGCACTTAGTAATATTAGTTCCCTGTCACAAAGTAATATTTAAGCATTCAAAGTGAGCATATGCATTTATTTCAGTTACATAGTTGAATACCATTTTGATATTCAGTTGCTCAGTTGTGTTGGTCTCTGTGACCCCAGGGACTGCAGCAAGCCAGGTTTCTCTGTCCTTCACCATCTGGAGCTTGCTCAGACTCCATAATCAATCAAATTATTACTTTGGGGTATTATGAATGATCAAAAATTTCTAAAATAAATCATATATTAGAATAAGTGACACACACATTTTTATATGATTGTTCTATTTCATTTTGAATGTAGATTCTACAAATGAAATTACTTTTTCTCCTTAAAATTTTCATACACATTCCCATACAACTGTTTGTGTTTATCTCATATGTTTATAAGAATGGCTATTTTACCATAAGCTCAGTGCTACAGGATAGTTTAAACATATCAATGTTGTCAAGAAAAAAAAAATGGGAGGGAGGAACCAAGATGGTGCAGGAGTAGGACGGGGAGAACACTTTCTCCCCCACAAATTCATCAAAAGAGCATTTAAACGTCGAGTAAATTCCACAAAACAACTTCTGAATGCCGGCAGAGGACATCAGGCACCCAGAAAAGCAATCCAACTCTTGAAAGGAGGTAGGAAAAAATATAAAACACAAAAAAAGACACAAAGAGGGAGGGACGGAGTTCCGTCCCGGGAAGGAGTCTTAAAAGAGAGAAGTTTCCAAACACCAGGAAACCTTCTCACTGCGAATCTGTGCCGAGCTTTGGAAGCACAGAGGGCAACATAACAGGAGAAAAAATAAATAAACAATTAAAACTCAAGACTGCATGAGTCCTCGGTAACTCCCCCAGCGGAGAAGCAGCGCGCAGACGCCTGCACGCCATTAGCAGCGGGGGCTGGGCAGGGAGGCGCAGCGCGGGCTGCATCGCTTGAGAGTAAGAATCTGGCCTGAATACCCTGAGCACTATCTGAGCGAAATAATTTGGGCTAGCAAACCAGACTGTGGGATATCTACCACGCGAAAAGCCAGCCCCAACCTAAGACGCCGCCAGGCCCGTGCACGGAACAAAGAATTGAACAGAGATAGCCGGCTGCAGACCTTCCCCCTCCGGTGACAGGCAGCCAGAGCCGGAAGGGGGCAATCGCAGTCCCAGAGAGACATTATCTATAAAACTGTAAGCAGGCTTCTTTGCTAACTAAAACTTTTTGGGGGTCTGGACGGTCAACATCTGCCTGAGAAGGTGCGCCAGTTTTACACTCAGATAACCGAGTGGCGGGGAGGCGATAAGTCACAGCATTGGCGCTCGCCAAACACCTCATCACTTGAGCTGCTCGGACCTGGGAAGAGCACAAAACTCAGGCCCAACTGAGTCTGCGCCTCTGAGGACTACCCGAGTGCCTGAACCTGAGCGGCTTGGACCTGGGAGGTACATGCAACCCAGGGCCAGCCTCGGATTGTTCCCGCGGAACAACCTAGAGCCCGAGCAGTGTGGGCAGGAGGCTACACAGCGCCGTGAGCGGGGCAGACCCAGTGTGGCTGAGGCACTGCAAGCGCCGCCAGTGTTATTTGTTTGCATCCCTCCCTCCCTCCCCACAGCGCGACTGAACAAAGAGAAGAAATACAGCTCCACCCATCAGAACACCGACACAAGCTTCCCTAACCAGGAAACCTTGACAAGCCACCTGTACAAACCCACACACAGCGAGGAAAAGCCACAATAAAGAGAACTCCACAAACTGCCAGAATACAGAAAGGACACCCAAACTCAGCAATTTAAACAAGATGAAGAGACAGAGGAATAGCCAGCAGATAAAGGAACAGGATAAATGCCCACCAAACCAAACAAAAGAGGAAGAGATAGGGAATCTACCTGATAAAGAATTCCGAATAATGATAGTGAAATTGATCCAAAATCTTGAAATTAAAATGGAATCACAGATAAATAGCTTGGAGACAAGGATTGAGAAGATGCAAGAAAGGTTTAACAAGGACCTAGAAGAAATAAAAAAGAGTCAATATATAATGAATAATGCAATAAATGAAATTAAAAACACTCTGGAGGCAACAAATAGTAGAATAACAGAGGCAGAAGATAGGATTAGAGAATTAGAAGATAAAATGGTAGAAATAAATGAATCAGAGAGAATAAAAGAAAAACGAATTAAAAGAAATGAGGACAATCTCAGAGACCTCCAGGACAATATTAAACACTACAACATTCAAATCATAGGGGTTCCAGAAGAAGAAGACAAAAAAGAAAGACCATGAGAAAATACTTGAGGAGATAATAGTTGAAAACTTCCTAAACTGGGGAAGGAAATAATCACCCAAGTCCAAGAAACCCAGAGAATCCCAAACAGGATAAACCCAAGGCGAAACACCCCAAGACACATATTAATCAAATTAACAAAGATCAAACACAAAGAACAAATATTAAAAGCAGCAAGGGAAAAACAACAAATAACACACAAGGGGATTCCCATAAGGATAACAGCTGATCTTTCAATAGAAACTCTTCAAGCCAGGAGGGAATGGCAAGACATACTTAAAATGATGAAAGAAAATAACCTACAGCCCAGATTATTGTACCCAGCAAGGATTTCATTCAAGTATGAAGGAGAAATCAAAAGCTTCTCAGACAAGCAAAAGCTGAGAGAATTCTGCACCACCAAACCAGCTCTCCAACAAATACTAAAGGATAGTCTCTAGACAGGAAACACAAAAATGGTGTATAAATTCGAACCCCAAACAATAAAGTAAATGGCAACGGGATCATACTTATCAGTAATTACCTTAAACGTAAATGGGTTGAATGCCCCAACCAAAAGACAAAGACTGGCTGAATGGATACAAAAACAAGACCCCTACATATGTTGTCTACAGGAGACCCACCTCAAAACAGGGGACACATACAGACTGAAAGTGAAGGGCTGGAAAAAGATTCTCTATGCAAATAGGGACCAAAAGAAAGCAGAAGTAGCAATACTCATATCAGATAAAATAGACTTTAAAACAAAGGCTGTGAAAAGAGACAAAGAAGGTCACTACATAATGATCAAAGGATCAATCCAAGAAGAAGATATAACAATTATAAATATATATGCACCCAACACGGGAGCACCGCAGTATGTAAGACAAATGCTAACAAGTATGAAAGGAGAAATTCACAATAACACAATAATAGTGGGAGACTTTAATACCCCACTCACACCCATGGATAGATCAACTAAACAGAAAATTAACAAGGAAACACAAACTTTAAACGATACAATAGACCAGTTAGTCCTAATTGATATCTATAGGACATTTCATCCCAAAACAATGAACTTCACCTTTTTCTCAAGCGCACATGGAACCTTCTCCAGGATAGATCACATCCTGGGCCATAAAGCTAGTCTTGGTAAATTCAAAAAAATAGAAATCATTCCAAGCATCTTTTTCTGACCACAATGCAGTAAGATTAGATCTCAATTACAGGAGAAAAACTATTAAAAATTCCAACATATGGAGGATGAACAACACCCTGCTGAATAACCAACAAATCACAGAAGAAATCAAAAAAGAAATCAAAATTTGCATAGAAAAGAATGAAAATGAAAACACAACAAACCAAAACCTGTGGGACACAGTAAAAGCAGTCCCAAGGGGAAAGTTCATAGCAATACAGGCACACCTCAAGAAAAGAAAAAGTCAAATAAATAACCTAACTCTACACCTAAAGCAACTAGAAAAGGAAGAAATGAAGAACCCCAGGGTTAGTAGAAGGAAAGAAATCTTAAAAATTAGAGCAGAAATAAATGCAAAAGACAAAAGAGACCATAGCAAAAATCAACAAAGCCAAAAGCTGGTTCTTTGAAAGGATAAATAAAATTGATAAACCATTAGCCAGACTCATCAAGAAACAAAGGAGAAAAATCAAATCAATAAAATTAGAAACAAAAATGGAGAGATCACAACAGACAACACAGAAATACAAAGGATCATAAGAGACTATTATCAACAATTATATGCCAATAAAATGGACAACGAGGAAGAAATGGACAAATTCTTAGAAAAGTACAACTTTCCAAAACTCGACCAGGAAGAAATAGAAAACCTTAACAGACCCATCACAAGCACGGAAATTGAAACTGTAATCAAAAATCTTCCAGCAAACAAAAGCCCCCGGTCCAGACGGCTTCACAGCTGAATTCTACCAAAATTTAGAGAAGAGCTAACACCTATCCTGCTCAAACTCTTCCAGAAAATTGCAGAGGAAGGTAAACTTCCAAACTCATTCTATGAGGCCACCATCACCCTAATACCAAAACCTGACAAAGATGCCACAAAAAAAAAACTACAGGCCAATATCACTGATGAACATAGATGCAAAAATCCTAAACAAAATTCTAGCAATCAGAATCCAACAATACATTAAAAAGATCATACACCATGACCAAGTGGGCTTTATCCCAGGGATGCAAGGATTCTTCAATATCCGCAAATCAATCAATGTAATACACCACATTAACAAATTGAAAAACAAAAACCATATGATTATCTCAATAGATGCAGAGAAAGCCTTTGACAAAATTCAACACCCATTTATGATAAAAACTCTCCAGAAAGCAGGAATAGAAGGAACATACCTCAACATAATAAAAGCTATATATGACAAACCCACAGCAAACATTATCCTCAATGGTGAAAAATTGAAAGCATTTCCTCTAAAGTCAGGAACAAGACAAGGGTGCCCACTTTCACCATTACTATTCAACATAGTTTTGGAAGTTTTGGCCACAGCAATCAGAGCAGAAAAAGAAATAAAAGGAATCCAAATTGGAAAAGAAGAAGTAAAACTCTCACTATTTGCAGATGACATGATCCTCTACATAGAAAACCCTAAAGACTCCACCAGAAAATTACTAGAACTAATCAATGATTATAGTAAAGTTGCAGGATATAAAATCAACACACAGAAATCCCTTGCATTCCTATACACTAATAATGAGAAAACAGAAAGAGAAATTAAAAACAATTCCATTCACCATTGCAACGAAAAAAAGAATAAAATACTTAGGAATATATCTACCTAAAGAAACTAAAGACCTATATATAGAAAACTATAAAACACTGGTGGAAGAAATCAAAGAGGACACTAATAGATGGAGAAATATACCATGATCATGGATTGGAAGAATCAATATAGTGAAAATGAGTATACTACCCAAAGCAATTTATAGATTCAATGCAATCCCTATCAAGCTACCAACAGTATTCTTCACAGAGCTAGAACAAATAATTTCACAATTTGTATGGAAATACAAAAAACCTCGAATAGCCAAAGCGATCTTGAGAAAGAAAAATGGAACTGGAGGAATCAACCTACCTGACTTCAGGCTCTACTACAAAGCCACAGTTATCAAGACAGTATGGTACTGGCACAAAGACAGAAATATAGATCAATGGAACAAAATAGAAAGCCCAGAGATAAATCCACGCACATATGGACACCTTATCTTTGACAAAGGAGGCAAGAATATACAATGGATTAAAGACAATCTCTTTAACAAGTGGTGCTGGGAAATCTGGTCAACCACTTGTAAAAGAATGAAACTAGAACACTTTCTAACACCACACACAAAAATAAACTCAAAATGGATTAAAGACCTCAACGTAAGACCAGAAACTATAAAACTCCTAGAGGAGAACATAGGCAAAACACTCTCTGACATACATCACAGCAGGATCCTCTATGACCCACCTCCCAGAATATTGGAAATAAAAGCAAAAATAAACAAATGGGACCTAATTAAACTTAAAAGCTTCTGCACATCAAAGGAAACTATTAGCAAGGTGAAAAGACAGCCTTCAGAATGGGAGAAAATAATAGCAAATGAAGCAACTGACAAACAACTAATCTCAAAAATATACAAGCAACTCCTACAGCTCAACTCTAGAAAAATAAATGACCCAATCAAAAAATGGGCCAAAGATCTAAATAGACATTTCTCCAAAGAAGACATACAGATGGCTAATAAACACATGAAAAGATGCTCAACATCACTCATTATCAGAGAAATGCAAATCAAAACCACTATGAGATTCCATTTCACACCAGTCAGAATGGCTGCGATCCAAAAGTCTACAAATAATAAATGCTGGAGAGGGTGTGGAGAAAAGGGAACCCTCTTACACTGTTGGTGGGAATGCAAACTAGTACAGCCACTATGGAGAACAGTGTGGAGATTCCTTAAAAAACTGGAAATAGAACTGCCTTATGATCCAGCAATCCCACTGCTGGGCATACACACTGAGGAAACCAGAAGGGAAAGAGACACGTGTACCCCAATGTTCACTGCAGCACTGTTTAGAATAGCCAGGACATGGAAGCAACCTAGATGTCCATCAGCAGATGAATGGATAAGAAAGCTGTGGTACATATACACAATGGAGTATTACTCAGCCATTAAAAAGAATACATTTGAATCAGTTCTAATGAGGTGGATGAAACTGGAGCCTATTATACAGAGTGAAGTAAGCCAGAAGGACAAACACCAATACAGTATACTAACGCATATATATGGAATTTAGAAAGATGGTAACGATAACCCTGTATACGGGACAGCAAAAGAGACACTGATGTATAGAACAGGCTTATGGACTCTGTGGGAGAGGGAGAGGGTGGGAAGATTTGGGAGAATGGCATTGAAACATGTGAAATGTCATGTATGAAACGAGATGCCAGTCCAGGTTCAATGCACGATGCTGGATGCTTGGGGCTGGTGCACTGGGACGACCCAGAGGGATGGTATGGGGAGGGAGGAGGGAGGAGGGTTCAGGATGGGGAACACATGTATAATTTTTTTTTAATTAAAAAAAAAAAAAAAGTTTAGGTCAGGGGTCAATAGAGAAAGAAAAAAAATAAGAAAAAAAAAAAGTTCCTGCAGACCTGTAAAAAAAAAAAAAAAAAAGAACAAACACTGCGTTATCCCTAAAAAAAAAAGAAAAAATGAGTTAACAAAAAAAAAAAAAAAAAAAAAAAAAAAATGTCTGGGTGTTTGTTTCTGAATAGATATTCTATTTTGGTAATATATTATTGATTTCATAATTTTAATTAAGGTTGTTTACCCTTCAGTGTGATGCTTACCCAAGCCATGTCTTCATGATGAAATTTAAATATGAGATACAAGGCCCCATATACTTGGTAGAAGTGGCTTATTCATACTGATAGAGCTCATTATTGTAAAATAGAATTTTATGGTAATATGAAAATCTGAAAAAACGGTAAAAAGAGGTACACAGAAAAAGAGAAATATCACAAACATTTAGTTCTAAGGGGTAAACTGAGAAATAAAGCACTAAATAAGGGAAAAGAAATAACTGTAGTTCTTCAATAAAAATCAAGACATTGAGAAGTTAGATACATTTGTGCCCATCATTGATCAGTCAGAGCTGGTTTTAGGGGATGGGCAGCCTGATCATATATCTGCTTGTCTGGTTAAAAGCAAACCATAGCAGCAAAAAAAAAAAAACCAAAAAAAAAAACCCAAGAAAAAAGCAATGATACTCATTTTCTGTACCAATCTGTTTTTGAAAGTACTCGGTTTCATTAGTGTATGCTTGCTAAGAATGTGTCTACCTATACATGAAAATTTCATCACTGAAAACTTTTTTTAAAACATTAATTTATTTTTATTTAATTTTGACTGTGCTGGGTCTTTGTTGTTGAGCATGGGCTTTTCTCTAGTTGGGGCAAGTGGGGAATACTCTTCGTTGCAGTGTCCCAGCTTCTCACTGCAGTGTTTTCTCTTGTTGCAGAGCATGGGCCTTAGGCGTGCGAGTTTCAGTAGTTACTGCCCCTGGGCTTGGTAGTTGTGGCACAGGGACTTAGTGGCTCCAGGACAAGTGGGATCTTCCTGAACCAGGGATCAAACCTGTGTCCTCTGCATTGACAGGTGGATTTTTAAACAATGGAACACCAGGGAAGTCCCTGAAACCTTTTTAAAGGCTATTTATTCACACTGGGTTTTACTACATGATCTTTTTGACTTTGATTGGTAAGATTGCAAGCCTGATGAAACATGACACTTGGACAAGGCAAAGGGCCAATTCTTTGCTTTCAAAAATCTATCTGGTCTATGTTATCCTTTTAAGCGTATCTGTAGGTGGCTATTACCTTAGGAAGTGCTTCTATCTCTGGAGGTAGACATGTTTTCCATACAACCAAACTGGCAAAATGAAGTTGGCTGAAATAAAATCAAGTAGTTACTCCAAAACTACTTCCTTCTCATTGTCAAGCAGGATTTTCTGCCATCTCCACCTACATCTCCATTGACAATGTGACTCAGACTATGTGACTGAAATTAATCACTATAACAATAATAATAATAAATGTTAACATTATTGCACCATTACTCAATTACTAGCAGTTTTAGATGCTTAAACTATATGTAACATAACAAATCTAGGATTAAACAGAATTATTGACTTTCCTTTGCATGTGAAAATTTTGCAACCAAGAGAAACTCAACCTACAAATGGCAAAACTAGAGGCAAATCTAGACAACTTAATTCTAACATATATATATTTAAGCAGCATCCTATGGCTATGAAACATAGTTCATGGTCAAGGATCAAAGAGATGATTCTTTAATCAACATTTACTCAGAGGGGTATCAATAAGCTTCTTCCAACTGATACTTTTATTGAACTGAGTGGCAGGGAGTCTTGCTTTTTATCATAAACTGAAAAGGATGAACTGAAGTCTACAAGGAACTGTACTATCTATTATGTGATGAAGAACAATTTATTCTGGAAGAATGAAACAGAATTAAACCAAATGAAGATAGATTAAAATCTTTAACAGAGAAAAGGGGAAGCATTTGAGAGAAAATATGAGCAATAAATAGTTATGGGATAAGCGAATCTATCTTTCCAGTTCCTGAGTTAAGCAGAATTTTCTGGGATCCTACAAATCTTCCTGAGTTTTTTGTTCTATATCTTATTTCCCCCTTAACTTGATTTTACTTTTAATGTTTATTTGGCAAGCAATATAATCCCACATAATATATTGGTCAAATCTTATCAAAGTTTATTAAAGATACCAATAGAGAAAAAATACTAATAGTATTTGTATGTATGAAGTAAGATTCTCATAATGGAAAATAAAATATTTTCAAGCCAAATACTGCCATCTCTGTATATAACTACCTTCTAAAAATCTATTTATATGGTATTGCAATTTCTTTAAATATTAGCTCTATAAAAGTTCTGTATTCAAGAAATGTTTATTAAATAAATAGTTTCTGCATTATTTTTCTTATCTAAATTATCATACAGTGAATTGCTAAAACAGACATAAATGTAGAAAAGTATTTTTCCATTACTAATCTGTTGTTCTGATGACAAATACATAGAATATTTAAACATTTTTATGTAGAATGTAAGTAAACTGTAAGTTAAATTTCATGCTCAAAATATTATTTTTCAACAATGCCTAACTCCTATATTACTTAGTTATTTCTACACCTTTATGACTGAGTTTCCTCTATTTCACTTGATAAAAACCATTAAAAGTATAGTATGCATAAATATATATATATATA
Organism: Bos mutus; assembly: GCF_027580195.1. NCBI lineage: Eukaryota > Metazoa > Chordata > Mammalia > Artiodactyla > Bovidae > Bos > Bos mutus. The sequence continues at coordinate 72,758,453 of NC_091621.1, read as the reverse complement.
TACATATATAGAGACATATATATGATTGTATACTCATATAGCACATATATACATATTTGCATGCTTCTAGAGACATGAGTATGTACTTTTGGATTTAGACATATATAAATTAATAGTAATTTTATTCTACTCAAATATTTTAGGTGGTGTTTAATGTCGTGCATATTATTTGACATTAATAAATGGAGCTTCCCATGTAGCACTAGTGATAAAAAGCTTGCCTGCCAATGCAGGAGTTTTAAGAGACGTGGGTTCGAACCCTGGGTCAGGAAGATCCCCTGGAGGAGGGCATGACAACCCCCTCCAGTATTCTTTCTGGAGAATCACATGGACAGAGAAGCCTGGTGGGCTACAGTTTGCTGGGATGCAAAGAGTCAGATGTGAGTGAAGCAGCTTTGCACTCACACACATGTTAATATGAGAAGGGCTTTTAGTTCTAAATTTAAGTTTATAATACGAAATCACATAAGAACACTCCGAAATGATACTGTGCTAAAGTTCATACAAGGAAGATTTACAATAAGAATATTAAATTCAAAATAGCCTAAACAATGCTGTTTCTGTAAAGAAATAGAATAAGGTAGAATATATTTTAGAAAAGATATTATTCATTGGTTCTCTAGTTAAAATTGTATTTGTTTTAGTTAAAATTTAAGTCAGGTCAATGTTTTGAGAACATCTTTCTCACAACATCCTTAACTGCTTGTTTTACCTGCTGGTTCCGTAAGGTATAAATAAACGGATTGAGCATAGGAGCCACAGAGGTATTGAGCATAGCTACTCCCTTTGTCAAAGCAACCCCTTCCTTTGCTGAGGTTTTCACATACATGAAGATGCAACTTCCATAAGAGATTGAGACAACAATCATATTGGAGGAGCAGGTTGAAAAGGCCTTTTTTCTTTGTTGGGCACAAGGGATTCTCAGAATTGTTCTGAGGATGTAGGAGTAGGAGAGGATTACTAACATCAAGGTGGACATGAGCGTCAGCAGAGCTAAAACAAAGCTCATGAGTTCTAGTGTGTTGGTGTCTGTGCAGGAGATTTGCAGTAAAGGAGCAGAATCACAGGTGAAGTGGTCAATGATATTGGAGTCACAGAAATCCAGCTGCAGCCCTATGGTCAGTGGAGGAAAGATCACCAAGAATCCAGCCAGCCAAGAGCCGCCTACAAGCTGGTAGCAGATCTTGTTACTCATGATGGTTGTATAATGCAGAGGTTTGCAGATAGCCACGTAACGATCATAGGACATAGATGCCAGGAGAAAAAACTCTGTTGAACCAAGAAGGATAAAGAAAAAGAGCTGAGCTGCACAAGCATTATAGGAAATAGATTTGTCTCCAGTTAGAATGCTTATCAAAAATCTAGGATTACAGACAGAAGTAAATGAGATTTCTAAGAAGGAGAAATTCCTGAGGAAAAAATACATGGGCGTCTTCAGATGGGAAGCCAGCAGTGTAAGAATGATGATAGTCAGATTTCCACTAACACTCAGCACATATGTGAGAAATAAAAAGAAAAAAATAGCAGCTTGCATTTTGGGATCATCAGTCAGACCTAGAAGGATGAACTCTGTCACTGATGTTCTGTTTCTCATTTCTGGTGGCTGATTGTTGACAAATCTTACTGGCAGATACAAAACAGTAATAAATTGATTAGATAAGCATAAATGTCTGCACCCGTTTTTCAAGTAATAATTTTATTTTCACAAAAAGTTTCTGGACTTTTATACATATATTTTCCTTCCCAATTTTATTATACATCTTAGGAGTGTTTCTTTTGCTTAATATTAGTCTCATCTGTAGGACGTAATGTCCTCTGATCCTTACTGCATGTCTATTGTGTCTTCATTTATTACTCTTGTTACCTGGAAAATCTGGTGATTAAACATGAACTCTTCTCATGCTTCATTGTTAAGCTAAAATACAGAGGAAATTATGTTCTCAAGTTGTCTTTTCCAGGCATTAAAATTCTGACTGATAATGGAAACCAGTGATCTGCCTAAACTTAATATTTCATAGGGAAAATTCTAAACGTTCTTTTGGAGAAGTAGTGAGTACTACCTCTGTTAATTTATTTATTGCCCTTTTTAAAAAATACAGAGACCAAGTCATTGTAATGTATCCTAGACTTTTATTTATATTGAACTATGGTTTATATAATATTATCCATATTTTAAAACCCAGAAGTCCATTCAATTTCCAGAATTTAGAATCCCTTAACCCTTGCCTTTATTCTTGATTTCTTAAAAATATAACTTTTCATGATATGCAATTAATGTACTGATTTTAATAGATTGTTTAAAAACTTCTAATAAAATAAGTTCTACAGATTGAGTTAATAGCTTAAACAATATATTTATAACTGTGTTAATGAAGGTCAGAAATACTCATAAAATTAAAATATGAAATATGCAAACACTTTGTATATGTCATTTAGAGCTATCTTGGACATCCAGGCCAAGAATATGTATCAAGTTTTTGTAAAGTGTGATTATACCAAAATTAAGGAAAATGTGGTGTGTTCTACACATTTTTGTTAATTGATAGAAATCACCATTTGAAATATCTTTACATTTCAGTTTATTGGTTTAACTATTGAATATATATGTAAGATAATGTACTGTAATAATATTATATACACTGTATGTAATTATATGTATCAGAGAAGAAGAAAATCACAACACAGGGTCATAATCAATGCTTTGTAGTAAATAGAAGCATCAGATTAAAATAAACAGAATACTTACATATGATCAAAAGACTGATGATTTGTGTGACACATTGAATACAAACTAATGTGCTCAATTAAGATAAATCAAAAGAAAAGTAGTAGTCTAATGCTTCATGGAGAAATGACTATTCTCCCTGTCTTTCCATAAATCTCTCTATTCTTCCATAAAACCCTTCATGTTTCAGGAGCTAAATAGCTAATGGAACAGTTATCTCATATTTTCCTTCACCGTTTGTCCCAAATATGGAATCCTGAACATATCCTACCAGCTATCTTAGCAGCAATATTTTCATGTGAAAGCTAAAAAGGAAAAACATTTGAAAAATCTTTTGTAATAAGCTCTTCTGATAATTCACAGAAGGCCATTTCCATTTATTTTTCTTAGGAAAAAAGTAAACCTAGAAAATTTAAAGTGTTTTGTTACAGAACTATATTTTTTTTTGGCTTCAGAAATATTCTTTGAGATAAATCCTTAATGACTTCTGGGAAAATAATAATAGGGCACTGATGAATCATGCACAAGATTAGCTTTGGTGAGTATATTTAATTGATATTATGGGACCTGTGTCCCAGGAGAAGGTTGAGAAAATTATCCAGCAGGGTGATGGTCAAGTATTTGGTGAGGTGGGAAGTGTAGTGAAAATAAACCAACATTTCCTGATCATATTTTTATGATGGCTATATCCTTCACACTGTATGGTATATGTTTAAAATATGAAAGCAAAACAGACAGAAGACTATTAATGAAGAAAGACATGATCTCATCGTGTATAAAATAACTTTAAAATTATTAAATCTTTTGAGTTGCATCATTTCAGCTATATTTCCTTAAGAAGTACTTCTACTTTCATGAATTGAGCTAAATAACTAGTATACACCAAAATTAGAAACAACCGAAATTTCACCTTTATGTTTCTGTATTATTTCCAATGTATTGGCATAGAATCCAAGCTACACTTTAATGTGTACCAAAACTGCTCTTACTAATGAGCAAATGAGGCACAGTTCATTCCACAGTGAGTAAATACAAGGCAGAAAAAGATAACTTCTTCAAAATAGCATCTTGTTGTTGAATATATATTATAAATGAAAACTAAGATACTTAAATTACTTTTGTGTACCCAATTATGATACTTCAAAGCAGAGGCTTAACTAATAGTTGATTTATTAGATATTTTATCACCACTGTAAGTATAAATATAATTATAAAAACACAAAATGATATTTTTCCATTTTAAAGAATTTGTCTTCATGTGATATATACATTACTTCAAGCACTTGATAATTAATAGGAAATCTTCATTTTAGCCAATAGTTAACCATTGGCTTTGGGCTCCCCTGGTGGCTCAGGGTAAAGACTATTCCTGCCAATGTAGGAAGCGTGGGTTCAGTCCCTGGGTTAGCTTCAAACCCTGAGTCAGGTTTTCCACATTTGATTTTTTTTTAATTTCAATTTTTAATTAAACTTCACATTTAATTTCAATATTTCCATTCCTTCTAATTAAATGGTGTGAGATACTTACAGTGATTGAAAACGGTAAAGGTGTGTGATTTATCTTTGAATTTCCCTCATTTGTATACCAATAATTGTGTTCTCTGATCCTTATACATGTATGTTAAATAGGTTTTTTTCAGTAATTTCATGGATTTGATGTTATGATTTTTTATCCCTAATTTTAGCAATTTTTTCAATTAAACATAATTTCTGTTGACATCACTCACTGAAAGAAATCACCCACCAAACACCTGCAGTCTTCACAACAGTTTATTGCCTTCAAAAGAGTAAATGGTGGAAAATATAGATAAATAGTGATTGAAAACGGTAAAGAAAGTGTATGGATTTATCTTTTTCACAATTTCCCTAATTTTTTTAAATCTTTTTAACAAAACTTATTTATATTTATTTAACTTATTTATTTTTAATTTTTATTTTATATTGGAGTATAATTGATTAACACTGTTCTGTTAGTTTCAGGTGTACATCACAGTGAATCAATTATACATATACATGAATCTATTCTTTTTCAAAATTATTTTCCTATTTAGGTTACTACAGAATAGTGAGCAGAGTTCACTGTGGTACACAGTAGGTCTTTGGTGGTTATCTCCTTTAAATATAGCAGTGTGTACATGTCCATCCCAAACACTCTCTGCAATCTGTTTTTTTCCCTTTACAGATTTGAATAGCTGACTCAATAGAAAAGGAAATAAAAGTAGGGAGGAGACAGAGTCCTTTGGTATAAATAATCATAAAGCATGGTTTTCTAAGTCTTGAATTTAGGTTCCATTCATTAACTGTGGGTTATTGTGAATTTTATTTTGAATCATTTATTCCTCATGTAGGACTTGAATAGCTATCTAGAGCTTTCTAATTGTCTTTTGAAATTAAAGACCAATATTAAAATCACATCTCAGACTCTTCCTATGTTTGCCAACTGTGGAATACATGATACATAGAGCTGGGGAACATTATAAGGAGAAAAAAGTAACAAATACAGAGAAATACTTTTGGAAGTAGAAAAGTGAAATATAAAAGGAGCTATAAAATAACTGTGAAATCTTTGACCACCCTATTTAATTTGAATTGTGTCCTCCTTTCCTTACAGCATATCAATTTTGTTCATATTATTTTCACTTACTACAATACAAAATAATTTAAATTTCAATTATGTTGACTGTTTGAATCTGTTCCTGCACTAGAAATAAACTCTGCAATATCAAGAGGTTTTGTGTGCTTTGTTGCCTTCTGTATATCAACCATCTGAAACAGTGGTTTGTGTTTATGTGTTGTTTATTTGTGGTTTCAGTTACAGATTTCATAATGATTAACCCACTCCAGTGTTCTTGCCTGGAGAATCCCAGGGACGGCAGAGCCTGGTGGGCTGCCGTCCATGGGGTCACACAGAGTCGGACACGACTGAAGCAACTTAGCAGCAGCAGTGCTTGATTGATAATAAAATTTTTTTTGTTGTTGAAGACAAGTCCTTCAGGACTTGTTTTACCTACTGGTTTCTTAAGGTGTATGTAAAGGGATTCAGCATGGGAGCAACAGAGGTATTAAGTACTGCTGCTGCTGCTGCTACTGCTAAGTCACTTCAGTCGTGTCCGACTCTGTGTGATCCCATAGATGGCAGCCCACCAGGCTTCCCCGTCCCTGGGATTCTCCAGGTAAGAACATTGGAGTGGTTGCCATTTCCTTCTCCAATGCATGAAAGTGAAAAGTGAAAGTGAAATCGCTCAGTCCTGTCCGACCCTCAGCGACCCCATGGATTGCAGCCCACCAGGCTCCTCCATCCATGGGATTCTCCAGGCAGGAGTACTGGAGTGGGGTGCCATTGCCTTCTCCGATGAAAATACAATTCCTGTGAGAAACAGAAACCACAATCATATGAGCAAGTAGAGAAGGCCTTTTTCTTTGCTGGGCAGAAGGTATCTTCAGAATTGTTTTAAGGATGTGTAAAAGAGAATCACCAAGGCTAAAGTTACCATGAGTGTGAATGCTGCTAAGAAAAATGCCATAAGTTCTAGAAACTCTGTGTCTGTGCAAGCAATCAGTAGCATAGGAGAAGAGTCACAAGTGAAGTGATCAATGATGTTGGAATCACAGAAATCTAGCTGGAAGCCCATAATCAGGGTCGGGTAGAGGAGGGAAGATAATTAAGAAACCAGCCAGCCAGGAGCTGATTACAAGCTGATTACAAGCTAGTTGCAGACTCTGTTACTCATGATGGTTGTGTAATGTATAGGTTTGCTGATAGCCACATAACAATCATAGGACATCACCTCCAGAAGGAAAAACTCTGGAGGCCAGAATTGAAAAACAAACAAACAAACAAAAAACAACACTTGTGTCATGCAAGCATTATAGGAAATGATTGTGTCTCCTGTAGCAGGGCTGCTCAGAAACCTAGGAATACAGACTGTGGTGAATGAAATTTCTAAGAAAGAGAAATTCCTAAGGAAGAAATACACAGGTATCTTCAAACAGACACTGGATAGTTTTAACATGATGATGTTCATGTTTCCATTACACTCAGTAAGTAGGTGAACAACATAAAGAAGAATATTACAACTTGTACCTCTGAGCCATCTTTAAGCCCCAGAAAAATGAATTCTCTGATTAATGCTTTATTTGGCATGACTAAACTCTGAATCCTGCAGGTCTGTAGGTAAAAAAAGAGAGGATATCAACTCCTTATATGATTTCAAATACATTTATAGTGCTTTTATCTTGTACAAAGAACAATAAAACACACATTATTAGGAAGTGACAAAACTTTATCCATCAGAATAAAGCAAAAGCACTCAATGTGTCAGCAAATTTGGAAAACTCAGCAGTGGCCACAGGACTGGAAAAGGTCAGTTTTTATTCCAATCCCAAAAAAAGGAAATGCCAAAGAATGCTCAAACTACCACACAATTGCACTCATCTCACACGCTAGTAAAGTAATGCTCAAAATTCTCCAAGACAGGCTTCAACAATATGTGAACCGTGAACTTACAGATGTTCAAGCTGGTTTTAGAAAAGGCAGAGGAACCAGAGATCAAATTACCAGCATCCACTGGATCATGGAAAAAGCAAGAGAGTTCCAGAAAAACATCTATTTCTGCTTTATTGACTATGTCAAAGCCTTTGATTGTGTGGATCACAATAAACTGTGGAAAATTCTGAAAGAGATGGGAATACCAGACCACCTGAGCAGCCTCTTGAGAAACCTATATGCAGGTCAGGAAGCAACAGTTAGAACTGGACATGGAACAACAGACTGGTTCCAAATAGGAAAAGGAGTACGTCAAGGCTGTATATTGTCACCCTGCTTATTTAACTTATATGCAGAGTACATTATGAGAAATGCTGGACTGGATGAAACACAAGCTGGAATCAAGATTGCTGGGAGAAATATCAATAGCCTCAGATGCGCAGATAAACACCACCCTTATGGCAGAAAGTGAAGATGAACTGAAAAGCCTTTTGATGAAAGTGAAAGTGGAGAGTGAAAAAGTTGGCTTAAAGCTCAACATTCAGTAAATGAAGATCATGGCATCTGGTCCCATCACTGCATGGCAAATAGATGGGGAAACAGTGGAAACAATGACTGACTTTATTTTTTTGGGCTCCAAAATCACTGGAGATGGTGATTGCAGCCATGAAATTAAAAGATTGGAGCCTATATACAAAGTGAAGTAAGCCAGAAAGTAAAACACCAATACAGTATACTAACGCATATATATGGAATTTAGAAAGGTGGTAACAATAACCCTGTATACAAGACAGCAAAAGAGACACTGATGTATAGAACAGTCTTTTGGACTCTGTGGGAGGGGGAGAGGGTGGGATGATTTGGAAGAATGGCATTGAAATATGTATAATATCATATATGAAACGAGTCGCCAGTCCAGGTTTGATGCACGATACTGAAAGCTTGGGGCTGGTGAACTGGGATGACCCAAAGGGATAGTATGGGGAGGGATGAGGGAGGAGGGTTCAGGATGGGGAACACAAGTATACCTGTGGCAGATTCATTTTGATATATGGCAAAACCAATACAATATTGTAAAGTTAAATAAAATAAAATTAAAAAAAGAAAAAAAAAAGAAGATTAAAAAAATAAATAAATAAAAGATGCTTACTCCATGGAAGGAAAGTTATGACCAACCTAGATAGCATATTCAAAAGCAGAGACATTACTTTGCCAACAAAGGTCCATCTAATCAAGGCTATAGTTTTTCCAGTAGTCATGTATGGATGTGAGAGTTGAACTATGAAGAAAGTTGAGCGCCGAAGAATTGATGCTTTTGAACTGTGGTGTTGAAGACTCTTGAGAGTCCCTTGGACTGCAAGGAGATCCAACCAGTCCATTCTAAAGGAGATCATCGCTGGGTGTTCTCTGGAAGGAATGACGCTAAAGCTGAAACTCCAGTACTTTGGCCACCTCATGCGAAGCGTTGACTCATTGGAAAAGACTCTGATGCTAGGAGGGATTGGGGGCAGAAGGAGAAGGGGACGACAGAGCAAGAGATGGCTGGATGGCATCACCGACTTGATGGACATGAGTTTGAGTGAATTCCGTGAGTTGGTGATGGACAGGGAGGCTTGGCATGCTGCAATTCATTGGGTCACAAAGAGTCGGACACGACTGAGCGACTGAACTGAACTGAATGCAAATTCATATTATGAAACATGTATAATATTATGTATGAAACAAGTCACCAGTCCAGGTTCGATGCACGATATTGGATGCTTGGGGCTGGTGCACTGGGATGACCCAGAGGGAGGGTATCGGGAGGGAGGAGGGAGGAGGGTTCAGGATGGGGAACACAGATATACCTGTGATGGATTCATTTCGATATTTGGCAAAACTAATACAATATTGTAAAGTTTAAAAATAAAATTTAAAAAAATTCATATTAGAATTTGTCTAGTGGGGAAAAAAGTTAATCTGTGTTTAAAAACCTTAAATTTTTATCTCAGCTTTTGATAATTCCCTGCTGTATAGTTTTGATTACTTATTAACATACAGAAAGTCATTTTTCACAGTCATAAGAACAAGTCATAATGATAAATACTTAGCGTACTTCACTAGGAAGTAGGTCATTGGGAAGATTAAACAAGTTACTGAGTATATAGTATTTCTGAAAACATAATGTGCATAAAATTCTACATGCTAATTTTTCTATTCAAAAATTTATTTTTGTTTTGGAATGCATTCTTTTTCTAAATAAGTTGTGGTCTAGTCATAGTAAAAAGTTAAAGAGAAAATATTATTTATGAGCAATTCATTGAAATCAATTCTATTCTGCCTTTATGCAAAATTAATTCTATTCACTCCTTTTTAACTAAAGGTAATGCAAGCACAATCTTAGCTTCTTGTTAGCCCAATGTTAGCCCATAAACAAAGTTACAGGGTAAAATTTCCTGTTGGACTCCTTAAATAAAGTCAATCACTAAACAATGAAAGAGATCATATTGTTTCCTATAAAAGATTAAATACTTATTTCAGAAAGTTATTGCATGACAACCTTTATCAAGTTCTGCTTTCAAAAATAGTAATTTGATAGCTGTATTGTTTATTAAACTAGTTATGAAGGATGCAATAGGGAAAGAAACTATATTAAAAGGAAGATAGTAACATCAATGATAACAGTAATTAATCATATAACAAAATATAATGAATTTTACTATTAGTGTTATTATCAATATTATTCATATTATAACAAAGATATAAACAGCCTTTTACTCTGTGCCCAAAATGCTTTTGCTTGGTCCTTTTAAGGGACTCATTATGCAGATGAGGGAATTGACTGAAAAAATACTACCTGACTCCCTCCTCAGGCAAGTGTGATACATTTATGAGTTCAGCTCTGACAAGTTTACAAAGCTATAGGCAGAGAAAATAATGCAAGAATTGACAGAGTGCCTTCATGCTGCATTTTAAAGAGAGTAATTTTTAGAGATATATGATTTCAAAAAGATAATTAATGATGTAGATAAAGAAAAAATGCACTCACCTTTATGATAGTCAATGGAACCGAGTCATGGTTTAAACCTGAATATTTTTCTGATTATCTACAATAAGAGAAACATGATGTTTTAGGTAGAAAAGATTTCCTTCACTTTGACATATTTTATAAAATGAATTCACATTTGTGCACTCATGATTAAAAATTTAAATCTTTGGTTTGGATTTTCCTAGTCATAAACCAACCATTTCTCAAATACCCAATCTGTGAGGATGAAAAAATCCAGTCCGCAAACGTCCAAAATTTTTTTTTTTGTAATTTAAGTGTCATGGGTTTTATGACTTTTCTGATATTGCTCAGTGATATAGGTTTTCCAAAATGCTTTTCTCCAAAATAAACTGACCCATTTAATATATTTTGAGTGTACTGTTACAGATGAGGTTTTTTTTTTTTTTTTTTTTTTTTGAGGGAAATATAAAGAAAACTTCTCTGAGGAAGAAAAACCAGTGCATCTACAATGCAGTTTATTTTAGCTACAATTTTTAATAAGATTCCTTCAGGAGCCATTAGGTATTGAATGACTATAGAATTCTATCTGTAATACTGGAGTTTGCATGGAAAAAAAGGAAAGACTGATGAAAAAATTATTTCTTGGTTATTTTTCAAATATTTTTTCTGACCATTGTTTTAAAAGAAGAGAGACTCTCATTGACTCTCTTGCAAATTTTTGTGAGGAAAATGAATATAGGGTAAAAATTTATTTGGAGCTTAAAAGAAATACCTTACCTATGTGGTTATATAGTACAAACGATGGTGAAAAGGTGTTTTTTGTTTTTGTTTGTCCTTTCTTTTTTAAATACAGCTGATGTTCTCTTTGGAAAAGGTCATACATTTTTAATGAGAGATTTAATAAAGTATTACAGATTTCTTCAAGTAAATATTTTGTATACTTGGATTTAGAAAGGAACAGATAAAATGTGTCACCAAAGATTGGGTGTTTTAAACTTTAATTTTAGTTAAAATTAATTAACATAATGGTTTCTAGACTTCAATTAATGGTGTCATAGGGATGGCAGTCCACATGGTCTATGCTCTACCAAGCTAAAATAATAGCTGTTTACTTTGCACGATAGGGAGTATTTGTAGGACTGAATGCAATGATTATGGTAAATAGGGCTCTATTATCAGGCAGAGGCAAAGAAAGATAACACCTAATAGCATGATTCGATCTGGAGGAGTTCAGTTCAGTTCAGTCACTCAGTCCTGTCTGACTCTGCGACCCCATGGACTGCAGCACACCAGGCTTCCCTGTACATCACCAACTCTTGAGTTTATTCAAACTCATGTCCATTGAGCCGGGGATGCCATCCAATAATTTCATCCTCTGTCGCCCCTTCTTCTCCCGCCTTCAGTCTTCCCCAGGATCAGGGTCTTTTCAAATGAGTCAGCTCTTCACATCAGGTGGCCAAAGTATTGGAGTTTCAGCTTCAGTTCAGTTCAGTTCAGTCCCTCAGTTGTGTCTGACTCTTTGTGACCGCATGAATCGCAGCATGCCAGGCCTCCCTGTCCATCACCAACTCCGGGAGTTCACTCAGACTCATATCCATCGAGTCAGTGAAGCCATCCAGCCATCTCATCCTCTGTTGTCCCCTTCTCCTCCTGACCCCAACCCCTCCCAGCATCGGTCTTTTCCAATGAGTCAACTCTTCACATGAGGTGGCCAAAGTACTGGAGTTTCAGCTTCAACATCAGTCATTCCAATGAACACTCAGGACTGATCTCCTTTAGGATGGACTGGTTGGATCTCCTTGCAGTCTAAGGGACTCTTTCTTCCAAGGAGCAAGTGTCTTTTAATTTCATGGATGCAGTCACCATCTGCAGTGATTTCGGAGCCCAAAAGATAAAGTCTGCCACAGTTTCCACTGTTTCCCCATCTATTTCCCATGAAGTGATGTGACCAGATGCCATGATCTTAGTTTTCTGAATGTTGAGCTTTAAGCCAACTTTTTCACTCTTCACTTTCACTTTCATCAAGAGGCTTTTGAGTTCCTCTTCACTTTCTGCCATAAGGGTGATGTCATCTGCCTACCTGAGGTTATTGATATTTCTCCCAGCAATCTTGATTCCAGCTTGTGCTTCATCCAGCCCAGCATTTCTCTTGATGTACTCCGCATATAAGATAAATAATCACGATGACAATATACAGCTTTGACGTACTCCTTTTCCTACTTGGAACCAGTCTGTTGTTCCATGTACAGTTCCAGCTGTTGCTTCCTGACCTGCATATAGATTTCTCAAGAGGCAGGTCAGGTGGTCTGGTATTCCCATCTATTGAAGAACTTTCCACAGTTTATTGTGATCCACACAGTCAAAGGCTTTGGCATAGTCAATAAAGCAGAAATAGATGTTTTTCTGGAACTCTTTTGCTTTTTTGAAGATCCAGCAGACGTTGGCAATTTGATCTCTGGTTCCTCTGCCTTCTCTAAATCCACCTTTAACATCTGGAAGTTCACAGTTCACATATTCCTGAAGCTTGGCTTGTAGAATTTTGAGCAGTACTTTACTAGCATGTGAGATGAGTGCAACTGTGTGGTAGTTTGAGCATCCTTTGCATTGCCTTTCTTAGGGATTGGAATGAAAACTGACCTTTTCCAGTCCCATGGCCACTGCTGAGTTTTCCAAATGTACTGGCATATTGAGTGCAGCACTTTCACAGAATTCTCTTTTAGGATTTTAAATAGCTCAACTGGAGTTCCATCACCTCCACTAGCTTTGTTCGTGGTGATGCTTCCTAAGGCCCACTTGACTTCACATTCCAGGATTTCTGGCTCTAGATAACACCATCGTGATTATTCAAGTAGTGAAAATCTTTTTTGTACAGTTCTTCTGTGTATTCTTGCCACTTCTTCATAATATCTTCTGATTATGTTAGCAAGGAGAGATAAAAAAGCCTGCTATTCATTATTGTTGTGTAATGCAATGGCTTATAGATAGCCACATAATGATCATAGGGCATGATGGTCAAAAGAAAAACTTCTGTTGAACCAAGGAATATGAGAAAATGTCCTGGTCCATGCAAGAATTATACGAAATGGTCATATCCACTGTTACAATGCTGACCATAAATCTAGGAATACAAACTGTAGTGAATGAGATTTCTAAGAAAGTGAAATTCCTAAGGAATAAATACATGGGTGTTTTGGGGTGTGAGTTTAGCAGAGTAAGTGTGATAACTGTCATGTTTTCAGTCGCTCTCAGTATATATGTGCAAAATAGAAACAGAAAAGTGAAAACATTTAGCTCTGGATCATCTGTTAATCCCAGAAGTATGAACTCTTTGGCAGAGGTGGGATTTCTCATTTCTTATTGCTTACTTCTTCCTGGTCTGTAAATACAAACAAGAAACATGATTTAGTGAGTACAGGGTTTCTTTTTTCTAACCTTTGCTTGTTTAAGAAATGTATGATATAATGGATCAATAAATTAATCACTTAGTGTTACCACCACTTTTGAAACCAAGTTTAAGCCAGGACAAGAAAACTTTTTTATTTAGATCATTCTCCTTTTAATATTGAGTGAGTCCCTTGATCTCTTCAAGAAAACTAGAGATAACAAGGGAACATTTCATGCAAAGATGGGCTCTATAAAGGGCAGAAATGGTATGGACCTGACAGAAGCAGAAAGTATTAACAAGAGATGGCGAGAATACACAGAAGCACTGTACAAAAAGATCTTCACGACCCAGTTAATCACGATGGTGTGATCACTCATCTAGAGTCAGTCATCCTGGAATTTGAAGTCAAGTGGGCCTTAGGAGGCATCACTACAAACTAAGTTAGTGGAGGTTATGGAATTCCAATCCATCCTAAAGGAGATCAGACCTGGGTGTTCATTGGAGGGTCTGATGTTGAAGCTGAAAGTCCAATACTTTAGCCACCTGATGCGAAAAGCTGAGTCATTTGCAAAGACCCTGATGCTGGGAAAGATTGAGGGCAGGAAGAGAAGGGGATGACAGAGGATGAGATGGTTGGATGGCATCACTGACTCAGTGGACATGAGTTTGGGTGGGCTCCGGGAGTTGGTGTTAGACAGGGAGGCCTGGCGTGATGCAGTCCATGGGGTCACAAAGAGTTGGACATGACTGAACTGAACTGAGTCCCTTGAAAAGAGTAATAATCATGTTTGTATAAGAAAAATATGTTTATCACATATAGTTATCTATCTTTTCAGAGTTTGATCATATGGGTAAAAAAGTTCAGTAAAATACTATAAAATGTTTTAATATTTGTTCAATCACCACATGTATAATTTGAAATTTGTCTTTAAGAGTTATTTTCCATATTTTTAAATCTTAATATCATTCTGGCTATGTAATTAATATATTACCAAAAGATCAGAGCCATCAAAATTAATATGTATATACTCCTAAATAAACAAACTCAGAACTTGAGGATTTTCTTTTCTGAGTTAAACAATAATCTATTACTTTTAAGAATAGATTCTTCCAAGCAAAGTTAATTAATCTAAATATAAATTTATTAGAAAATGGGAAAAATAAATGAGGTGAGAAAAGAAAAATATACTTATAATTATATAAGCCCATGTGGTAGCAATTTGACTCTTCAAACCCAAGTAATCTGTTGCTTTGAGTGTCGGTGTGGAATCTTTACTTATGGAATATTTCATAGACTTCCCAACTTGTTTGTTTCTGCCTCTGATTTTTCTATGCAATAACATACTTACATAGTGCATTGGTGGAATTTGGCAGTATTATCCTGGCTGTGTAGAGTGAGATGAACATATTGAAGGATAAATCCAGCAGAAAATTTATTTCTGAAGTTGATGAGGCCCTAAAAGATAAGTGACATAGTCCCGGGTACTGATAGAAGGTGTTACATCCAGAAGACAAGCAAAGAGTTCAAGAGGTCCCTCAGGAAAGGGTTGCTGACGTGGTGGCAGAGGCTCTGTGGCAGCCCCACGTGGTCAATTCATGTGAGTCTGAAAGGATGAGACTCGGGTAATATTGCAAGATTTTTTATTGAGTAACAGTGTCTCTGATACTAGCTTGTTTAGGAGGAAGGCTAGAAGTGCTGGAAATGGGAGAGGGTAATAGCGAAACAAACCTTTGTCCTAAGTGTTTAACTGGTTGCACAGCAGAACTAGAGACCAAGCTTTCCTGGAATGTGGGTCAGACTCTCAAAAAACTAAATGGATACTAGAAAAAGGGAATGGAAAAGAAGTGGGATCAGAGCAGTACTTACTTTGGTGAAACAGGCAAATAAAAGGGATAAAGTTACGTGTTTTACTGGTTAATAAAGTGAAGCTGCTAGTTCCTAAGGAGAAAGCTCAAACTAGTATAGTAATATAATATCTTACTTGGCTCTCAGTAACCTTTGTGAAAGAAAGATAGTTTACATTTTTGTTTTACTTTGCTTACCTTCCAGGGCAAAGACTATATTGACTAAATAGTGCCTCCAAAACAAACAGATTGCTTTTTTTTTCCCCTCAAAATAGTCACAGGGGATTGTTGCAGTGAAATAGAATTCAAATGTCTCTGGAGAGTGATGGTGTCATTAGTCCACCTTAAATTTAGCTGAATAATATAAATTAGGTGTTCATGGGGAATAATTTTTTTAAAAAAGAAAAGATGTCAGAGAACAACTGCAAAGAACAACAGCAAGGAATTAGCAATCTTTGAAATTTTGGATTTCATATTGTCCATGTTATTTTATTTTTCCTGAAATAAATGTTAGCTGAAGTGATATATTTCAATGAATGTAAACTTGTGCAGAAGCAGAAAATAGCAAGAGTGCTACCAGTAGATTCTATGTGCTATTCAAATGTTTTACTTTTTATAGAATTATTCAGACTCCTTTCCCATGGGTAATTTGTGTATTCCAACTCACATATTAATGTGTTCAATTATTTATTTAGATCAGTATGGATTTGTGAATATTTAATAGTTTGAATTATATCCAATGCTAATTTATTTTGTTGCTAGATTTTTCCAGCTTCAGCCACTGGGAACCCTCTCAATTGGCTACTGTCCTTTGACCTACTGCTATCATAGTGCTTTAAAAGGTCACTTCTTTATTTTCTGGCATTATACAATGCTTCAGGATCATCTTGTATATTCCTTACCATAGCCCTTTAGTCAGATATTTCTTCAATGATGCATGAATACTTTTATTGGAGAATGGTATTAGAAAGTGTTAGTCACTCAGTTGTGTCCAACTCTCTGCGACCGCATGACTGTAGCCCACCAGGCTCCTCTGTCCATGGAATTCTCTAGGCAAGAATACTGGAGTGAGTTGCCATAGAAATCAGGATCTCAAATATGGGTGTGTTCATTGCTGTCACAGTGCCATTGATTCTAGGTCCCCTGTAACTCAAATGATAAAGAATCTGCCTGAAAGGCAGGAGCCCAGGGTTCTATCCCTGGGTTGGGAAGTTCCTCTGGAGAAGGAAACGGCAATCCACTCCAATATTTTTGCCTGCAGAATTCCATGGACAGAGAAGCCTGGTGGGCTACAGTCTGTAGGGTCGCAGAGTCAGACATAACTGAGCAACTAACACAGTCACACACAAGAGGACAGAACCAGGGAAAATGTATGAGCCTATGAACCTGTGTATAAATACGTATGCATACTATTACTCTATCTTACCTTCTGGATTTATACTAAGCTAAAAATAAATCTATACTGTATCTTTGTTACCAGGTACATTATAATAACTTATTCCTCTAGCTCCTCTATAAGCTCCCACTGCAAAAGTAAGATTCCTGGCACCCACCATCCATTTCCTTAATCCTTCAGTTCCTATATACTTATATAACATATCAAAATTATTTACCTATATAATGATAGGAAAATACTTTCTAAGCTAGAGTGCAGAACGTATGTGCCTTTTCTTTGTTTTTAGTCCTACAAATCTCAATCATTTTTGAAGTTACTTAAGTCAGCAACTTTGAACCCTATTCCCTTCAGTGAGATTATTGCAGATATTTAAAATACAGTTATTTTGGGAGTCATATTCTGCATTCCATTCTGTGATCCCCTAACCTCTTAAATGATTTTTTTTAAACATTTGTGTAAATTAAGGTTTACCTCCTCTTTTTAAAAAACAATTTTTGGCTGTGCTATGTCTTCATTTCTGCAGGAGGGCTTTCTCTAGTTGTGATGAGTGAGAACTACTCTCTTACTTGTGGTGCACAGACGTCTAATTGCAGTGGCTTCTTCTGTGAAGCACAGGCTCTAGGGCATGGGCTCAGTAGTTGTGATGCATGGGCTTAGTTGCTTCATGGCATGTGAGGTGTTTTTTTACCAGGGATCAAATAGGTGTTCTCTACATTGGCAGTTGGATTGTTAACCACTGGGCCACCAAGGAAGCCCAAAGTTTACTCTTTGGAATGTAATTTTCTATGAATTTTGACAAATGCATAGGACCATGAATTCATCATTGCAATATTATAAAAAATAATTTCTTTGCCTTAAAGTCCCCATTCATGTCACCTATGTAATCTCTTTTTCTCAATGATCTCTGGCGGACATTAATCTTTTTACATTATGTATTGTTTTCCTTTTACTAGGATATGATATAATTGAGATCATATAGTATGCTGCCTTTTCAAACAGATTTCATTAAATTAAAAATATTGATTTCTAGATTATCCATGTCTTCACAATTTGATAGCTCATATCTTTCTGTCACTGTATGCATTCATTTACCTTTTTAGGAGCATCTTGAATACTTCTAGTGTTTTGTAATTATAAATAAAATTTCTAGCAAACATTTGCATGCAGTTTTTGTGTGGACATGAGTTTTCAAATCAACAGGGTAAGTATCTGCAAGGGAAATTGCTGGATCATGTGGAAATTTATATTCAGAATTTTTTTTTTTTCTTTTTCCACTTGGCTTGTGGGATCTTAGTTCCCCACCAGGGACTGAATGCAGGCCATGGTAGTGAAGCCTAGAATCTTAATCACTGGGTCACCAGAGAACTCAGGAAATCCCTATAGGATTCTAAAATGTATTTGATTTTAATTGGAAGATAATTGCTTTACAATATTGTGTTGGTTACTGCCTACATGAATAAGCCATAAGCATGGTTTTTTAAGAAACTGAGAAATTCCTTCCAAAGTGACATTTTGCATTACCATTAGCAATGAATGAGACTATCAGACTTCCTGTTACTCTGCATTATTTTTAGCAATCAGTGTTGTTAATGTTTTATAGTTTAGTCATAATATGTGCATAGTGGTAGCTCATTATTGATATAATTTGCAGTTGTCTAAGGGCAGTGATCTCTAACATCTTTTCATTCTAATCCCTCTGATTCAAGGAATTAGATCTGGTAGACATAGTGCCTGAAGAATTATGGACAGAAGTTCCTAACATTGAATAGAAGGTGGTGACCAAAACCATCTCAGAGAAAAAGAAGTGCAAGAAAGAGAAGCGGTTGTCTGAGGAGGTTTTACAAACTGTTGAGAAAAGAAAAGAAATGAAAATCATGGGAAAAACGGAAAGATATACCCAACTGAATGCAGTGTTGCAGAGAATAGCAGAGAGAGAGAGAGAAAAGGCCTTTTTAAATGAACAATACAGAAAGGTAGAGAAAAACAAAAGAATGGGAAAGACTCGAGGTCTCTTCAAGAAAATTGAAGAGGTCAAGGAAATATTTCATGCAAGGATAGACACGATAAAGGACAGAAATAGCATGGCCTAAGAAAAGCAGAAGAAATTAAGAAGAGGTGGCAAGAATACATATTAAAAATACACAAAAAAATGTTTTAATGACTGGGATAACCGTGATGATGTAGTCACTCACCTAGAGCCAGACATCCTGGAGTGTGAAGTCAAGTGAGTCTTTGGAAGTATTACTATGAACAAAACTAATGGAGGTAATGGAATTCCAGTTGGGCTATTACAAATCCTAAAACATGATGTTGTTAATGGGCTGAACTCAATATGGCAGAAAATTGGAAAACTCAGCAGTGACCACAGGACTGGAAAAGATCATTTTTCATTCCAGTCCCAAAGAAGAGCGATGCCAAAGATGTTAAAGCTGTCATACTATTTCAATCATTTCACATGCTAGCAAAGTTATGCTCAAAATCCTTCAGCTAGCCTTCAGCAGTACGTGAGCTGAGAACTTTCACACATGTAAGCTGAGTTTAGAAAAGGCAGAGGAACAAGTAATTAAATTGCCAACATTCGTTGGATCATTGGAAAAGTAAGAGAATGCCAGAAATTCATGTACTACTGCTTCATTGACTATAATAAAACCTTTGAATGTATGGATTACAACAAACTGTGGAAAATTCTTAAAGAGATGGGAATAACAGACTATCTTACTTGTCTCCTGAGAAACCTGTGTGCAGGTCAAGAAGCAACAGTTAGAATCAGATCTGGAACAAGCGACTGGTTCATAATTGAGAAAAGAGTACAACATAGTTGTATATTGTCACTGTGTTTTTTTAACCTCTATGCAGAGAACATCATGGGAAATGTTGGACTGAATGAATCACAACCTGGAATCAAGATTGCTGAGAGAAATACAACAACCTCAGATATGCAGATGATACCACTATAATGGCAGGAAGTGAACTAAAACGCCTCTTGTTGAGACTGAAAGAGGAGAGTGAAAAAGCTAGCTTAAAACTCAACATTTAAGAAACTAAGATCATGGCATCTTGTCCCATTGCTATTGCTAAGTCACTTCAGTCGTGTCCGACTCTGTGCGACCCCATAGACGGCAGCCCACCAGGATTCCCAGTCCCTGGGATTCTCCAGGCAAGAACACTGGAATGGGTTGCCATTTCCTTCTCCATAAGTTCATGGCAAATATAGAAGAGGAAAAGTGGAAGTACCATCAGATTTTATTATCTTGGGCTCAAAAATCACTGCAAACAGTAACTGCTGCCATGAAATTAATAGATGCTACTCCTTGGAAGAAAAGTCATGACAAAACCTAGATGGCATACTAAAAAGTAAAGAGATAACTTTGTCAACAAAGGTCTGTATTGTCAAAGCTATGGTATCTCCAGTAGTCATATATGGATGTGAGAGTTGGACTGTGAAAAAAGCTGAATGCCGAAGAATGATGCTTTTGAACTGTGGTGTTGGAGAAGACTCTTGAGAGTCCCTTGGACTGCAAGGAGATCCATCCAGTCCATTCTAAAGGAGATTCGTCCTGGGTGTTCTTTGGAAGGAATGATGCTGAAGCTGAAACTCCAATACTTTGGCCACCTGATGTGAAGAGCTGACTCATTAGAAAAGACTCTGATGCTGGGAGGGATTGGGGGCAAGAGGAGAAGGGGACGACAGAGGATGAGATGGCTGGATGGCATCACCGACTCGATGGACATGAGTTTGAGTGATCTCCGGGTGTTGGTGGTGGACAGGGAGGCCTGATGTGCTGTGATTCATGGGGTCGCAAAGAGTCGGACACGACTGAGCAACTGAACTGAACTGAACTTGCAAGTAATGTCTTTAGTGCTCCAAGTTTTCTTATTTTATTGAATCCTCAATCACCACATAGTCTAATGCTCTTTCTGAAAATAAAACATTTTGAAATTTATCTTTTTAGAGAGTTATTTTCCATATGTTTAAATTTGTAATGTCATTCCTGCCTACATAAATAATAACTTACCAAAAGAATCAGAGCCATAAAGATTAATATGCATATATTCCTAGATAAACTCAGAAGTTAAAGTTTTTCTTTTATGAGTTAAATACTAATCTGTTACTTTTTAGAAGAGATTCTTATAAGCAAAGTTAATTGATCTAAGTATAAATTTATTAGAAAATGAGAAAACTAAATGAGGTGAGATAAGAAAAAAATACACTTACAATTATATAATCCCATGTGGTAACAATTTGACTGTTCAAACCCAAGTAATCTGTTGCTTTCATTTAAGTGTTGGTGTGGAATCTTTATTTTTGGAATGTTCCATAGACTTCAAAGCTTGTTTCTAACTTTTCTGATTTTCCTATGCAATAACATACTTACATAGTGTGTAGGTGGAATTTGGCAGTATGCTCCTGGCTGCGTAGAGTGAGATAAACATATTGAAGGATAAATCCAGTACAGAGTTTATTCCTGAAATTGACAAGACCCTAACAGAAAAGTGACATAGTCCCAGGTGCTAATAGAAGGTGTTACATCCAGAAGACAAGCAAAGAGTTCAAGAGGTCCCTCAGGAAAGGGTTGGTGACATGGTAGCAGAGGCTCCGTGGCAGTCCCACATCATCAGTTAATGTTGCTGTGAGAGGCTGAGCCTCCAGTAGTATTGCGAGATTTTAATTGAGTAACAGTGTCTCTGATACTAGCTTGTTGTTTAAGAGGAAAGCTAGAAGTGCTGGAAATGGGAGAGAGTAGCAGCTAAATGAAACTTTGTCCTAAGTGCTTAAATAGTTGCACAGTAGAACAAACCAGAGACCAAGCTTTCCTGAAATGTGGGTCAGACTCGAAGAACTGAAGAGATAACAGAAAAAGGGAAAGGAAACGAAGAAAGTGTGATTAGAACAGTACTTACTCTCATGAAACAGGCAAATAAAGGCGATAAAGTTATTTACTTTGCTGGTTAATAAAGTGAAGCTCCTATTTCCTAAGGAGAGAGCTCAAATTTCTGAGTGAGAATCAAGAAATAGAAGTTCTGGAAAAGAAATGCAATGCATGGCATATCAGTAGAAACTTGTGAGAAAAATGCAGTTGGAACTATTCCACATTTCCCCATCCAAGGCCAGGCATTTAGTACCTCATTTCCCCAATTTTCATAAAACTAGCAGTAGCCTAACCTTAGATGCAAGGAAAATCTAGCAATATAATATCTTACTTGGCTCTCAGTAACCTTTGTGAAAGAAGGATGGTTTATAATTTTTGTTTTCACTTGTTTACCTTCCAGGGGCTAAGACTAGATTGTCTAACTACTGTTCCCAAAACAAACAGACTGGTTTTTACCTGCTATTTTTTTCCCCTTAAAATAGCCACAGGGAATTGCTGCAGTGAAACAGAATTCAAATGCCTCTGGAGAGAGATGGTGCGTACTGCTGCTGCTGCTGCTGCTGCTAAGTCGCTTCAGTCGTGTCCAACTCTGTGCGACCCCATAGACGGCAGCCCACCAGGCTCCCCCATCCCTGGGATTCTCGAGGCAAGAACAGTGGAGTGGGTTGCCATTTCCTTCTTCAATGCCTGAAAGTGAAAAGTGAAAGTGAAGTCGCTCAGTCGTGTCTGACTCTTAGCAACCCCATGGACTGCAGCCTACCAGGCTCCTCTGTCCATGGGATTTTCCAGGCAACAGTACTGGAGTGGGTTGCCACTGCCTTCTCCAATGATGCTTATTAGTTCAACCTAAATTTAGTTGAATATTTTTAATTAGGTGTCCTTGGGAAATAATTTTTAAAAAACATTAAATGTCAGAGGACCCCTGTAAAAGAAACAGCTAGGAATTAGAAATCTTTGAACTTTTGGACTTTGTATTGTCAGTATTATTTTTGCTTGATATAAATGTCTGTTGAGGTAGTATATTTCAATTAATATAAACGTGAATAAGTAGAAAATAGCAAGAGGAAAGGGCTACCAGGAGAATCAATGTGCTATTCAAATGTTTTGTTATAAAGTTATTCAACATTCCTTTACATAGGTAATTAATGCATTGGTCTCATGTATTAATTTTTTCAATTATTTTTTTTAGATCAGTGTGAGTTCATGGATATTTATTTTATACTTTGAATTATAACCATTGCTAATTTATCTTGTTGCTAGATTTTCCCCCAGCTTCATCCACTGGGAGCCCTTTTAATGGGTTGCTGCTTCTTTTGACCAACTGCTATCATAGTGCTTTTAAAAAAACCACAAAAGGCCCTTTATTTTTTGGAATTATAAGATGCTTCAGAATCATCTTGTATATTCCTTGCCACAGACCTCAGTTATTTCTTCAATGATGCCTGGATTCTTTAGGATTAAAGTTTTAGTCCCTCAGTCCTGTCTGACTCTCTGTTACCCCCTGAATGTAGCCCACCAGGTTCCTCTATCCATGGAATTTTCCAGGGAAGAATACTGGAGTGAGTTGCCATAGAAACCAGGATCTCAGCCCTGGGTGTGTTCACTGCTGTCATGTGCCATTGATTCCAGGTCCTCTAACAGGATAGAACCAGGAAAAACGTATGAGACTGCGTACCTGTGTATCAATATGTATGTATAATCTTTATGCTACCTTCTGGATTTATACTAAACTAAAAACGAATCTATACTGTTATCTTCATTATCAGATACATTATAACTTCAGGTCTTCTTCTCTGTAAGCTCCCACTGCAAAAGTAAGATTCCTGGC
Source organism: Bos mutus (assembly GCF_027580195.1). Lineage (NCBI taxonomy): Eukaryota > Metazoa > Chordata > Mammalia > Artiodactyla > Bovidae > Bos > Bos mutus. The sequence continues at coordinate 72,734,928 of NC_091621.1, read as the reverse complement.
ACCCACTATCCATTTACTTAAATCTTCAATACCTGTCTACTTATATAACATTATCAAAATTATTGACCTATACAATGACGGTCAAAGGGAAACCCTTTATTAGCTAGATTGTAGAACTTATGTACCTTTTCTTTGTTTTTAGTCTTACAAATTTGAATCATTTTAAAGCTACTTAGGTCAGCAATTTTCAACCCTACTCCCTTCAGTGCGATTATTGCAGACATATAAGATACAGTTGTTTTGGGAGACATATTCTGCATTCCAGTCTGTGATTCCCCAACCTCTTAAGTGATTTTTTAAAAACATTTGTGTAAATTAAGGTTTACCACCCTCCCCACTTCCTTTCTAAAAACAACCTTTTTGTTTACACTGTGTCTTCATTTCTGCAGGAGGGCTTTCTCTAGTTGTGATGAGAGAGAATTACTCTCTTAGTTGTGTGCACAGGCTCCTCATTGCAGTGGCCTCTTTTGTGAAGGACAGGCTCTAGGATGTGGGCTCAGTAGTTGTGATGCATGGGCTTAGTTGCTTCATGGCATGTGGATCCTTTTAGACCAGCATCAAATAGGTGTTCTCTACATTGTCACTTGGATTGTTAAACACCAGACCACCAGGGAAGCCCAAGGTTTACTCTTTGGAATGTAATTTTCTATGGATTTTGAAGAATGCATAGGACCATGAATTCATCATTACAAATTAAGCAAAATAGTTTCTTTGCCTTAAAGCCCCCATTCATGTCACCTATGTAATCCTCTCTGTTTCTCAACAATCCCTGACAGCCATTGACCTTTTTACATCATATATTGTTTTGTTTTTTCTAGAATATCATATAACTGAAATCATACAATATGTTGCCTTTTCAAACTGGTTTCATTCAGTTAGAAATGCTGATTTATGGTTCATTCATGTCTTTTCACAGTTTGATAGCCATTACTTTCTTTCATTGAATATATAGAAGAACTACTTTTTTTTTCATCCATTTCCCTATGTAGGAGCATCTTGAATACTTCTAGTTTTTGGTGATTATAAATGAAGCTTCTAGGAACTATTTGAATTCAGTTTTTGTGTAGATTTGAGTTTTCAAATCAACTGGGTAAGTATCTGCAACTGCAATTGCAGGATTATGTGGAAGACCATACTTAGATTCTTTTATTTTTTTTTTTTTGACACTTGGCTTTTGGGATATTAGTTTCCCCCTGGGGACTGAACCTGGTCCATGGCAGTGAAAGCCCAGAATCTTAACCACTGGGCCACCAGGTAACTTAGAAACTCCGCATATCTTTTTAAATTTTTTTTTTTAATTTTTAATTGGAAATAATTGCTTTACAATATTGTGTTGGTTTTTGCCATACGTGAGTCAGACATAGGTATAGTTTTTTAAGCAGCTGAGAAATGTCTCCTAAAGTGACAATATCATTTTGTGTTACCATTCACAGGGAATGAAAATATCAGATTTTCTGTTACCTGCGTTATCTCTAGCAATTGGTGTTGTTAATGTTTTACCGACGAGTCAAAATATGTGCATAAATATAGCTCATTATTGATATAATTTGCAATTATCTAAGGACAGTGATGCCTAACATCTTTTCATTCAATCCCTTAGATTCAAGGACTTAGATCTGATAGACAGAGTGCCTGAAGAACTTGGACAAATGTTCCTAACGTATAGTATAGCAGTCAGTGACCAAAACCATCTCAAAGGAAATGCAGAAGGAGAGTGGTTGTATGAAGAGGCTTTACAAATAGCTGAGAAAAGAAGAAAAATAAAAAGCAAGGGAGAAAAGAAAAGATATACCCAACTGAATGCAGAGTTCCAGAGAAAAGCAAAGAAATAAAAGAAGACCTCCTTAAATGAACAATGAAGACAAGTAGAGGAAAATAAAAGAATGGGGATGACTAGAGATCTCTTCAAGCAAATTGGAGAGATCAAGGGAATATTTCTAGCAAAGATGGACATGATAAAGGATAGAAATGGTAAGGACCTAACCAAAGCAGGAGAGATTAAGAAGAGGTGACAAGAATACACAGAAGAAATATACGAAAAAATGCCTTAACGATGTCTTAAAATAACCATGAAGGTGTAGTCACTCACCTAGAGCCAGACATCCTGGAGTGTGAAGTCAAGTGGGCCTTAGGAATTCTTACTATGAAGTAAACTAGTGGAAGTGATGGAATTCCAGTTGAGCTATTACAAATTTTAAAATGATGGCACTGTTAAAGGGCTACAGTCAATATATCAGAAAATTTGGAAAACTCAGTAGTGGCCATAGGATTGGAAAAGGTCAGTTTTCATTCCCGTTCCAAAGAAGAGCAATGCCAAAGAACATCAAGCTGCCATATAATTTCACTCATTACACATACTAGCAAAGTTATTCTCAAAATCCTTCAAGCTAGACTTCAGCAGTATGAGAAATGAAAACTTTCATATGTGCAAGCTGAATTTAGAAAAGAGAGAGAAAGCAGATCAAATTGCCAATATCTGTTGGATGTTAGAAACAGCAAGGGAATTCCAGAAATATATGTACTTCTGCTTTATTGACTATACTAAAGCCTTTGACTCTGTGGATTGCAACATACTGGGTAAAATTCTTAAAGAGATGGGAATACCAGACTACCTTACTTATCTCCTGAGAAATCTATATGTGGTCAAGAAACAACCGTTAGTATTGGTCATGGAGTAAGTGACTGGTTCAAAATTGAAAAATAGTATAACAAGGTTGTATTGTCATCCTGTTTTTTCAACTTGCATGAAGAGTACATCATATGAAATGTTGGGCTGGATGAATCACAACCTGGAATCAAGATTTCTTGGAGAAATATCAACAACCTCAGATATTCAGACGATATCACTCTAGTGGCAGGAAGTGAACTAAAGAGCCTCCTGTTGAGGGTGAAATAGGAGAGTGAAAAAGCTAGCTTAAAACTTGATACAGCCACTATGGAAGAGGGTATGGCGATTCCTTAAAAAACTAGGAATAAAACCACCATATGATCCAGCAATCCCACTCCTAGGCATATAACCTGAGAAAACAAAAATTGAAAGAGACATTTGTATCCCATTGGTCATTGCAGCACTATTTACAATAGCTAGAACATGGAAGCAACCTAGATGTCCATCGACATATGAATGGATAAAGAAGTGGTGGTATATATACACAGTGGAATATTACTCAGCCATAAACACATTTGAGTCGGTTCTAATGAGGTGGATGAACCTAGAACCTATTATACAAAGTGAAGTAAGTCAGAAAGAGAAAGATAAATATTGTATTCTAACACATATATATGGAATCTAGAAAAATAGTACTGCAGAATTTGCTTACAGGGCAACAAGGGAGAAACAGACAGAATAGACTTATGGACATGGGGAAGGAGGAGGAGAGGGTGAGATATATGGAAAGAGTAACATGGAAACGTACATTACCATATGTAAAATAGATAGCCAACTGAATTTGCTGTGTGGCTCAGGAAACTCAAACAGGGGCTCTGTATCAGCCTAGAGGGGTGGGATGGGAAGGAAGATGGGAGGGAGGTTCAAAAGGGAGGGGACATATGTATACCTATGGGTGATTCATGTTGAGGTTTGACAGAGAACAGCAAAATTCTGTAAAGCAATTATCCTTCAATAAAAAATAAATTAATTAAAAGAAAACACACACACACACACACACTCAACATTGAATAAAATAAGATCATGGCATTTGGTCCCAAAATCTTCATGATAAATATAGAAGGGATAAAAAAAGGAAGCATTGTCAGATATTATTTTCTTGGGCTGCAAAGTCACTGCAGATGGTTACTGCTGCCATGATTTTGAAAGACACTTACTCCTTGGAAGAAAAGCTATGACACACTAAACAGTGTATTAAAAATCAAAGACATACTTTGCAGGCAAAGGTCTCTATTGTTAAAACTATGATTTTTCCTACAGTCATGTATGGATTTGAGGGTTGGACCAGAAATAAGGCTGTTGTTGTTTAGTCACTCACTTGTTTGTGACTCTTTGGGGCCCCCGTGGGCTGCAGCATGCCAGGCTTCCCTGTCCTTCGTCATCACCCAGAGTTTGCTCAACTTGATGTCCATCAAGTCAGTGATGCCATCCAACAATCTCATTCTCTTGACCCCTTCTCCTCCTGCCCTCAATCTTTGCCAGCATCAGACTCTTTTCCAGTGAGTCAGCTCTTCACAACAGGTTTTCAAAATATTGAAGCTTCAACTTCAGCATCAGCCCTTCCAATGAATATTCAGGGTTGATGTATTTAGGATTGACTGATTCAATCTTCTTGCTGTCCAAGGTACTCTCAAGAGTCTTCTCCAATGCCACAGTTCAAAGCCATCAATTCTTTGGTTCTCAGCCATTTTCTTATTATTCGCTTCTCACATCCATACATGACTACTGGAAAAACCATAGCTTTGACTATATGGACCTTTGTTGTCAAAGTAATGTCTGCTTTTTGATATGCTATCTAGGCTGTCATAGCTTTCCTTCCAAAGAGCAAGTGCCTTTTAATTTCATGGCTGCAGTCAGCATCTGCAGTGATTTTGGAGCCCAAGAAAATAAAGTCTGTCACTGTTTCCCTATCTATTTGCCATGAAGGGATGGGACGAAATGCCATGAACTTAATTTACTTAAAATTTTATTATTATTATGATTATTTTTGTTTACTTTACAATATTGTATTGGTTTTACCATACATCAACATGCATCCACCATGGTGTACACGTGTTCCGCATCCCATCCCTCTGTGTCATCCCTGTGCACCAGCCCCAAGCTTCCTGTATCCTGCATTGAACCTGGACTGGAGATCCGTTTCTTATATTATACATGTTTTAATGCCATTCTCCCAAATCATCCCCCCCTCCCTCTTCCACAGAGTCCAAAAGACTGTTCTATACATCTGTGTCTCTTTTGCTATCTCACATACAGGGTTATTGTTACCATCTTTCTAAATTCCATATATATGTGTTAGTATACTGTATTGGTGTTTTTCTTTCTGGCTTACTTCACTCTGTATAAATAGGCTCCAGTTTCATCCACCTCATTAGAACTGACTCAAATGTATTTTTTAATGGCTGCGTAATACTCCATTGTGTATATGTACCACAGCTTTCTTATCCATTCATCTGCTGATGGACATCTAGGTTGCTTCCATGTCCTGGCTATTATAAACAGTGCTGCAATGAACATTGAGGTACACGTGTCTCTTTCAATTCTTGCTTCCTCAGTGTGTATGCCCAGCAGTGGGATTGCTGGTTCATATGGCAGTTCTATTTCCAGTTTTTCAAGGAATCTCCACACTGTTCTCCATAGTGGCTGTACTAGTTTGCATTCCCGCCAAAAGTGTAAGAGGGTTCCCTTTTCTCCACATCCTCTCCAGCATTTATTGCTTGTGACTTTTGGATGGCAGCCTTTCTGACCGGGGTGAAATGGAACCTCGGTGAACTTAATTTTTGAATGTTGAGTTTTAAGCCAGCTTTTTCACTCTCCTCTTTCACTTTCATCAAGAGGCTCTTTAGTTCCTCTTCTCTCTGTCCCATTAAAGTGGTATCATCTGCCTATCTGAGGATGGTGATATTTCTCCTAGTAATCTTGATTCCAGCTTGTGAGTCATGTAGCCCAGTATTTCACATGATGTACTCTGCATAGAAGTTAAATAAGCAGGCTGACAATACACAATCTTGATGGACTCCTTTCCCAATTTGGAACCAGTCTGTTGTTCCATGTATGGTTCTAACTATTGCTTCTTATCCTGCATACAGTCTTCTCAGGAGACAGGTAAGTTTGCCTGGTATTCCTTTTTCTTTAGGAATTTTACACAGTTTCTTGTGATCCATGCAGTCAAAGGCTTTATTGTTGTCAGTGAAGCAGAAGTAGATAATTTTCTGGAATTCTCTTGTCTTTTCTACGATCCAGTGGATGCTGGTAATTTGATTTCTGGTTCCTTTGTCTTTTCAAAATCCAGTTGTACATCTGGAAGTTCTTATTTCTCATACTGCTGAAGTCCAGCTTGAAGAATGTTGAGCATAATCTTGCTAGCATGTGAAATGAGTGCAGTTGTATGGTAGTTTGAATATTCTTTGACATTGCCTTTCTTTAGGATTGGCATGAAAATCGGTCATTTCCTGTCCTATGGTCACTGCTGAGTTCCAAATTTGCTGCCATATTTAGTGCAGCTCTTTAGCGGCAGCATCTTTTAGGATTTGAAATAGTTCACCTGGAATTCCATCACCTTCATTAGCTTTGTTTATGATAATGCTCCCTAAAGCCCACTTGACTTTGCACTCCAGGATGTCTACCTCTAGGTGTCTAGCCACACCATCATGGCTGTCCAGGTAATTAAGAACTATTTTGTATGTTTCTTCTGTGTATTCTTGCTTGATCTCTTTTGCTTTTTTAAAATATCCTTGCCATTTCTGTCCTGTACTGTGCCCAGTTTTGCATGAAGCATTTCTTGGTATCTCTAATTTTCTTGAAGCAATCTCTAGTATTCCCATTCTATTATTTCCCTTTATTTCTTTGCATTGTTCACTTATGAATGTTTTCTTATTTCTCCTTACCATTCTCTGGAACTCTGCATTCAGTTGGGTATATCTTTCCCTTTCTCCTCTGCCTTTCACTTCTCTTCTTTTCTCAGCTATTTATAAGGCCTCCTCAGACAACTGCTTTGCCTTTTTGCATTTCTATTCCTTGATGATGGTTTTGGTCAGTTCCTTTACATCATTATAAAGCTTTTTAACATTTAATATGCATGAGATCAGTAGCAATCACTTCTTTTTCACCTTTGATTGTATTAATCTGTGTTTTCTCCCCTAATATCTTGTTTAATTTTACTAGGAGTTCAGTAATACACATAACTTTTCCTTTTTTTTTCCCATTAGGAGATTTGTCTATTAGTATTTTAGGCCACTTAAAGGGGTAAAACAGACTGCTTGTCAAATATCTCTGAATGTTATTTCAAATGGTAATTGACATTTGATTATTTGCCTACATCATTATTGACAGTAAAAATTAATAATCTTCCTGTGCTGTTAGGCATTTACTCCTTTGTCTTTTCATCCATTTTTATCCCTCTTTCATAAATTGAACTATATTAATGATTTCATTTTTAGCAGAGAGTTAACTTAGTTTTTTTAACTTCTTTTTATTTAAAATGTTTATTCATACAGAGATAATTATCTTTTTAACATTTAAAAATGCATTTTTAAAATGGAGATATTGATTTGAAATATTATGTAAATTTCATGTGTGCAAAATGCTGATTCACAATTTTTTAGTGTTATATTCCATTTATAGTAATTATAAACGATTGGCTACATTCCTCATGTTATGTATTCCTGTAGCATATTTATTTTATACTTATACAGATTATACAAGTAATTTAAACCTCTTTAACTGCTTTCCCTATTTTGCCCCTCTGAACATTCATTTCCTCACTAACTTATTAACCACTAATTTACTTTTTATGCCTGTGAATCTGTTTTCTCTGGTTTGTTTCATTCATTTTTAAAATTTTTTTGATTTCATATATTTTTTTAGATTTTCACCATTAACATACAGTAACCGTCTCTCTTATTTTGCTTAATACAATACTTTCCAGGTCCATCTTGTTGCAAATGGCAAAATTTTATTATTTAGGCAAGTTTTTGTCAATTGACATGATCACCACTCCTTACCGTCTTATTTTCTGACCTCGCTTTCTCTCTCACCTGTCTACATTTTTAGCTATCGATCATATATATTTTAACACAATTTAGATTCATCTAGTTAATATTTCCATGTTGTTTTGCACACTCTTAATTTTCACTTTTGCATTTCTGCTTACTTGTCTTAGTTTTCTAAAGGCAAACTTGTATTATTTCTTTACACATTGCCCCAATAATTCATAATCAAATAAAATTATCATTTAGTTTTCATTTTGTGGTAATACTATATTAATTCTGTTTGAAAAAAAGTAATCCATTCCATAAGAGTATAATTTAAGAATAGGAGAGAGCTTAAGGATAATCAGTTTCTCTATGACCAAGTAGAAAAGATATTTTTATCATGGACTTAGGAAATATGTAGAGCTCTTTGTTGTTGTTCAGTTGCCAAGTCATGTCCGACTCTGTGACCCCATGCACTGCAGCATGCCAGGCTTCTCTGTCCCTCACCATCTCCCAGAGTTTGCCTAAGTTCATGTCTATTGAATTGGTGATGCCATCCAATGATCTCATCCTCTGTTGCCCGTTTCTCCTTCTGCCTTCAATCTTTCCCAGCATTGGGGTCTTTTCCAATGAGTCACCTGTTCAAAACAAGTGGCCAAAGTACTGGAGCTTCTTTACCTTAACCAAGAGTAGTACTTTTATCAGGCCAAGCTGGAAATCAAGAAACCAAAGTCAAATCCTCTTATCCTGTATCTAGTTAGACATAACTATTATCCCAAGGCAACCAATTTTCTTAGTGATACATTGGAGTTGAGGGGCTCATTAACCATAGGAAACAGGCTTTGACACATTTTTACAGTTATCAAATATTAACTCCCAGGATCATTTTCTTGGCTATGAATGAGGGAGATAGAGACTTCTATGAAAAAGTCAATGGGAAGAGAAAGCCTATATTCTAGATTTGCTAGTAAAACAAAACTAAGGCAAAAAAAAATTAATATATTGGCATTTCCAAGATACCCTCCAAAGTGTCAGTGTCTCACACCATTCTAGATTCTGAGTTTATCACGTTCTTCATGTCTATAGGAGAAAATATTCTTGTATGAATTGAAAGAGTCTGAATATAAATATGAATTTTATCAGGATAGCTTAATTTGCCTTCAGAGACCATAGTTTTCCATTTCAAATATGGTTGGCAAAAATAAGCTAATCTTCAGTTAAAGGATCTAATTTTCAGGAGATATTATCAAAGGAAAAAATGGGATAAAGTTTATTTCTTCTACTGCACAGAAATTGCCATTATTTTCTGGGGAAAGTAATAAAAAATAAATACAGCCTCATTTCAAATAGCAAATTTAATGATACTGACAGCATGCTGCTGCTGCTGCTGCTAAGTTGCTTGAGTTGTGTCCAACTCTGTGCGACTCCATAGACAGCAGCCCATCAGGCTCTCCCGTCCCTGGGATTCTCGAGGCAAGGATACTGGAGTGGGTTGCCATTTCCTTCTCCAATGTATGAAAGTGAAAATTAAAAGTGAAGTCACTCAGTCGTGTCCAACTCCTAGCAACTCCATGGACTGCAGCCTACCAGGCTCCTCCACCCATGGTATTTTCCAGGCAAGAGTACTGGAGTGAGGTGCCATTGCCTTCTCTGACTGACAGCATACTTTATATTAAATTTCTATTTTATTTTCCAACATGTTTTTATTAATAAATTCAAGGAGATATTTTAATAATGCTTCTAAACATTATAACATTTTTTCTTGGTGACATGACATTTTAATTGAAATACATATTTTTATTTCATATAAAATAGATTTTATTTCTATATGTGGTTTCTAGTAATCTTCTTAAAACAATCTCCATTTTTGTAAGGCTGCCAAATCTACCTTTTTTTGATATGAGAAACAATGGAGATTACTGACATCTAAAATTTTGTTACAGAGGGGAAAACTGATCTTTTTCATGTAACTTAAAAGAGTTAGGACCTTGTTTTTAGGCTAATAAGAAAAATGGGCATTGATGACATATACATCTGTCTTAACTGGAAGAATGAAATGAGGTGCTGAAAGACTTTATGTAGAGAGAGCAGAGAGTTTTTCATTTGGCTTTCTTTTTAGAGGTACTGTTTTTATAGGATCGCATTCACTTATTTGAAGAAAAGGCTATTCTCTGGACCATGTTTTTGAAGGCTTGCTGCACTTGCTGATTTCTTAGGGTGTATATAAATGGATTCAAAAGAGGAGCCACTGAGGTATTGAGCACAGCCACTCCTTTGCTTAGAGTCACTCTTTCCCTTGCTGAAGGCTTAATGTACATGAAGATGCAGCTGCCATAAGACAGAGAGACAACTATCATGTGGGAGGAACACGTGGAAAAGGCTTTTTTTCTTTGATTCGTGGAAGGAATTCTCAGAATTGTCTGGATAATATATGTGTAGGATAGAATAACTAATGTTAAAGTGACCATGAGTGTTACCACAGCTAAAAATAATGCCATGAGTTCTAGAAAGTGAGTGCTCGTGCAGGAAAGCTGCAGGATGGGAGAAGCATCACATATGAAATGATCAACTATATTGGAGCCACAGAAATCCAATCGCAGCAGCAGGATTATTGGTGGAAAGATGATCAGGAATCCTGCAAGCCAGGAGCTAAAGACAAGAAGTATACAGACTTTACTGCTCATGATGGTGGTGTAATGCAGAGGTTTGCAGATGGCCACATAGCGGTCATAGGACATGGCAGCCAGGAGGTAAAATTCTGTCACCCCCAAGAAGATGAAGAAAAACAGCTGAGCCACACAGCCGTTATAAGAAATGGTTCTGTCCTCGGTCATGATCGCGACAAGGAATCTGGGAATGCAGACAGAAGTGAATGATATTTCTAGGAATGAGAAGTTTCGAAGGAAGAAATACATTGGAGTCTGCAGATGGGGATCTGAAAGGGTGAGGGTGATGATGACCAGGTTCCCAGTCACGCTTAGCATGTAGGTAACAAGAAGAAATAGGAACAGTACAACCTGCCACTTTGGATCACTTGTCAAACCAAGAAGGATAAACTCGGTAACTTCTGTGTAATTTCTCATTATTTTCCTTCATTATAGTAATATTCTTTGTTTTAGCTGTAAAACAGATGAAGAAATTTTTTAAAAAATTATGGCACCAGCAAAGGAATACACACACACACGCGCACGCACATACACACACACACAATATTGCTTCCTTGTACTTTTAGAGGAAAATTTTTTAGTAGTATATAGTAAAAAAAGACTTTTAAAATTTGCAATTTATTATGTCATGCATTAATTCACTATCCCGTATTTCCTTCATTGTTTTCTCACACATATCAGTAAAAACAAACAAAAAAAAACTTTCTTCTGAATGCTTCAATATATTCCTGAAAAAAAAGAGAAAAGGAGGCTCAAATCTCTGATTTTAAAACTTCAAATAAAACTGAGAGCTTACCTCCAGTGTATCCCAATATTATGGAAGATATACTTTTATTGCTTTCTGCTTCATACAAATTTTAAATTTTTCTATTTTGTATAAACATTTCTTTTTCCTTATCCATTTGAAACTTTTACAATCTGTGGAGATACCTTAGTAACTTAGTTGTCCAACTGGTAGAGTAACATGTCCCTGATAATAGTATAGCACTAGAGCCACATATATATCAATGCACTGAAAGTTAAAAGTGAAAGTGAAGTCTCTGAGTCGTGTCTGACTCTTAGTGACCCCATGGACTGCAGTTTACCAGGCTCCTCTGTCCTTGGGATTTTCCAGGCAAGAGTACTGGAGTGGGGTGCCATTGCCTTCTCAATATATATATATATATATATATATATATATATAAATATATATATAAAATATATAAAATACATAAAAGTAGTACTTTTACTTAAGTCTTAATTTTAATTTTTTGTAAACTACTAGCATCCTTACTTATTTCCAAAGTCATTTGGCACTTCTCCACAATCTCGCCTATTTTTTTCCTAAGGGGTAATGAAAAGGAATAGTAAACATTCAAGGTAAGTTTTGGAGAGGCAAAGATTCTCTTTCTTTTTCTACTTCTTTCCTCTTTTTTTTTTTTGCTTGTATAGTAACTCGATATTATACAGAGTTTGTTTAATTATTTAATCCTTATTTAGTATTATTTTCCACTAAAACTTTAGATATGCTGTCATCTAAATAATTCTTTTTAATAGTTTATATCTAGAAAGACTGCCTAAGTCTGCAATGCCTCATGTGTTTTCTATAGTCTTCAGAGGTTTCAGAGCTTTTGAAAAATACTATTTTCTCAGTATCAGCCAATTAATTCAATATGTTAATAAACTTACTTAGATTCTTTACTTATAAAATTTCTGGGAGGGATATATTCCCACTTTCAGTCTTCTCTTTCTGGTCATAAAATAAGCTATTTTTTTGTCTTTTGCCTTTATATGATGAATGCTAACTTTCTCTATATATAAAATGTGCAAAGCTAGTATTAAAAGAATATCTATAATTGTTAAAACACATCAAGTGTGTTATTTTGAATAATGTACAAAAATGATTACATGGTGTCTTGATATTTATGATATTAAAAATGATTATGGAAAGATATGTAGACAAGAACACAAAAATGATGAAAGTCCTGTTAATCACAAAATATTTATGCTATAATGAATAAAAATGTTGCATAAAATTATTAAATAGTAGCTTCAAAATTTTCTTTATATATTGCATATAAATGTGTGGTTTAATTTTATTTATACATAGTACATAATTGAGATTATTTGTATAAGCATAATTATATACTATTAAGGCCAATTTATATTTTTGTAAAAAGCTATCAAAGAAGTACTTACATTTATGGTAAATATGACTGGTTAGTATCACTTTTTTTATTTTATTTTTTAACTTTATAATATTGTATTGGTTTTGCCATATATCAACATGAATCCACCACAGGTATACACGTGTTCCCCATCCTGAACCCTCCTCCCTCCTCCCTGCCCGTACCATCCTTCTGGGTCGTCCCAGTGCACCAGCCCCAAGCATCCAGTATCATGCATCGAACCTGGACTGGCGACTCGTTTCATATATGATATTATACATGTTTCAATGCAATTCTCCGAAATCATCCCACCCTCTCCCTCTTCCACAAAGTCCAAAATACTGTTCTATACATCAGTGTCTATGGGGTGGCTAAGAGTTGGACATGACTGAGTGACTTCACTTTCACTTTTCACTTTCATGCATTGGAGAAGGAAATGACAACCCACTCCAGTGTTCTTGCCTGGAGAATCCCAGGGACGGGGGAGCCTGGTGGGCTGCTGTCTATGGGGTCACACAGAGTCGGACACGACTGAAGAGACTTAGCATAGCATAGCATAGCATACAGTATCACTTCTAATAACTTCTTTAATTTGCTTCAACTAAGTACTTTGGGATTTTTCAAAAGCTTTTGCAATCTGTTTCCCCTTTGTCATCATATATTTGTAACTAAATAACCAAAATATCAATAATGAAGAATAACTGTAAGACCCCCCTCTACAGTGTTTACACAAAGGGTATGTATCAACACACTTCTAAATAGTAAAGCAAATGTCTCCAGTCTCCAAAGATCTCAGTTCCCAGGATTATTTCCTACCTATTGTCACTTAAAGAAGTATTATCTTAGTACTTGATATAATTGAAATGAAAGCTGATGTAATGTCTTTTCAAGCTTGGTGAGCAAGATGATACAATTTTTTATGCAGAAGTAATATTATTCAAGATAGCCATACTTTTATCTGCGCTATTACAATGGACTCAGGGGGATTAATTGATGAAAAAACAAAACGCACAATGGAGATTGGTCTCAAGACACCAACCACTAAACAGTGGTCCAAACTAGTAAATAATTTCAAATAAAATATTTAGGTGAGAGTGGCCTGAAATTGGAGCAGGAAAATATATAGAAAGATATACATTTTCATAATAATCCAAAACTTCATAAGGAGTAGAAACAATAACCAAGCAGTAGAGATAAGCAGGTCTTAAGTGCCAACAGACTAGGCTGTGAACAAGTGAGAGTGTTAGCTGCTCAATTGTGTCTGACTCTCTGCAACCCCATGGACTGTATTTCAACAGGCTCCTTGCCCCTGGAATTCTCCAGGCAAGAATACTGAAGTGGGTTGCCATTCTTTTCTCTAGTGGATTTTCCTGACCCAGGGATAAAATCCAGATTTCCTGTATTCCAGGTGGTTTCTTTACCGACTGAGCCACCAGGGAAGCCCCATGAAAAAGTTGTTTTTTCTCGAATCATAAAGAAAACATGATGATGTTTAAGACATCCATTATTCTACACTATAAGGTATCAATTATTCTACACTATAAGAGATGTCAGGCTTATTTTTAAGTTTTTATATATTTTCATTGAATGTTGACATAAAATATTTGATCATGATTAGACCCATTACCATTGATTCATTCAATAATTATTTTTGACATCTTTTCTGAGAATATAGAGGTGACAAAGATAGCTTTCTACATAATTTTCACTTCTTACAAAAAATTGTGAGAATTCTACATTGTTTTTGAAATCTCAGATTCCCTTTCTCTTTTTTTTTTTTTCATTTTTTTTTTTTTTTTTATTCTTCCAATTTTATTTTATTTTTAAACTTTACATAATTGTATTAGTTTGCCAAATATCAAAATGAATCCGCCACAGGTATACATGTGTTCCCCATCCCGAACCCTCCTCCTCCTCCCCTCCCCCATACCATCCCTCTGGGCCGTCCCAGTGCACCAGCCCCAAGCATCCAGCATCATGCATCGAACCTGGACTGGCAACTCGTTTCCTACATGATATTTTACATGTTTCATTGCCATTCTCCCAAATCTTCCCACCCTCTCCCTCTCCCACAGAGTCCATAAGACTGTTCCCTTTCTCTTGTCCAATAAAAGCAATATTCTTTCCCAGCATTTTCTTGCTCACTGCTTTGATCTGAAAAGTTGTCTATAATATTCCATTCACATTAAGTTTTTGAGATTTGTATTATGTTGCTTTTTAATCCAGGAGTTCCATATAATGTATAGCTTAAATTAAATGAAACCTGGGATTATTTAATGACCTTAATAGAAATTCCTGAACAAAGAATTTTAAATTATTTTTACTGTTTCTTTGGGAGACAAATGAAGTTATTCATGATATATGATTAAGTAATACACAGAATATACTGAAGAAAGAGACGATTAAAAAGAACTTCATTAACATGACATAAACATACTCATGTTTAATTATAATGTCACAATAGCTTTTGTCTGATGTTTATCTGTAAACCACAGTGTCATTTAAAATTACACATCATGGACAACCTGTCACTAAATAAAGCTACATGGAAAATTAATGTATAAGTCCTCATCTTAGCTTGCTTACATATGCAAAGAGTCTATTTCCAAATAAGGTCAAAGCTTCAGACTCCAGATGGACATGAATTTCTTGAAGAGCACTATGCAAACCAGTCAAGTACTGAAAACAAATACTTCTTAGGACAATGTTAAACAATAACATATCTCCACTGAGCATAGCGATTCATGTGCTTTCAAAGTTTTTCATAGAATCTGCTTTTTACCAGTGTTTTCAATAATGGATTATATGAATGTACATGCTCTTAAGAAACAATACCTTAAGACTAGGCTTTGAGGACCATTTTAAGCAGTAAAATCACAAATAAAAATACAAAAATTTAAAAATTATGGCATGAGATAGGCCATGAAAAAGGAATGTGTTTAAGACATAAGAGCTGAAAAAACAAAGGAGAGTATTACTTTGTTTAACCTCAGCTGGAAATGTGTGTAAAGGTTTCTTGAATCCAAGACTTAAAGGGCAACTTTAGGAGAAATGTTTAACATGTTTCAATAGCAGATCTCCCACTTTAATTGTCAACCCCATGTCCCTTTTTCCTCTGTTAAAAAGACACTGGA
Organism: Bos mutus; assembly: GCF_027580195.1. Lineage (NCBI taxonomy): Eukaryota > Metazoa > Chordata > Mammalia > Artiodactyla > Bovidae > Bos > Bos mutus. The sequence goes on along the minus strand of NC_091621.1, from coordinate 72,719,340 downwards.
AAGACATACTTGTTTCAACTCTGGACATCTTAGAGAAAAAGTTTGTTCTGTTAATGAATAGCTTTACTTTCTTTTTTTTTAAATTAGAGAATAGTTAATTTATAATATTGTGATGTCTTTTGCCATACATCAACATGAATCAGCATTAGGTATATATATATCCCCTCCTTCCTGAACCTCCCACCCACGTCCATCCCCATCCCACCCTGCTAGGTTGTCACAGAGCACTGTCTTTGAGTTCCCCATGTCATGCTCTCATATCATGTCACCCTCTCCTTCCCAATCAATAGCTTTGAATATGCTGAATAAATTCCAATCAATCTGTCTCTTTAATCTATATGTTTAAAACTCTACTTTTTATAAATGAACTTATGTTACTTCAACTTCTTTTGTAATAAGTTAATTTGAAGTTGAAATGTATTAACCACCTGAGAATCCAGTGGTACTTCTCCCATCTACCCCAGGTGGCATGGAAAATCCAGAATTTTTGATAAGTGCACTCATTTCAGTAAATTCAGCATGATATAAAATTGTGTTTCTTTTTCCCTATGCCCAGGGAATTCATCCAAACATAAGTTTCCATATTTATGGTAAAATAAATCAGCAATTAGTTAAAATAATCTAACATCATGTAAAGCATGGTGACTATAGATAATAATTCTGTGTAATGTATTTGAAAGTTGCTAAGAGAGTAGATCTTAAAAGTTCTCATCACAAAAAATGATTGTAACTATTTGTGGTGGTGGGGTGTTAACTAGACCTATTTTGGTGATTATTTTGTGATTTATACAAATATCTAATCTGAAACTAATTCAATGTTATATGTCAATTCTATCTCAATAAAAATAATTTTAAAAAGGAAAGAAAACATGAAACAGATGGGATTCTGTCCATCAACATTTTTATGGCCTTGGAAAAGACAGACACCCTATTATCTGATGGTTGGATAATAGCTTAAACCCATAGTGAGTCTCCCTGAAGCTCACAGACTTCCTCTGCTGGTTCCCAGCTTTGCTGGAATTATCCTGAGTCCTGTGTGTCTGAACCTTTGGCCTCCTGAAGTCACAGGAGCAGGCCTTGGTGCTGTTTCTCCTTTCTGGTGCCTCTGGGAGGAGAATTGAAGAACAAGAGCTCTGTCATATTCCTGTTTCCAATGTGTTCCTTCCTGTGACTTCATCTTTGCCCTGCCAGGGAGAAACAGGCCTTGTAACGCTTTACACCTGCTCTTTGAAAACTCCTCAAACCCAGTCCACTTGTTCCCCATTTGTCTGGTGAGCCCAGCCATTGATCTTCTGGAGCTGGACTTGTTTATAAGTAAGAAGAGTTTTGCATCCCAGCATTTCAGAGGCCAAAGATAATCTACATTCCTCTGCGGTTGCTGCATTTTGTCTGGTTTGGTTTCATTGTCATCATTAATAAAGGATCAGGAACAAGACAAGGGTGTCCACTTTCACCATTATTATTCAACATAGTTCGGAAAGTCCTAGACACAGCAATCAGAGAAGAAAGAGAAATAAAAGGAATCCAGATCAGAAAAGAAGTAAAATTCTCACTGTTTGCAGATGACATGATATTGTACATAAAAAACCCTAAAGATAGTATCAAAAAATTACTAGAGCTAATCAGTGAATTCAGCAAAGTTGCAGGATACAAAATCAGTACACAGAAATCACTTGCATTTCTATATACTGAGAATGCAAATTCAGAAAGAGAAATTAAGGAATCAATCCCATTCACCATTGCAACAAAAAGAATTAAATATCTAGGAATAAACTTACCTAAGGAGACAAAAGAACTGTACACAGAAAATTACAAGACACTAATGAAATAAATCAAAGGACATAAAGAGATGGAGAGATATTCCATGTTCCTGGGTAGGAAGAATCAATATTGTGAAATTGACTATACCACCAAATGTAATCTACGGATTCAATATGATCCCTAACAAATTACCAATGGCATTTTTCACATAACTAGAGCAAAAATTTCACAATTCATAGGGAAGAACAAAAGACCCAGAATAGCCAAAGCAATCTTGAGAATGAAGAATGGAGCTGAAAGAATCAACATTCCTGACTTCAGATTACACTACAAAGCTGCAGCCATCAAGACAGTATGGTACTGGCACAAAAACAGAAATATAGACCAAGGGAACAGATAGAAAGCCCAGAAATAAACCCATGCACCTATGGGTACCTTATGTTTGACAAAGGAGGCAAGAATATACAATGGGGCAAGGAGAGCCTCTTCAATAAATGGTGCTGGGAAGACTGGACAGCTACATGTAAAAGCATGAAATTAGAACACTTCCTAACACAACATACAAAGATAAATTAAAAAAGGATTAAAGATCTAAATGTAAGACCAGAAGCTATTAAACTCTTAGAGGGAAACATAGGCAGAACACTCAGTGAAATAAATTAGAGCAATATCCTCTATGACCCACCTCCTAGAGTAACAGAAATAAAAACAAATGTAAACAATTTGTTTACTGATTAAACTTAAAAGCTTTTGTACAGCAAAGGAAACTATCAGTTCAGTTCAGTTCAGTCACTCAGTTGTGTCTGACTCTTTGTGACCCCATGAACCGCAACATGCCAGGCCTCCCTGTCCATCACCAACTCCCCGAGTTTACCCAAACTCATGTCAATTGAGCCGGTGATGCCATCTAACCAGCTCATCCTCTGTTGTCTCCTTCTCCTCCTGCCTTCAATCTTTCCCAACATCAGGGTCTTTTCAAATGAGTCAGCTCTTTGCATCATTTTCTTATAGGAAAATATAAGCAAGGTGAAAAGACAACCCTCAGAATGGGAGAAAATAATAGCAAATGAAACAACTGACAAAGGATTAATTTCCAAAATATACAAGCACCTTATACAACTCAATGCAAACAACCCAATCAAAAAGTGGGAAAAAGGTAATTACTGATAAGTATGTTCCTGTTGCCATTTACTTTATTGTTTTGGGTTCGAGTTTATATAACATACTTATCAGTAATTACCTTAAATGTAAATGGGTTGAATGCCCCAACCAAAAGACAAAGACTGGCTGAATGGATACAAAAACAAGACCCCTACATATGTTGTCTACAAGAGACCCACCTCAAAACAGGGGACACATACAGACTGAAAGTGAAGGGCTGGAAAAAGATTTTCCATGCAAATAGGGACCAAAAGAAAGCAGGAGTAGCAATACTCATATCAGATAAAATAGACTTTAAAACAAAGGCTGTGAAAAGAGACAAAGAAGGTCACTACATAATGATCAAAGGATCAATCCAAGAAGAAGATATAACAATTATAAATATATATGCACCCAACACAGGAGCACCACAGTACGTAAGACAAATGCTAACAAGTATGAAAGGAGAAATTAACAATAACACAATAATAGTGGGAGACTTTAATACCCCACTTACACCTATGGATAGATCAACTAAACAGAAAATTAACAAGGAAACACAAACTTTAAAACGATACAATAGACCAGTTAGACCTAATTGATATCTATAGGTCATTTCATCCCAAAACAATGAATTTCACCTTTTTCTCAAGCACATGGAACCTTCTCCAGGATAGATCACATCCTGGGCCATAAAGCTAGCCTTGGTAAATTCAAAAAAATAGAAATCATTCCAAGCATTTTTTCTGACCACAATGCAGTAAGATTAGATCTCAATTACAGGAGAAAAACTATTAAAAATTCCAACATATGGAGGCTGAACAACACGCTGCTGAATAACCAACAAATCACAGAAGAAATCAAAAAGAAATCAAAATTTGCATAGAAACGAATGAAAATGAAAACACAACAACCCAAAACCTGTGGGACACGGTAAAAGCAGTCCTAAGGGAAAGTTCATAGCAATACAGGCACACCTCAAGAAACAAGAAAAAGTCAAATAAATAACCTAACTCTACACCTAAAGCAACTAGAAAAGGAAGAAATGAAGAACCCCAGGGTTAGTAGAAGGAAAGAAATCTTAAAAATTAGAGCAGAAATAAATGCAAAAGAAACAAAAGAGACCATAGCAAAAATCAACAAAACCAAAAGCTGGTTCTTTGAAAGGATAAATAAAATTGACAAACCATTAGCCAGACTCATCAAGAAACAAAGGGAGAAAAATCAAATCAACAAAATTAGAAACGAAAATGGAGAGATCACAACAGACAACACAGAAATACAAAGGATCATAAGAGACTACTATCAGCAATTATATGCCAATAAAATGGACAACGTGGAAGAAATGGACAAATTCTTAGAAAAGTACAACTTTCCAAAACTCGACCAGGAAGAAATAGAAAATCTTAACAGACCCATCACAAGCATGGAAATTGAAACTGTAATCAAAAATCTTCCAGCAAACAAAAGCCCGGTCCAGACGGCTTCACAGCTGAATTCTACCAAAAATTTAGAGAAGAGCTAACACCTATCCTGCTCAAACTCTTCCAGAAAATTGCAGAGGAAGGTAAACTTCCAAACTCATTCTATGAGGCCACCATCACCCTAATACCAAAACCTGACAAAGATCCCACAAAAAAGAAAACTACAGGCCAATATCACTGATGAACATAGATGCAAAAATCCTTAACAAAATTCTAGCAATCAGAATCCAACAACACATTAAAAGATCATACACCATGATCAAGTGGGCTTTATCCCAGGGATGCAAGGATTCTTCAATATCCATAAATCAATCAATGTAATACACCACATTAACAAATTGAAAAATAAAACCATATGATTATCTCAATAGATGCAGAGAAAGCCTTTGACAAAATTCAACATCCATTTATGATAAAAACTCTCCAGAAAGCAGGAATAGAAGGAACATACCTCAACATAATAAAAGCTATATATGACAAACCCACAGCAAACATTATCCTCAATGGTGAAAATTGAAAGCATTTCCTCTAAAGTCAGGAACAAGACAAGGGTGCCCACTTTCACCATTACTATTCAACATAGTTTTGGAAGTTTTGGCCACAGCAATCAGAGCAGAAAAAGAAATAAAAGGAATCAAATTGGAAAAGAAGAAGTAAAACTCTCACTATTTGCAGATGACATGATCCTCTACATAGAAAACCCTAAAGACTCCACCAGAAAATTACTAGAAATAATCAATGACTACAGTAAAGTTGCAGGATATAAAATCAACACACAAAAATCCCTGGCATTCCTATACACTAATAATGAGAAAACAGAAAGAGAAATTAAAAACAATTCCATTCACCATTGCAACGGAAAGAATAAAATACTTAGGAATATATCTACCTAAAGAAACTAAAGACCTATATATAGAAAACTATAAAACACTGGTGAAAGAAATCAAAGAGGACACTAATAGATGGAGAAATATACCATGTTCATGGATTGGAAGAATCAATATAGTGAAAATGAGTATACTACCCAAAGCAATTTATAGATTCAACGCAATCCCTATCAAGCTACCAACAGTATTCTTCACAGAGCTAGAACAAATAATTTCACAATTTGTATGGAAATACAAAAAACCTCGAATAGCCAAAGCGATCTTGAGAAAGAAGAATGGAACTGGAGGAATCAACCTACCTGACTTCAGGCTCTACTACAAAGCCACAGTTATCAAGACAGTATGGTACTGGCACAAAGACAGAAATATTGATCAATGGAATAAAATAGAAAGCCCAGAGATAAATCCATGCACATATGGACACCTTATCTTCGACAAAGGAGGCAAGAATATACAATGGATTAAAGACAATCTCTTTAACAAGTGGTGCTGGGAAATCTGGTCAACCACTTGTAAAAGAAGGAAACTGGACCACTTTCTAACACCATACACAAAAAATAAACTCAAAATGGATTAAAGATCTAAACGTAAGACCAGAAACTATAAAACTCCTAGAGGAGAACATAGGCAAAACACTCTCTGACATACATCACAGCAGGATCCTCTATGACCCACCTCCCAGAATATTGGAAATAAAAGCAAAAATAAACAAATGGGACCTAATTAACCTTAAAAGCTTCTGCACATCAAAGGAAACTATTAGCAAGGTGAAAAGACAGCCTTCAGAATGGGAGAAAATAATAGCAAATGAAGCAACCGACAAACAACTAATCTCAAAAATATACAAGCAACTCCTACAGCTCAACTCCAGAAAAATAAATGACCCAATCAAAAAATGGGCCAAAGAACTAAATAGACATTTCTCCAAAAAGACATACAGATGGCTAACAAACACATGAAAAGATGCTCAACATCACTCATTATCAGAGAAATGCAAATCAAAACCACTATGAGGTACCATTTCACACCAGTCAGAATGGCTGCGATCCAAAAGTCTACAAATAATAAATGCTGGAGGGGTGTGGAGAAAAGGGAACCCTCTTACACTGTTGGTGGGAATGCAAACTAGTACAGCCACTATGGAGAACAGTGTGGAGATTCCTTAAAAACTGGAAATAGAACTGCCTTATGATCCAGCAACCCCACTGCTGGGCATACACACTGAAAAACCAGAAGGGAAAGAGACACGTGTACCCCAATGTTCATCGCAGCACTGTTTATAATAGCCAAGACATGGAAGCAACCTAGATGTCCATCAGCAGATGAATGGAAAAGAAAGCTGTGGTACATATACACAATGGAGTATTACTCAGCCATTAAAAAGAATACATTTGAATCAGTTCTAATGAGGTGGATGAAACTGGAGCCTATTATACAGAGTTTCGAGGAAGTAAGCCAGAAGGAAAAATATAAATACAGTATACTGACGCTTTATATGGAATTTAGAAAGATGGTAACAATAACCCGATTATGCAGAGACAGCAAAGGAGACACTGATGTATAGAACAGTCTTATGGACTCTGTGGGAGAGGGAGAGGGTGGGAAGATTTGGGAGAATGGCAATGAAACATGTAAAATATCATGTAGGAAACGAGTTGCCAGTCCAGGTTCGATGCATGATGCTGGATGCTTGGGGCTGGTGCACTGGGACGGCCCAGAGGGATGGTATGGGGGGAGGGAGGAGGGAGGAGGGTTCGGGATGGGGAACACATGTATACCTGTGGCAGATTCATTTTGATATTTGGCAAAACTAATACAATTATGTAAAGTTTAAAAATAAAATAAAATTGGAAGAATAAAAAAAAAAAAAAAAAAAAAAAGTGGGAAAAATACCTAAAGAGACGTTTCTCCAAAGAAGACGTATAGATAGATAACAAACACATGAAAAGATGCTCAACATCGCTCATTATTAGAAAAATGCAAATCAAAACTGCAATGAGATATCACTTGACACTGGTCAGAATGATCATCATCAAAAAGCCTACAAACAATAAATGCTGGAGAGGGTGGAGAAAAGGGAACGCTCTTGCACTGTTGGTGGCAATGTAAATTGATACAGCCACTATGCAAGATGGTATGGGGATTACTTTAAAAAACTGGGAATAGAACCACATGATCCATCAATCCCACTCCTAGGCATATCACCTGAGGAAACCAAAATTGAAAAAGACACATATATCCCATTGTTCATTGCAGCACTATTTACAACAGCTAGAACATGGAAGCAACCTAGATGTCTATTAACAGATGAATGGATAAAGTTGTGGTACATATACACAATGGAATATTACTCAGGCACAAAAAGGAACACATTTGAGTCAGTTCTAATGAGGTGGATGAACCTAGAACCTATTATACACAGTGATATGAGTCAGAAAGAGAAAGATAAATATCATATTCGAACATATATATGGTTTCAGTGTGTCTGCCCTCTGATGCCCTCTTGCAACACCTACCATCTTACTTGGGTTTCTCTTACCTTGGGTGTGGGGTATCTCTTCACGGCTGCTCCAGCAAAGCACAGCTGCTCTTCCTTACCTTGGACGAGGGATATTTCCTCACTGTTGCCCTTCCTGACCTTCAACGTGGGATAGCTCCTCTAGGCCCTCCTGTGCCCGGGCAGCCACATCTCCTTGGACGTGGGGTTGGTCCTCCCAGCTGCCGCCCCTGGCCTGGGGCATTGGGTAGCTCCTCCCTGCCGCTGCCCCTGACTTCGGACGTGGGGTAACTCCTCTTGGCTGCCGCCCTTTGGGCATGGGGTCCTCCCCGCTGCTGTCCCTGACGTCGGACATGGGGTAGCTCCTCCTGGCCACCACCCCTGACCTCAGACTTGGGTAGCTCTTCTCGGCCATTCCTGCGCTGTTGCAGCCTGGCACTCTGGGCTGCTGCCCCTGACTTCAGACGTGGGGTAAGTCCTCTTGGCTGCCGCCCTTTGGGCATGGGGTCCTCCCCGCTGCTGCCCCTGACTTCAGACGTGGGGTAACTCCTCTTCTCTGCCACCCTTCGGGCATGGGGTCCTCCCTGCTGCTGCCCCTGACCTCAGACGTGGGGTAGCTCCTCTCGGCCGGGCTTAGTGCACTGGTCGCAGCCGCCGCCATGCTTAGTGCGCTGGACGCAGCCGCCGCCGTGCTTAGACCCAAGACGGGCGGGTCATGGTGGAGAGATCTGACAGAATGTGGTCCACTGGAGAAGGGAATGGCAAACCACTTCAGTATTCTTGCCTTGAGAACCCCATGAACAGTATGAAAAGGCAAAATGATAGGATACTGAAAGAGCAATGCCCAGGTCAGTAGGGGCCCAATATGCTACTGGAGATCAGTGGAGAAATAACTCCAGAAAGAATGAAGGGATGGAGCCAAAGCAAAAAGAATACCCACCTGTGGATGTGACTAGTGATAGAAGCAAGGTCCGATGCTGTAAAGAGCAATATTGCATAAGAACCTGGAATGTCAGGTCCATGAATCAAGGCAAATTCAAAGTGGTCAAACAAGAGATGGCAAGAGTGAATGTCGACATTCTAGGAATCAGCAAACTCAAATGGACTGAAATGGGTGAATTTAAATCAGATGACCATTATATCTACTACTGCAGTCAGGAATCCCTCAGAAGAAATGGAATAGCCATCATGGTCAACAAAAGAGTCTGAAATGCAGTACTTGGATGCAATCTCAAAAACGACAGAATGATCTCTGTTGGTTTCCAAGGCAAACCATTCAATATCTCAGTAATCCAAGTCTATGCCCCAACCAGTAACACTGAAGAAGCTGAAGTTGAATGGTTCTATGAAGGCCTACAAGACCTTTTAAAACTAACACCCAAAAAAGATGTCCTTTTCATTATAGGGGACTGGAATGCCAAAGTAGGAAGTCAAGAAACACCTGGAGTAACAGGTAAATTTGGCCTTGGAATACGGAATGAAGCAGGAAAAGGAGGAGCTAAGATGGCGGAGGAATAGGACGGGGAGACCATTTTCTCTCCCACAAATTCATCAAAAGAACATTTAAAAGCCAAGTAAATTCCACAAAACAACTTCTGAATGTCAGCAGAGGACATCAGGCACCCAGAAAAGCAACCCATTGTCTTTGAAAGGAGGTATGAAAAAATATAAAAGGCAAAAAAGGGACAAAAGAGGGAGGGACGGAGCTCCATCCCGGGAAGTGAGTCTTAAAAAGAGAGAAGTTCCCAAACACCAGGAAACACTCTCACTGCTGAGTCTATGCCGAGCCTTGGAAGCACAAAGGGCCACGTAACAGGGAGGAAAAATAAATAAACAATTAAAACCCACAGATTACAATCCCAATGGTAACTCCCCCAGCGGAGAAGCAGCGCAGACGCCTGCACCCGCTACTAGCAAGTGGGGGCTGGGCAAGAAGGAGTGGGCTGCATCGCTTAGAGTAAGGATCTGGCCTGACTGCCCCGAGCACTACCTGAGCAAACTAATTAGGGCTAGCAAACCAGACTGTGGGATAGCTACCACGCGGAAAGCCAGCCCTAACCTAAGACACAGCCAGGCCCGCGCACAGAACAAAGGACTGAACAGAGATAGCTGGCTGCAGACCATCCCCTTCCAGTGACAGGCAGCCAGAGCCGGAAGTGGGCAATTGCAGCCCCAGAGAGACATTATCTACAAAACTGTAAGCAGGCTTCTTTGCTAACTAAGACTTCTTGGGTTCTGGAAGGTCAACATCCGCCTGAGAAGGTACGCCGGTTGTACACCCAGAAAACCGAGCGGCAGGGAGGCAATAAGTCGCAGCGACCGCGCTCACCAAACACCTCATCACCTGAGCTTCTTAGACCTGGGAAGGGCACAAAACGCAGGCCCAACAGAATCTGTGCCTCTGAGGATGACCCAAGTGCCTGAACCTGAGCGGCTTAGACCTGGGAGGTGCAGGCATCCCAGGACCAGCCTCGGATGGTTCCCTGTGGAGCAACCTAGAGCCTGAGCAGTGTAGGCAGGGAGGCTACATGCGCCGTGAGCGGGGGCAGGCCCAGTGTGGCTAAGGTACTGCAAGCACACGCCAGTGTTTTGTTTGCAGTGTCCCTCCCTCCCCACAGCACTACTGAACAAGTGAGCCTAAAAAAACAAAAACAAAAAAGTGTCCACCACCACCCCCTTTGCATCAGGGCGGAAATCAGACACTGAAGAGACCAGCAAACAGGAGAAGCTATAACAGAGGGAACTGCCTTGGAAGCGACAGGCAATAGATTAAAACCCTGTCGTTAATACTGACTACATAGGAAGGGGCCTATAGATCTTGAGAAATATAAGCTGGACCAAGGAACTAAATGAAAATGAACTGACCCCACAATACCCACACCACCACCAGAGAAAGTCCTAGATATATTTTTACTACTTTTATGATCATTCTTTCTTTATTTTTAATTTTTAACACTTTTAAGTCCTCTATTACTCCTTTAATTTTCACTTTTATAACCTATTACTTTGCAAAAAGAAAGGACCTAATTTTTTTTAAAGCAAACTTCATATATATATATATTTTATAATTTTTGTGACCTTGTTTTGTTTTTTTTCTTTTTCTCTTTCTTTCTTTTCTCTTCTTTTCTTTAACACTGTATTTCTGAAATTCCAAACTCTACACTAGATTTTTAATTTTAGCTTTTTGGTACTTGTTATCAATTTTGTACCTTTTTTTTTATATACTTTTTGTGACTTTTTTTTTTCTCTCTTTTCTTTCTCTTCTTCTTTTCTTTAACATTGTATTTCTGAAATTCCAAACTCCACTCTAGATTTTTAATTTATGCTTTTTAGTATTTTTTTTTATCAATTTTGTACCTATATTTTCTTTATAATTTTTGTGACTTTGTTTTTGTTTGTTTGTTTTTTCTCTGCTTTTTTATCATCTTTTCTTGAACATTGTATTTTTGAAATTCCAAACTCTACTCTAGACTTTTAATTTTTGGTTTTTGGTATTTGTTATCAATTTTGTACCTATATTTTCTTTATAATTTTTGTGACTTTTTTTTTCTTTTTCTGTTTCTTTTCCTTTTTCTTCTCTTTAACATTGTATTTTTGAAATTCCAAACTCTACACTAGATTTTTAATTTTTGCTTTTAGGTATTTGTTACCAATTTTGTACCTTTAAGAATGCAAAAAAATAGAGGAAAACAACAGAATGGAAAAGACTAGGGATCTCTTCAAGAAAATCAGAGATACCAAATGAACATTTCATGCAAAGATGAGATCTATAAAGGACAGAAATGGTATGGACCTAACAGAAGCAGAATGTATTAAGAAGAGATGGCAAGAATACACAGAAGACTGTACAAAAAAGATCTTCATGACCCAGATAATCATGATGGTGTGATCACTGACCTAGAGCCAGACATCCTGGAATGTGAAGTCAAGTGGGACTTAGAAAGCATCACTATGAACTAAGCTAGTGGAGGTGATGGAATTCCAGTTGAGCTACTCCAAATCCGGAAAGATGCTGCTGTGAAAGTGCTGCACTCAATATGCCAGAAAATTTGGAAAACTCAGCAGTGGCCACAGGACTGGAAAAGGTCAGTTTTCATTCCAATCCCAAAGAAAGGCAATGCCAAAGAATGCTGAAACTATCACACAATTGCACTCATCTCACATGCTAGTAAAGTAATGCTCAAAATTCTCCAAGCCAGGCTTCAGCAATATGTGAACCGTGAACTTCCTGATGTTCAAGCCGGTTTTAGAAAAGGCAGAGGAACCAGAGATCAAATTGCCAACATCTGCTAGATCATGGAAAAAGCAAGGGAGTTCCAGAAAAACATCTATTTCTGCTTGATTGACTATGCCAAAGCCTTTGACTGTGTGGATCACAATAAACTGTGGAAAATTCTGAAAGAGATGGGAATACCAGACCACCTGATCTGCCTCTTGAGAAATCTGTATGCAGGTCAGGAAGCAACAGTTAGAACTGGACATGGAACAACAGACTAGTTCCAAATAGGAAAAGGAGTAAATCAAGGCTGTATATTGTCACCCTGTTTATTTAACTTGTATGCAGAGTACATCATGAGAAACGCTGGACTGGAAGAAACACAAGCTGGAATCAAGATTGCCGGGAGAAATATCAATAACCTCAGATATGCAGATGACACCACCCTTATGGCAGAAAGTGAAGAGGAACTCAAAAGCCTTTTGATGAAAGTGAAAGTGGAGAGTGAAAAAGTTGGCTTAAAGCTCAACATTCAGAAAACGAAGATCATGGCATCCGGTCCCACCACTTCATGGGAAATAGATGGGGAAACAGTGGAAACAGTGTCAGACTTTATTTTTCTGGGCTCCAAAATCACTACAGATGGTGACTGCAGCCAAATTAAAAGACGCTTACTCCTTTGAAGGAAAGTTATGACCAACCTAGATAGCATATTCAAAAGCAGAGACATTACTTTGCCAACAAAGGTTCATCTATTCAAGGCTATGGTTTTTCCTGTGGTCATGTATGGATGTGAGAGTTGGACTGTGAAGAAGGCTGAGCGCTGAAGAATTGATGCTTTTGAGCTGTAGTGTTGGAGAAGACTCTTGAGAGTCCCTTGGACTGCAAGGAGATCCAACCAGTCCATTGTGAAGGAGATCAGCCCTGGGATTTCTTTGGAAGGAATGATGCTAAAGCTGAAACTCCAGTACTTTGGCCACCTCATGCAAAGAATTGACTCATTGGAGAAGACTCTGATGCTTGGAGGGATTGGGGGCAGGAGGAGAAGGGGACGACAGAGGATGAGATGGCTGGATGGCATCGCTGACTCGATGGATGTGAATCTGAGTGAACTCTGACTCAGTTGGTGAGGCGTTGGTGAGGGACAGGGAGGCCTGGCGTGCTGTGATTCATGGGGTCACAAAGAGTCAGACACGACTGAGCGACTGATCTGATCTGAAGAACCCAAACTGCAGTATCCATTTTTTACTTGGGAGCGAGATTACTGGCTTGAATGTTCTCTCCCCATTTGGACTCTCCTTTTTCTCCACCAGGTTGCCTGTGTCTCCACCCTAACCCCTTTCTACTCTACCCAAATCTGTGAATTTCTGTGTATTCCAGATGGTGGAGAACACTTAGGGAACTGATTACTGGCTGGATCTGTCTCTCTCCTTTTCATTCCCCCCTTTTATCCTCCTGGCCACCTCTGTCTCCTTCCTCCCTCTTCTCTTCTCTGTATAACTCCGTGAACATCTCTGAGAGGTCCATTTGTGGAGTGCACATAAGGAAGTGATTACTGGCTAGACTGCTCTCTCCTCTATTGATTCCAACTCATCTCATTCGGGTCACCTCGAACTCCCTCCTCCCTCTTCTCTTCTCCATATAACTCTGTGAATCTCTCTGGGTGACCCTCACAGTGGAGAAACTTTTAATCTTTAACCTAGATGTTTTATCAATGGTGCTCTATAGAAGGAGAAGTTTTGAGACTACTGTGAAAATAAGACTGAAAACCAGAAGCAGGAGGCTTAAGTCCAAACCCTGAGAACACCAGAGAACTCCTGACTCCAGAGAACATTAATTGACTGGAGCTCATCAAACGCCTCCATACCTCCACTGAAACCAAGCACCACCCAAGGGCCAACAAGTTCCAGGGCAAAACATACCATGCAAATTCTCCAGCAACACAGGAACACAGCCCTGAGCTCCAATATACAGGCTGCCCAAAGTTACTCCAAAACCACTGACATCTCATAACTCATTACTGGACACTTCATTGCACTCTAGAGAGAAGAAATCCAGCTCCACCCACCAGAACACCGACACAAGCTTCCTTAACCAAGAAACCTTGACAAGCCACCTATACAAACCCACACAGAGCGAGGAAACTCCACAATAAAGAGAACTTCACAAAATGCAAGAATACAGAAAGTACACCCCAAACTCAGCAATATAAACAAGATGAACAGACAGAGGAATACCCAGCAGGTAAAGGAACAGGATAATTGCCCACCAAACCAAACAAAAGAGGAAGAGATAGGGAATCTACCTGATAAAGAATTCCGAATAATGATAGTGAAATTGACCCAAAATCTTGAAATAAAAATGGAATCACAGATAAATAGCCTGGAGACAAGGATTGAGAAGATGCAAGAAAGGTTTAACATGGACCTAGAAGAAGTAAAAAAGAGTCAGTATATAATGAATAACGCAATAAATGAGATCAAAAACACTCTGGAAGAAACAAATAGTAGGATAACAGAGGCAGAAGATAGAATTAGTTAATTAGAAGATAGAATGGTAGAAATAAATGAATCAGAGAGGAAAAAAAGAAAAACGAATTAAAAGAAATGAGGACAATCTCAGAGACTTCAAGGAAAATATTAAAGGCTACAACATTTGAATCATAGAGACCGAGAAGAAGAAGACAAAAAGAAAGACCATGAGAAAATACTTGAGGAGATAATAGTTGAAAACTTCCCTAAAATGGGGAAGGAAATAATCACTCAAGTCCAAGAAACCCAGAGAGTCCCAAACAGGATAAGCCCAAGGTGAAACACCCCAAGACACATATTAATCAAACTAACAAAGATCAAACACAAAGAACAAATATTAAAAGCAGCAAGGGAAAAACAACAAATAACACACAAGGGAATCCCCATAAGGATAAAAGCTGATCTTTCAATAGAAACTCTTCAGGCCAGGAGGGATGGCAAGACATACTTAAAGTGATGAAAGAAAATAACCTACAGCTCAGATTATGGTACCCAGCAAGGATTTCATTCAAATATGAAGGAGAAATCAAAAGCTTTACAGACAAGCAAAAGCTGAGAGAATTCAGCACCACCAAACCAGCTCTCCAACAAATACTAAAGGATATTCTCTAGACAGGAAACACAAAACAGGTGTATAAATTCGAACCGAAAACAATAAAGCAAATGGCAATGGGATCATTCTTATCAATAATTACCTTAAACATAAATGGGTTGAATGCCCCAACCAAAAGACAAAGACTGGCTGAATGGATACAAAAACAAGATTCCTACATATGTTGTCTACAAGAGACCCACCTCAAAACAGGGGACACATACAGACTGAAAGTGAAGGGCTGGAAAAAGATTTTCCATGCACATAGAGACCAAAAGAAAGCAGGAGTAGCAATACTCATATCAGATAAAATAGACTTTAAAACAAAGGCTGTGAAAAGAGACAAAGAAGGTCACTACATAATGATCAAAGGATCAATCCAAGAAGAAGATATAACAATTATAAATATATGTGCACCCAACATAGGAGCACCACAATATGTAAGATAAATGCTAACAAGTATGAAAGGAGAAATTCACAATAACACAATAATAGTGGGAGACATTAATACCCCACTCACACCTATGGATAGATCAACTAAAGAGAAAATTAACAAGGAAACACAAACTTTAAACAATACGATAGACCAGTTAGACCTAATTGATATCTATAGGACATTTCATTCCAAAACAATGAATTTCACCTTTTTCTCAAGCACACACGGAACCTTCTCCAGGGTAGATCACATCCTGGGCCATAAATCTAGCCTTGGTAAATTCAAAAAAATTGAAATCATTCCAATTATCTTTTCCGACCACAAGGCAGTAAGATTAGATCTCAATTACAGGAAAAAAACTATTAAAAATTCCAACATATGGAGCCTGAACAACACACTGCTGAATAAGCAACAAATTACAGAAGAAATAAAAAAGGAAATCAAAATTTGCATAAAAACGAATGAAAATGAAAACACTACAACCTGTGGGACACGGTAAAGGCAGTCCTAAGGGGAAAGTTCATATCAATACAGGCATACCTCAAGAAACAAGAAAAAAGTCAAATAAATAACCTAACTCTACACCTAAAGCAACTAGAAAAGGAAGAAATGAAGAACCCCAGGGTTGGTAGAATGAAAGAAATCTTAAGAATTAGGGCAGAAATAAATGCAAAAGAAACAAAAGAGACCATAGCAAAAATCAACAAAACCAAAAGCTGGTTCTTTGAAAGGATAAATAAAATTGACAAACCATTAGCCAGACTCATCAAGAAACAAAGGGAGAAAAATCAAATCAATAAAATTAGAAAGGAAAATGGAGAGACCACAACAGACAACAGAGAAATACAAAGGATCATAAGAGACTACTATCAGCAATTATATGCCAATAAAATGGACAACGTGGAAGAAATGGATAAATTCTTAGAAAAGTACAACTTTCCAAAACTCGACCAGGAAAAAATAGAAAATCTTAACAGATCCATCAAAAGCACAGAAATTGAAACTGTAATCAGAAATCTTCCAGCAAAAAAAAGCCCAGGTCCAGATGGCTTCACAGCTGAATTCTACCAAAAATTTAGAGAAGAGCTAACACCTATCCTACTCAAACTCTTCCGGAAAATTGCAGAAGATGGTAAACTTCCAAACTCATTCTATGAGGCCACCATCACCCTAATACCAAAACCTGACAAAGATGCCACAAAAAAAGAAAACTACAGGCCAATATCACTGATGAACATATATGCAAGAATCCTTAACAAAATTCTAGCAATCAGAATCCAATAGCACATTAAAAAGATCATACACCATGACCAAGTGGGCTTTATCTCAGGGATGCAAGGATTCTTCAATATCGGCAAATCAATCAATGTAATACACCACATTAACAAATCAAAAAATAAAAGCCATATAATTATCTCAATAGATGCAGAGAAAGCCTTTGACAAAATTCCACATCCATTTATGATAAAAACTCTCCAGAAAGCAGGAATAGAAGGAACATACCTCAACATAATAAAAGCTATATATGGCAAACCCACAGCAAACATTATCCTCAATGGTGAAAAATTGAAAGCATTTCCTCTAAAGTCAGGAACAAGACAAGGGTGCCCCCTTTCACAATTACTATTCAACATAGTTCTGGAAGTTTTAGCCACAGCAATCAGAGCAGAAAAAGAAATAAAAGGAATCCAACTTGGAAAAGAAGAAGTAAAACTCTCACTGTTTGCAGATGACATGATCCTCTACATAGAAAACCCTAAAGACTCCACCAGAAAATTACTATAACTATTCAATGAATATAGTAAAATTGCAGGATATAAAATAAACACGCAGAAATCCCTTGCATTCCTATACACAAATAATGAGAAAACAGAAAGAGAAATTAAGGAAACAATTCCATTCACCATTGCAACGAAAATAATAAAATACTTAGGAATATATCTACCTAAAGAAACTAAAGATCTATATATAGAAAACTATAAAACACTGGTGAAAGATATCAAAGAGGACACTAATAGATGGAGAAATATACCATGTTCATGGATTTGAAGAATCAATATAGTGAAAATGAGTATACTACCCAAAGCAATCTACAGATTCAATGCAATCCCTATCAAACTACCAACGGTATTCACAGAGCTAGAACAAATAATTTCACAGTTTATATGGAAATACAAAAAGCCTCGAAGAGCCATAGCAATCTTGAGAAAGAGAATGGAACTGGAGGAATCAACCTGCCTGACTTCAGGCTCTACTAGAAAGCCACAGTCATCAAGACAGTATGGTATTGGCACAAAGACAGAAATATAGATCAATGGAACAAAATAGAAAGCCCAGAGATAAATCCATACACTTATGGACACCTTATATTTGACAAAGGAGGCAAGAATATACAATGGATTAAAGACAATCTCTTTAACAAGTGGTGCTGGGAAAATTGATAAACCAATTGTAAAAGAATGAAACTGGAACACATTCTAACACCATACACAAAAATACACTCAAAATGGATTAAAGATCTAAACATAAGACCAGAAACTATAAAACTCCTACAGGAGAATATAGGCAAAACACTCTCCGACATACATCACAGCAGGATCCTCTATGAGCCACCTCCCAGAATATTGGAAATAAAAGCAAAAATAAACAAATGGGACCTAATTAAAATTAAAAGCTTCTGCACAACAAAGGAAACTATAAGCAACGTGAAAAGACAGCCTTCAGAATGGGAGAAAATAATAGCAAATGAAGCAACTGACAAACAACTAATCTCAAAAATATACAAGCAACTCCTACAGCTCAACTCCAGAAAAATAAATGACCCAATCAAAAAATGGGCCAAAGAACTAAATAGACATTTCTCCAAAGAACACATACAGATGGCTAACAAACACATGAAAAGATACTCAACATCACTCATTATCAGAGAAATGCAAATCCAAACCACTATGCGGTACCATTCACGCCAGTCAGAATGGCTGAGATCCAAAAGTCTACAAGCAATAAATGCTGGAGAGGGTGTGGAGAAAAGGGAACCCTTTTACACTGTTGGTGGGAATGCAAACTAGTATAGTCACTATGGAGAACAGTGTGGAGATTCCTTAAAAAACTGAAAATAGTACTGCCTTATGATCCAGCAATCCCACTGCTGGGCATACACACTGAGGAAACCAGAATTGAAAGAGACACATGTACCCCAATGTTCATCATAGCACTGTTTATAATAGCCAAGACATGGAAGCAACCTAGATGTCCATCAGCAGATGAATGGATAAGAAAGTCATGGTACATGTACACAATGGAGTATTACTCAGCCATTAAAAAGAATACATGTGAACCAGTTCTAATGAGGTGGATGAAACTCGAGCCTATTGTACAGAGTGAAGTAAGCCAGAAAGAAAAACACCAATACAGAATACTAACACACATATATGGATTTTAGAAAGATGGTAACAATAACCCTGTATAGGAAACAGCAAAAGAGACACTGATGTATAGAACAGTCTTTTGAACTCTGTGGGAGAGGGAGAGGGTGGGATGATTTGGGAGAATGACATTGAAACATGTATAATATCATATATGAAACGAGTCGCCAGTCTAGGTTCGATGCACGATACTGGATGCTTGGGGCTGGTGCACTGGGACGACCCAGAGGGACGGTATGGGGAGGGAGGAGGGAGGAGGGTTCAGGATGGGGAACACATGTATACCTGTGACGGATTCATTTTGATATATGGCAAAGCCAATACAATAGAGAAAAAAAAAAAAAGAAAGTGAAAGAGGAGAGTGAAAAAGTTGGCCTAAAGCTCAGCATTCAGAAAACAAAGATCATGGCATCTGGTCCTATCAGTTTATGGGAAATAGATGGGGAAACAGTGGAAACAGT
The DNA here is from genome assembly GCF_027580195.1 of Bos mutus. Lineage (NCBI taxonomy): Eukaryota > Metazoa > Chordata > Mammalia > Artiodactyla > Bovidae > Bos > Bos mutus. The sequence continues at coordinate 72,699,910 of NC_091621.1, read as the reverse complement.
GTCAGACTTTATTTTTTGGGGCTCCAAAATCACTGCAAATGGTGACTGCAGCCATGAAATTAAAAGACACTTACTCCTTGGAAGGAAAGTTACGACCAACCTAGATAGCATGTTCAAAAGCAGAGACATTACTTTGCCTGCAAAGGTCCATCTAATCAAGGCTATGGTTTTTCCTCTGATCATGTATGCATATGAAATTTGGACTGTGAAGAAGGCTGAGCACTGAAGAATTAATACTTTTGAACTGCGGTGTTGGAGAAGACTCTTGGAATCCCTTGGACTGCAAGGAGATCTAACCAGTCCATTGTGAAGGAGATCAGCCCTGGGATTTCTTTGAAGGGAATGATGCTGAAGCTGAAACTCCAATTGGCCACCTCATGCGAAGAGTTGACTCATTGGAAAAGATTCTGATGCTGGGAGGGATTGCAGGCAGGAGGAGAAGGGGATGACGGAGGGTGAGATGGCTGGATGGCATCACTGACTCAATGGACGTGAGTCTGAGTGAACTCCAGGAGTTGGTGATGGACAGGGAAGCCTGGCGTTCTGTGATTCATGGGGTCACAAAGAGTTGGACTCGACTGAGCGACTGAACTGAACTGAACACATATATATATATGGAATCTAGAAAAATGGTACTGAAGAACTTATTTACAGGGCTGCAATGGAGAAACAGACATAGCGAATAGATTTATGGACGTGGGGAGAGGTGAGGAGAGGGTGAGATGTATGGAAAGAGTAACATGGAAACATATTACCATATATAAAATGGATAGCCAACAGGAATTTGCTGTATGTCTCAGGAAACTCAAACAGGGGCTCTGTATCTACCTAAAGGATTTGGAAGGAGAGGGAGATGGGAGGATGGTTCAAAAGGGAGGGGATATATGTGTACCCATGGCTGACTCATGTTGAGGTTTGACAGAAAATAACAAAATTCTGTAAAGCAATTAACCTCCAATTAAAAAAAAGTTTTTAAGTTTGCAAAAATAGCAAGAAATTGTGAAAATTTTCATATATAAAGCTCTTTTATTTTTTTATTGTGTACCACCTCCTGGATAATTCCAGACATGTATATGTGCTATAAGCTTAAAAATAGTTTAGGAGTGACAAATGCACACAAGAGAAAAATAGCTCCTTCATATGAGATAATGGCAGGGTCCCTGAACAATGCATAGCTAGCTTCATGAAGCAGAGGGAGATGGATCCTTTTCTTGGCAAGGAAGTCTATGTGGTGCTTCCAAATTCAGCTTTTGAGTCATCTGAATCTATATAAGCTTCAAACTAATTCTCTGTCCCCAACATTTTCCAGTCAACACACTAATAGTCACATGAGACAGGAGGAAAAGTTTTGAATTAAATCATTTATATAATTAAGGAGACTATAGCATCAGGATTTATTATTGGTAATGCCATCTCCTTGGTTATGAGATGACTGAAATATTAAAGTTATATGTATCTTTTTCTTTTAGCTCTCAGATGCATTTTGAAGATGCCAGCACAGTGCACAGGCCTCCTATTCATTATGCAAGCTTCATCAATCTTGTTTTAGTAGGCACTTAATTCTAAGTGACTTCTGCCTTTCTAGTATCATGTAGAGTACCAAGGTTTCATTGTCTAATGAAGTCATTATTGACTTCAGAACAAACACTTTAACTAATTGGTTAGATCCTTATTGTTTTGAGTATCTGTTATTTGTATACACTGTCTATTTATCAAGGGCATGTTAGATTAAAAGTTCTATTTTTGTAAGATTTCCCATTTATTTCTATTACTCATGAAATATTAAATAATTGTGGTTAATGGAAGTGGTTATTTTATAAAAGTCAACATTGAGGTCTTCTATGGGATACAAAGATGAACATAGCCATTCTCAAGAGAGATTCACTATAGAGGAGAACTAGGAGGCTACTGAGAATGCCAAGTATGGCTTCCAGAAATCCCTCATGGTCTATACCTTAGCAGAGATTTGGCCTTGACTTTGCTTAATTCCCAGGAGATCAATTTATGACTTTCTTCATAGGTCAAAACAACTGGACGTGAAAAATTTGAGCTATTTGTGCAGCCAGAGAAATACCAGATCCTAGTTTAAGTATCTATGCTCATAATACCCAATATTGTCATATTCCTTGCAGTTCTCTCTTTAAATATTGCTCCCTTAAACTTCTAGAACAACTTTATTGAAAAGGAGGATAGTGTATTTCCACACCTTCTATAGGTTTCTGACATTATTTTTATTTCCTGAACTATTTCCCTTGAGTCACCATAAAATAGAGAAAATTTAGTGAAATTTGATTAATGTGACATTTGCTAGTGTCTGGCAGGGAAGCAATGATTTTGTATTTTATTACTCACAGCAGAAATGTGAATAGCAGAAATAAGGAGAAGGGATCTGTCATGATTTTAGCAAAACAAATAAACAGAATGATATATCTAGCAGAGATGGAAATTAAGTGAATAGGTTTCTATGCATAGGAGAGGTTTCCCTCTACATTTCTGGAATATCCTTTTGGATAAGTTGCCTCATGCAAAAGGTAAACGTGGGGCAGAACTTCAAGGGAATAAAATAGTTTTTCATAAAGCTTAATAGCTGAGAAATAAGGATGTTCAAACGGAAAATGCACTGGGATACGATCTGGATGACAGAGCTGCTATGATCTGAGGCAAGTGGTTACTTTTCAGTTTGTGCTTCAATACAAAAAGAAAAGTAGATAAATACAGCATATCCTGTGGATTCATGTTGATGTATGGCAAAACCAATACAATATTGTAAAATAATTAGCCTCCAATTAAAATAAATACGTTTATATTAAAAATAAATATAAAAAAACAAAAAGATAAAAAAATAGAAATGTTTCTATATGTATATTCTTAGCAAATCACTGCACCTGCTAAGTCGCTTCAGTCGTGTCCAACTCTGTGCAATCCCATAGACGGCAGCTCACCAGGCTCCCCCGTCCCTGGGATTCTCCAGGCAAGAACACTGGAGTGGGTTGCCATTTCCTTCTCCAATGCATGAAAGTGAAAAGTGAAAGTGAAGTTGCGCAGTAGTGTATGACTCTTCGCGACCCCATGGACTACAGCCCACCAGGCTCCTCCGTCCATGGGATTTTCCAGGCAAGAGTACTAGAGTTGGGTGCCATTGCCTTCTCTGTAGCAAATCACAGAAGATGCCAAACATTAATGATTTCAATGGAATTATAGACAAATCTTTAAGTGAATATATTTCCTATTAAATAACATAATTATGCTATTTATTCTATTTTATTATACATATATATAAGTATAGAGCATTCTCATGTTATGTTAATTACTTCATAAATATTAATATTACTTTAATTAATTAATATTAATAAAATTAATAATTTAATCATTAAACATTTTAAAGTTTATTTGCTAAGAAGATCTTTAATTGATTTATATCATATAAAGTAATGAGTTCTGCACAAAGAAAAATGGGTTGCTACTTTAGTCTTTTAAATTTCATTTTTGATCTTTTGAAGGAAATGAGATCATCCCTTTCTGTTTTTTAAGTGGTGGTCTTCTGATAAATACATGATAGAAAAAAAGAAAAATGAATATTTTATAGGATTATTCCAACAAAATTGCAAGGGATTACATTAAATGTACAAAATAAAGAGTATAAATTTCATTTATCATCTCTCAGTAGTGTGATTTATTGTATGAAGATTTTCTAATTAAAATGAGAGTATTATATAAAGCACAAATCATGTATATGTTTTAATATATAATGAAAGTAAGTTAAAAAAATGACAGCATGAATTAGAGATAATGTTTTAGAATTGTATTAATGATGATGACATTGATTATAATAAATTATATCTTTCATCTTTTCCCTTTTAATACACTTTTCACCTGCAGCTGCTGCTAAGTCGCTTCAGTCGTGTCCGACTCTGTGCAACCCCACAGACCCCAGCCCACCAGGCTCCCCGGTCCCAGGGATTGTCTAAGCAAGAACACTGGAGTTGGTTGCCATTTCCTTCTCCAATGCATGAAAGTGAAAAATGAAAGTGAAGTCGCTCAGTCGTGTCCAACTCCTAGCGACCCCATGGACTGCAGTCTACCAGGCTTTGCCGCCCATGAGATTTTCCAGGCAAGAGTACTGAAGTGGGTTGTCATTGCCTTCTCCGACTTTTCACCTAAATATATTTAAAAGAAGAAGAGAGAGAGAAATGAACCACACTGTGATCACAGAGTTTGTCCTTCTAGGCCTTTCTGATGATCCTGAGCTTCAGATTGTGATTTTCCTCTTTTTATTAATCACATATGTATTAAGTGTCACTGGAAACCTGACTATTATCACCCTAACCTGGGTGGACTCCCATCTCCAGACACCAATGTATTTCTTCCTCCGAAACTTCTCTTTCTTAGAAATCTCCTTTACTACTGTGTGCATCCCTAGATTTCTGGGGGCAATTATCACCAAGGACAAGACTATTTCTTACAACAATTGTGCAGCCCAACTATTTTTCTCTATTTTCATGGGGGTGACTGAATTTTACATTCTAACTGCCATGTCCTATGACCGCTATGTTGCCATCTGCAAGCCCCTGCATTACACAACCATCATGAGCAGGAAACTCTGCAGCCTGCTTGTGCTCTGTGCTTGGCTCGGTGGGTTTCTGACCATTTTCCCACCCCTTATGCTTCTCCTCCAGCTGGATTACTGTGCTTCCAATGTCATTGATCACTTTGCATGTGACTATTTCCCCCTTTTACAATTGTCTTGTTCAGATACATGGTTCCTAGAAATAATTGGTTTTTACTTTGCTTTGGTTACCTTGCTATTCACTTTGGCCTTAGTGATTTTGTCATATATGTACATTATCAGGACTATTCTGAGAATCCCATCTGCCAGTCAGAGAAAAAAGGCCTTCTCCACTTGTTCCTCTCACATGATTGTCATCTTCATCTCCTATGGAAGCTGTATATTCATGTATGCTAATCCCTCGGCCAAAGAAAAGGCATCATTGACAAAAGGGGTAGCTATTCTCAATACTTCTGTGGCCCCCATGCTGAACCCCTTCATCTACACCTTGAGAAACCAGCAAGTAAAACAAGCCTTCAAAGACATGGTCTATAAAGCAGTGTTTTGTGCTAATAAATGATTTTTTTGGGGTCAAAAACACTTTAAAGAACAACTAGGTTAAATTTTTAAATTCCTAAATATTTGTATAACTCTGCTTGCAGTTTATATCCTTTTACCAGGCCACATGCCTGCTAATATATACTTTTTCAGTCTATTTCTTCCATTTCTCCAGCCATTGTTTATTGACATTTAAAGTATAGTAAAAGTTAAATATCCTATAGCATATTCTAGAATAGAATTGTATTTCTTTAAGACATACTTTAGAGCATGAAGTTAAAAACAGTTTTAATCCTGTAAATATCAGTCCCTAAAATGATCATATGATATCACATTGTACTTTAAATGCAAAGTTTCAAAATTAGTGTGTAATATCTTATTTATTTTCACAATGAACACTGATAATTTCTTAACATTAAAGAATCTACCTGTTGTATATTATAATACAGTAAATTCATTCCAAAAATATCATATGTAGTAGTGCATTGCACTTTAAATGCAGTTCTTTATACTTTGTGAAATTAAGTGCATATTTTCAAGATAAATATTTATCAAGATATTATGTATTAATTATAGAATTTCTTTTTTCTGTATCATTTTAAAAAATGCTGATATTTAAAAATTCAAAAAATCAAGTAAAACTAAAATACTTCCACTTTATTGAGCTCATTGATTGCATTTATGACAGTTATTCTAAATTTTTTGTCAGATATTTACTTACCTCCATTTTTTTAGGGTCTATGTTTTGAGATTTATTTTGTCTGGTTGATTGGGGTACTTTTCTGTTTGTTTTATGTTCCTTTTAATTGTGTTGTTATCTACACATTTGACAAAACCTGCCAGGGTCCAGCCCAGGCTGATCCAGGGTATTCGAAGCGGGGATGGCTTCGGCGAGGATCAGGATACAATACCTTTAATTAGATATTAATTAAAGATGTAAAGAGTAATAGAATGAGGATAGCTCAGTAGGAAAATTCAGTGGAGAAAAGAGGCTGAATAGCTTGGTTTATGCGGGAGACCAATAAAACTTCAAGACAAGAAGTTTGCACCACTTACATAGGCCGCAGGCGTCCTTCCGTTCTCCCGAAGGAGAGGAGACACTGAGGCCTCCCCGGTCAGATCTTAGAAGCCCAGGCATAATTAGTAAGCATGGCGGGTTCCGCGCTCAGATGGAGACTCAGCCAGAGTGAGAGAGAGAGTGACATGGGGAGACCAGTATTTCGAGAAACTGATCCCAATTCTTTATTTTCCATGGTCTACTTTTATACACTGAGATGTTATGCAAAAGTCACGTGGGGTCAGCAGTCCTGACTTTTATCAAAGTCAGGTGCTTCATACAAATGTATACAGAGGTCTTAGGGGTGTTACATCATCTTCTGGCCAGGGGGCCTGCTGACAATTTATGACCCTCTCCTGTGACAGCAGTCAGTCAACCAGGACACTTATTTCTCCATGGGTGATTATTCTTAAAACAGACGCCACCCAAATAAAGTTACATTCCTATAGGGTGAGGGTGTAGTGGGTTTTAGTTAAGGAAAGAATTTACTTAGCCTAAGGTCTAACATGATTAATATCAAAGGTTAATACTTATTTCTTCTATATATTCATTAATGTGTGTAAGGGCGGGGATATGGAGACTTAGCAACAAACATTGGCTCAACAAATGAAAAACCCTTCACCAATACAATTTCTAATCAGCCCACTATACTTAATACTCATAGTTTTCTAACTTTTCTAAGGAACCTGTTTTTAGAAGGTTTAAAGCATCTCATGCCTCTCATGGTTGGGAGGCTGTGAGCAATCACATGTGGCTGGACAAGCCTGTCAGGCAGGCCAGAGAACCTTCAGAGGAGTTTGTAGGTTAAAACACTCTTGTCATGCCCAGGAGTTTTTATTAACTGGAGGTCTAAGTTAACTCCTTCTCTGAAAGAGGTGGCAGGGGACAGACCCCCGTAAAGTCAGAGGTGTAGGTGAGAGCACAAAGTAGTAAAGTAGGCAGACTCTGGTTATGGGGGAAGATGCTCGAGGATTTCCAGGGGGACTCCTAACGCTCGATCCCACCTTTGTGTATGTTGAGCCTCCTTCCTCATGACCTTTGCCATGGGTGGAGTACCTCACTCTGGCCCCCAACAAAAACCACCACCTTTACAGGGGAATCCATCATCATTCAGTCCACCTAGAGGTTCTGAGGGGTCTTTTAAATATTTTCTGAGGCTGTGTCTTTTCAGATTTGTGTGTGAAGATTCCTAACTAGAAGATTTTATCTATTTTTTTTTTTTTTTGCATGCAGCCCATAGTCTCTTGCTCCCTGTTTCTGTTTGCTGTAACTCAGCTCCTTGAAGCGACAGCACATCACCCAGCCCTTTTTTGACTTCAGTAGCCCTTAGGCATTTATAGTATGTCAGGTCCCATAGAGGCCCCAATAAAAACTACACAGACACTAGTGCTTCCTTAGTCCCCGAAAAGCCCAGATGCCGGATACATGCTCCACACTATTCTTTTTCCCCTCAGTGAGGGAGAGTCACTGAGTTGCACTGGCCTCAGTCTGATACAGGTGGGCCTTCTGGACATAAAATTTTCCAAAGAATCCACTTATATTGTCATAAAACATGTATTAATTAAGTTACATCCTTCTAAATTATTTGAATCTCAATTTATAGCCTAGTATGTGATTAGAGTTTTTTGTAAGCATTTCTCATACACCTGAGAATTATACGTAATGGTAGTTGAATGCATTGTTCTATTTGAGTCAGCTAGTATATACAAGTTCATTAATCACATGATTTAAATCTGTACTCTTACTCTTTCCACCATTACTGAGTTACTTAAAATTTCCAAAACAACTGTGGAGCAGTTTCTTTCTGTTCATAGTCATGCCATCTTTTTATTTATTTTTTAATTTTTAATATAAATTTATTTAATTTATTTATTTATTAATTTTATTTTTAAACTTTACAATATTGTATTAGTTTTGCCAAATATTGAAATGAATCCACCACAGGTATACATGAGTTCCCCATCCTTAACCCTCCTCCCTCTTCCGTCCCCATACCATCCCTCTGGGTCATCCCAGTGCACCAGCCCCAAGCATCCAGTATCGTGCATCAAACCTGGACTGGCAACTCATTTCATACATGATACTATACACGTTTCAATGCCATTCTCCCAAATAATCCTACCCTCTTCCTCTCCCACAGAGTCCATAAGACTGTTCTGTACATCAGTGTCTCTTTTGCTGTCTCGTACACAGGGTTATTGTTACCATCTTTCTAAATTCCATATATATGCGTTAGTATACTGTATAGGTGTTTTTCTTTCTGGCTTACTTCACTCTGTATAATAGGCTCCAGTTTCATCCACCTCATTAGAACTGATTCAAATGTATTCTTTTTAATGGCTGAGTAATACTCCATTGTGTATATGTACCATGGCTTTCTTATCCATTCATCTGCTGATGGACATCTAGGTTGCTTCCATGTCCTGGCTATTATAAAGTGCTGCAATGAACATTGGGGTACACAATGTTCTCTTTCAATTCTGGTTTCCTTAGTCTGTATGCCCAGCAGTGGGATTGCTGAATCATAAGGCAGTTCTATTTCCAGTTTTTTAAGGAATCTCCACACTGTTCTCTATAGTGGCTGTACTAGTTTGCATTCCCACCAACAGTGTAAGAGGGTTCCCTTTTCTCCACACCCTCTCCAGCATTTATTGTTTGTAGACTTTTGGATCACAGCCATTCTGACTGGCATGAAATGGTACCTCAGAGTGGTTTGGATTTGCATTTCTCTGATAATGAGTGATGTTGAACATCTTTTCATATGTTTGTTAGCCATCTGTATGTCTTCTTTGGAGAAATGTCTATTTAGTTCTTTGGCCCATTTTTTGATTGGGTCATTTATTTTTCTGGAATTGAGTTGTAGGAGTTGCTTGTATATTTTTGAGATTAGTTGTTTGTCCGTTGCTTCATTTGCTATTATTTTCTCCCATTCTGAAGGCTGCCTTTTCACCTTGTTAATAATTTCCTTTGTTGTGCAGAAGCTTTTAAGTTTAATTAGGTCCCATTTGTTAATTTTTGCTTTTATTTCTAATGTTCTGGGAGGTGGGTCATAGAGGATCCTGCTGTGATGTATGTTGGAGAGTGTTTTGCCTATGTTCTCCTCTAGGAGTTTCATAGTTTCTGGTCTTACGTTGAGATCTTTAATCCATTTTGAGTTTATTTTTGTGTATGGTGTTAGAAAGTGTTCTAGTTTCATTCTTTTACAAGTGGTTGACCAGATTTCCCAGCACCACTTGTTAAAGAGACTGTTTTTAATCCATTGTATATTCTTGCCTCCTTTGTCAAAGATAAGGTGTCCATATGTGTGTGGATTTATCTCTGGGCTTCCTATTTTGTTCCATTGATCTATATTTCTGTCCTTGTGCCAGTACCATACTGTCTTGATAACTGCGGCTTTCTAGTAGAGCCTGAAGTCAGGCAGGTTGATTCCTCCAGTTCCATTCTTCTTTCTCAAGATAGCTTTGGCTATCCAAGGTTTTTTGTATTTCCATACAAATTGTGAAATTATTTGTTCTAGCTCTGTGAAGAATACCGTTGGTAGCTTGATAGGGATTGCATTGAATCTATAAATTGCTTTGGGTAGTATACTCATTTTCACTATATTGATTCTTCAAATCCATGAACATGGTATATTTCTCCAACTATTAGTGTCCTCTTTGATTTCTTTCACCAGTGTTTTATAGTTTTCTATATATAGATCTTTAGTTTCTTTAGGTAGATATATTCCTAAGTGTTTTATTCTTTTCGTTGCAATGGTGAATGGAATTATTTCCTTAATTTCTCTTTCTCTTTTCTCATTATTAGTGTATAGGAATGCAAGGGATTTCTGTGTGTTGATTTTATATCCTGCAACTTTACTATAATCACTGATTAGTTCTAGTAGTTTTCTGGTGGAGTCTTTAGGGTTTTCTATGTAGAGGATCATGTCATCTGCAAATAGTGAGAGTTTTACTTCTTCTTTTCCAATTTGGATTCCTTTTATTTCTTTTTCTGCTCTGATTGCTGTGACCAAAACTTCCAAAACTATGTTGAATAGTAATGGTGAAAGTGGGCACCCTTGTCTTGTTCCTGACTTTACATCACAAGCATGGAAATTGAAACTGTAATCAAAAATCTTCCAGCAAACAAAAGCCCAGGTCCAGATGGCTTCACAGCTGAATTCTACCAAAAATTTAGAGAAGAGCTAATACCCATCCTGCTCAAACTCTTCCAGAAAATTGCAGAGGAAGGTAAACTTCCAAACTCATTCTATGAGGCCACCATCACCCTAATACCAAAACCTGACAAAGATCCCACAAAAAAAGAAAACTACAGGTCAATATCACTGATGAACATAGAAGCAAAAATCCTTAACAGAATTCTAGCAATCAGAATCCAAAAACACATTAAAAAGATCATACACCATGACCAAGTGGGCTTTATCCCAGGGATGCAATGATTCTTCAATATCCACAAATCAATCAATGAAATTTATTTATTTTAATTGGAGGCTAATTACTTTACAATATTGTATTGGTTTTGCCATACATCAACATGCGTTTATTTTTAAAAATATTAACACTGTATATTTATGAAGAATTTGGGATCGTTATATCTTCTGGGACATAATTGTTTATCATTATGAAAAACCACCAATTCCTCTCTATCTGAAGCACACTTTTCTTCTTTAATGTCAGCATTATCAGCATTTAAAATATATATATTAAACATTACTTTTATGGCATATTTTGTGCCTATCAATCATTTACTTTTGAGAGTATATTAGCATATTGTGTAGAACATCCAAAACCAGGTACATATTTTTATGTATTTGTCAGCTAGTTATTAGGTTTTCCCAATAAGGGCATAAATATGGATAGCGGAAGAGGATGTAATCCACCAGAAATTTATTTTAAAGAAGTCTAAGTCATCTCTTCATAAATTTTACTTTTGCCTTCTGGACCTGTTCAAGTGTGATCTCCCAAGTACTCTTTCCCTTTAATGATAGACTGTTGTAAATGACCTAGTTTATCAATCAGAAGGTCCAGTAATACTCAGTTCATTATGGAAAGCTCAAATCTAATGGTGAATTGAGGTCCTGTGTTTGGGCCTTAGTCTCTACTAGGACCCAGTAGAAAGCCAGGGAGTATTGTCCCAAAGGAGCATGTTTATCTGTAAACATGTTTATCTGCATGTTTCATAATCACAGTTTGTGTTATGAATGTTTACTTGTGACGAAGACTTAAAGAATTCCATTTGTCATTGATTGTTCAAGTAACATTGGAATTTCTTGATCATTTGGCCCATGCAAAAAGGGCATAATACTAAATTTCACATGGAAAAGCAAATATGATAATTAGGAAATCTTGAGAAACAAGAGTGATAGGAGAGGACTAACCACACAAATATTAAGATATGACCTCAGGCTTCTATAACAAAAACATATACTCAGGTAAGAAAATAGAGATAAATGGAGAAAAAAAAATGACAGACACATTTCTGAGTATACCTAATTGCATAAACTTTTGAAATATTCGTATTGTTCACATAATCCAAAGATAAAATTAAGCAGGGAAACACTAAAATTAAACACACACCACTGAGCATAATGTTAAAACACATTGCTAACCATGTAGGGTTTTTAAATTTTACCTTTCAAATTCAAAGATAATTTTTTCAAATATTTTGACAATTCACCACCAGTAGGATGGGAACTGCAGAGATAAATTGAACTTTATTTAGTATATTTGTCTTTATAATAGTGTAACAATTCAGAAACTATTCAGTTTTAAACTGAATAATTGATAGGCTAACAGATTTACTTTGGAGCCTAGTTTCTCATGGCAGAGAAAGATCCAATGTTGTATAAGAGAAGTTGAAAAATCCTGTTATTGGATTAGAATAAAATTGTCAGTGTGATGCCATTATTTTTTATGTATTTCCTTTCTCCATTTCATGAAAGTTCCAAGGAGTCATGATAGCTCAATAGCAAAACCCCACAAAGCATCCAGATGCATGGTTCTAAGCATCATTTCTTGCTAAAAATAGTTTCTGAGAACTGGAGAAATGGTTGATTACAGGACTAAATATTTGAAGGATATGATGAGCTAGAGTATCTTATTGTTACAGAAAGGGTAGCAGCATGTCAACAAAGGACTCACTTAGAAGGAGTACTCTATATCAGGACATTTGATCCCTCCAATAAATAATTATATAAATAGATAATAACACATTAAGTAGAAAACACTTCAAAATAAATTAATAAATTGTTAATAGGATTAGAGAAAAGAGTGTTGTTCTTTATGGTAAAATCCCAACTAATAGATGTAAAAGAACTGATAGATTTAGAAAAATAAATATTGTGTTAATATTAATGGTACTCTATTATATATTTCCACTATCTAGATTAGAGAACAACTAATACTGAATTATTATAATAGATAAGAGTTTGTTAAGAAATATGATATTTATACAATCTCAAAGTATTCCTGCATTGCACAGAATATCACTGTGCAATGAGGGGAAAGTACCTTTACAGTGGAGAACTTTATAGTAGAGAAACTAGCTAACCAGTAAGAAATACTAACATTGATAATATAAGCTAAGTCGCTTCTGTCGTGTCCAACTCTGTGCGACTCCATAGACGGCAGCCCATCAGGCTTCTCTTTCCCTGGGATTCTCCAGGCAAGAATACTGGAGTGGGTTGCCATTTCCTTATCAAGCTGACATCAAATATCTCTTAACATGATGTATTGAGATGTTTCAGTCCTACTGACTATTTGCCTATCCCTGTACAACTGATTGGAGAAGGCAATGGCACCCTACTCCAGTACTCTTGCCTGGAAAATCCCATGAATGGAGGAGCCTAGTGGGCTGCAGTCCATGGAGTCGCGAAGAGTCGGACACGACTGAATGACTTCACTTTCACTTTTCACTTTCATGCATTGGAGAAGGAAATGGCAACCCACTCCAGTGTTCTTGCCTAGAGAATCCCAGGGATGGGGGAGCCAGGTGGGTTGCCGTCTCTGGGGTCGCACAGAGTGAACACGACTGAAGCGACTTAGCAGCAGCAACAGTACAACTGATACAGTCTTAGTTATGGTGGCTTTATCTGGTAGAATAATTATCCTGGTTTCCTCACCTTCTTTTTAGGATTGCCTCAGCAGTATTGTCTTTCAGTTTTTATTGAATTTGTGTGCCATGAAGAAAGGTACACATAAAATACATGTGTAACACACCTAATTATGAAAAAAAAAAATGTGCACACATGTAACCAACAGGAAGAGTGAAAATTCTTATCAGACACCCAGAAACTCTAATCAGCCTACCTGTACTCATTTGGAATATTTTCTTTGAAAGCCTTATCATTTGGGACCCATACTGGTTTTTAAATAAACACTTCTGTGGTCAGAATGTTTTCAATTCTTTGACATTTTTTTTTAATTGAAGCATAATTACTTTACAATGTTGTGGTGGTTTCTGTCATACAGCAATGTGGATCAGTCAGAATTATATATATATCTCCTTCCTCTTGAGCGTCTTTTTCCCTGCTCCATCCCACCCTGTTAGGTTGTCACAGAGTCCCAGGCTGGGCTCCCTGTGTTATATAGCAACTCCCACTAGTTATCTAATATATATATTATATATATATTAGATATATATATATATAGATATAGATATGTATATATATATATATATATACACATACATACTACTTTCTCAATTTTTCCTAGCCTCTACTTCCCTTGCTTTGTCACAATTCCATTCTCTATGTCTTCATCTCCATTTCTTCTCTGTAAAAAGATTAATCAGTCCTATTTTTCTAGATTTCATATGTATGCATTAATATAGGATATTTGGTTTTCTCTTTCTGACTTACTTCACTCTGTATTATAGACTCTAGATTCATCCACCTCACAACTGACTGGAACTTGTTCCTTTTTATGAATTCTTGGCTTGTTATGAACCAGTTTATAATCCAGCATATGGCTGTGCGTGTGTGCTCAGATGTGGCTGACTCTTTGTGACCCTGTGGACTATAGCCTGACGGGCTCCTCTGTCCATGTGCTTAGTCACTTCAGTCATGTCCTACTGTTTTTGAATCCATGGACTGTAGCCCATCATGGGGATTCTCCAGGCAAGAATACTGGAGTGCGTTGCCATGCTCTACTCTAGAGTCCCCTGTCCATGGGAGTGTCCAAACAAAAAATTTTAAAGTATTTTTAGCCTAGTTCCTATAAGTAAAATGGAGATTTTAAAAGAATTCTATGGAAAACACACACAGTGGCATATAGTAAGAAATTCTTTTATTTTTAAAATACATTTATTTATTTTAATTGGAGGTAAATTACTTTACAATATTGTATTGGGATGGTTGTACCCCCAGAGGGATGGTACGGGGAGGGAGGTGGGGGGGTTCAGGAATGGGAACACGTGTATACCCGTTGCAAATTCATGTTGATGTAAGAAATTCTTTTAAAAAGAGTTATCTATTTTATTGTTGTTTCAAAGATCTCCCAAGTTAGATCAGAATGGCATAACACTCTCAGAAATAAATTCCAGTGTAGTCCATGAATAATTCTCTTTTCTTTCAGCTCTTTTGTTTCTGTTTTCTCCAGAAAGTTACTCAGAAGAAGAAAAAAGTGAGTAACTACATGGAAATAAGAGAGTTTATCCTCCTGGGACTGTCCGATGACCCACAAGTTCACGTTGTGATCATTGTCTTTCTGCTCATCACCTACATGCTCAGCATCACTGGGAACCTGACCTAAATTATCATCCTGACCCTGCTGGATGCCCACCTCTAAACCCCCATGTGTTTCTTCCTCAGAATTTCTCCATATTAGAAGTGTCATTCACAACTGTCACTATATCCACCATTATTATAGGGGATAAAACCATTTCTCTTAATGACTGTATGGCTCAGTTATTTTTCTTTTTTCATTCTCTTGGGAGTCACTGAGTTTTATCTTCTGACTACCATGTCCTATTACCATTACATTGCCATCTGAAAACTGCTGCATTACATGACCATCATGAATCATAGAGTCTGCACACTGCTTGTCTTGACTTCTTGGCTGGCTTCATTCTTTATCACATTTCCATTACTCATGTTCTCCCTACAGCTTGATTATTGCAAGTCCAATGCTATTGAACATTATGCATGTAATTTTCCCCCCTTTTAAACTTTCTTGTCCAGACATCAAATTCCTATAGATAATGGTGTTTTCTTATGTTGTGTTTACTCTGATATTCACTTTGGCATTATAATTCTGTCCTACACATATATCATCAGAACAATTTTGAGGATCCCGTCTACCACTCAGAGGACAAAGGCCTTTTCAACGTGTTCGTCCCACATGATCGCCGTCTCCATCTTTTTTGGCAGCTGCATTTTCATGTACATGAATCCATCAGCAAAGGACAGGGTCTCTTCGAGCAAGGGATAGCTGTGCTAAATACCTCTGTAGCCCCCATGCTAAATCCATTTATCTATACTTTAAGGAATTAGCAAGTTAAGCAAGCCTTCATGGATATGGCAAGGAAGAATGTACTTTTCTCAAGGAAAAAATAAAAGTCTTATTTATTAGAAGCATAAATTAGAAGCGTAATGAAATGCAATTAAATAAAACTCAGAGCTTTTCAAATCTATTAATATTCATATTGTCTCCATGGAGTTATTTTCCATTACTCATACTCTCATTGACAGCAGCTTTGCAAGCATACTGTATACATTTTTTGTTTCTATTCATATTCCCATCCTTCTCTCATGCACTTCCCTACTTTTGGGCTCAGCTTTTCATTCTGTGCTTCCCAGTTGTCACCAGGGGTAAAGAATCCACCTTCAATGCAGAAGACACAAGAGACACATGTTCGATCCTCGGGTGGGAAGGATCCTATGGAGTAAGAAATGGCAGAACACTCCAGTATTCTTGCCTGGAAAATTCTGTGAACAGGGGATCTTGATGGGCTATGCTCCATGATGTCACAAAGATCTGGCATGATTGTGCAACTGCATGCATGTGTTATACCCTGTAACTATGAAACTGCCATTCCCTTCTTTGAAACTTTTAAAATTCCATTTCTCCCACAATATTTTCTGGGAAATTAAATTCAGACAGAAAGAGGCAGAGCAAGAATGCACAAGAGAGATTTCTTTCTAGAAATTCAGGAAACAGTAAATCATGCTAAACACTATTTTTAGTTTACTATACAAGACCATGAGCATAATCTGACCATCTTATTAGAGTATTACATATATTATTCTCTCCATACTATGGTCTACTTAGTAATTGCATAAAAAACAGCACAACTAAAAAATTAATGGAATTATAGTTTCTTAAGAAATCAAAAAACTTTTCTCATAATCCATCTTAAAATCTTCTCTGCCATATAATTTATCAATTTGAGAACAATTATGAGTATATACTTTCAAGAAAACTGTGAAGTTATCCCTCTTTTGGGGAACTCTTTAACACATATGACATAACAATTTCTAATAAAACTCTGAAGAATTAGATACTATTGGAAACTATATATGACTAGATTTGTTATAGTCAGTTGTATATTTAAATTAATGCTTGATGTCAAACTGTTTTTTTTAATAATCAATAGCTGACACTTTTTTACACCTTTCTCATATTAATGGTTATTTTGAGTTAATACTGTACACATATAATTCATTCAATTACCTAATTAAATGACAATTAATAGGGATAAAGATGCTAACATAGGCAAAATTTTACTGTATATAAATTTTAGCTTTTATTTTGTTAAAAATTTGTATATTTACTCTGTTTTAAGCATTATAATGCAGCATTGCATTTGAAAATGTATTGATTAGAATTTAGAAGATGATTATAGAAGATCTTGGTCTCTGGTACTAAAGAAATGTTTTTTTTTTTTGTTTTTGCTTTTCCATGAAGCCAAAATTTCAAACAATATGAATGTTACACAAACTCATCTTATATTTTCTAATGATTTTTCTAGAAAGACTGTAATTGTAATTCATTGAGCCAAATTCTTCCTGATATGCAGATACTGTACTCAGTTAAGAGATTCAGAGCCATGCTTTGCTGAAAAAGAAAACAACTTTTTTTTTTTATTTTATTTTATTTTTAAACTTTACATAATTGTATTAGTTTTGCCAAATATCAAAATGAATCTGCCACAGGCATACATGTGTTCCCCATCCTGAACCCTCCTCCCTCCTCCCTCCCCACACCATCCCTCTGGGTCGTCCCAGTGCACCAGCCCCAAGCATCCAGTATCACGCATTGAACCTGGACTGGCAACTCGTTTCTTACATGATATTCTACATGTTTCAATGTCACTCTCCCAAATCTTCCCACCCTCTCCCTCTCCCACAGAGTCCATAAGACTGTTCTATACATCAGTGTCTCTTTTGCTGTCTCGTACACCAGGTTATTGTTACCATCTTTCTAAATTCCATATATATGCGTTAGTATACTGTATTTATGTTTTTCCTTTTGGCTTACTTCACTCTGTATAATAGGCTCCAGTTTCATCCACCTCATTAGAACTGATTCAAATGTATTCTTTTTAATGGCTGAGTAATACTCCATTGTGTATATGTACCATAGCTTTCTTATCCATTCATCTGCTGATGGGCATCTAGGTTGCTTCCATGTCCTGGCTATTATAAACAGTGCTGTGATGAATATTGGGGTACATGTGTCTCTTTCCCTTCTGGTTTCCTCAGTGTGTATGCCCAGCAGTGGGATTGCTGGATCATAAGGCAGTTCTACTTCCAGGTTTTTAAGGAATCTCCACACTATTCTCCATAGTGGCTGTACTAGTTTGCATTCCCACCAACAGTGTAAGAGGGTTCCCAATTCTCCACACCCTCTCCAGCATTTATTATTTGTAGACTAGATTATTGTACCCAGCAAGGATTTCATTCAAGTATGAAGGAGAAATCAAAAGCTTTTCAGACAAGCAAAAGCTGAGAGAATTCTGCACCACCAAACCAGCTCTCCAACAAATACTAAAGGATATTCTCTAGACAGGAAACACAAAAACAGTGTATAAACTCGAACCCAAAACAATAAAGTAAATGGCAACGGGATCATACTTATCAGTAATTACCTTAAACTTAAATGGGTTGAATGCCCCAACCAAAAGACAAAGACTGGCTGAATGGATACAAAAACAAGACCCCTACATATGTTGTCTACAAGAGACCCACCTCAAAACAAAGGACACATACAGACTGAAAGTGAAGGGCTGGAAAAAGATTTTCCATGCACATAGAGACCAAAAGAAAGCAGGAGTAGCAATACTCATATCAGGTAAAATAGACTTTAAAACAAAGGCTGTGAA
The DNA here is from genome assembly GCF_027580195.1 of Bos mutus. Classification (NCBI taxonomy): domain Eukaryota; kingdom Metazoa; phylum Chordata; class Mammalia; order Artiodactyla; family Bovidae; genus Bos; species Bos mutus. The sequence goes on along the minus strand of NC_091621.1, from coordinate 72,681,428 downwards.
AAGAGACAAAGAAGGTCACTACATAATGATCAAAGGATCAATCCAAGAAGAAGATATAACAATTATAAATACATATGCACCCAACACGGGAGCACCACAGTACGTAAGACAAATGCTAACAAGTATGAAAGGAGAAATTCACAATAACACAATAATAGTGGGAGACTTTAATACCCCACTTACACCTATGGATAGATCAACTAAACAGAAAATTAACAAGGAAACACAAACTTTAAACGATACAATAGACCAGTTAGACCTAATTGATATCTATAGGACATTTCATCCCAAAACAATGAATTTCACCTTTTTCTCAAGCGCACATGGAACCTTCTCCAGGATAGATCACATCCTGGGCCATAAAGCTAGCCTTGGTAAATTCAAAAAAATAGAAATCATCCCAAGCATTTTTTTTGACCACAATGCAGTAAGATTAGATCTCAATTACAGGAGAAAAACTATTAAAAATTCCAACATATGGAGGCTGAACAACACGCTGCTGAATAACCAACAAATCACAGAAGAAATCAAAATAGAAATCAAAATTTGCATAGAAACGAATGAAAATGAAAACACAACAACCCAAAACCTGTGGGACACAGTAAAAGCAGTCCTAAGGGGAAAGTTCATAGCAATACAGGCACACCTCAAGAAACAAGAAAAAGAAATAAATAACCTAACTCTACACCTAAAGCAACTAGAAAAGGAAGAAATGAAGAACCCCAGGGTTAGTAGAAGGAAAGAAATCTTAAAAATTAGAGCAGAAATAAATGTAAAAGAAACAAAAGAGACCATAGCAAAAATCAACAAAACCAAAAGCTGGTTCTTTGAAAGGATAAATAAAATTGACAAACCATTAGCCAGACTCATCAAGAAACAAAGGGAGAAAAATCAAATCAACAAAATTAGAAACGAAAATGGAGAGATCACAACAGACAACACAGAAATACAAAGGATCATAAGAGACTACCATCAGCAATTATATGCCAATAAAATGGACAACGTGGAAGAAATGGACAAATTCTTAGAAAAGTACAACTTTCCAAAACTGGACCAGGAAGAAATAGAAAATCTTAACAGACCCATCACAAGCATGGAAATTGAAACTGTAATCAAAAATCTTCCAGCAAACAAAAGCCCCAGTCCAGACGGCTTCACAGCTGAATTCTACCAAAAATTTAGAGAAGAGCTGACACCTATCCTGCTCAAACTCTTCCAAAAAATTGCAGAGGAAGGTAAACTTCCAAACTCATTCTATGAGGCCACCATCACCCTAATACCAAAACCTGACAAAGATGCCACAAAAAAAGAAAACTACAGGCCAATATCACTGATGAACATAGATGCAAGAATCCTTAACAAAATTCTAGCAATCAGAATCCAACAACACATTAAAAAGATCATACACCATGATCAAGTGGGCTTTATCCCAGGGATGCAAGGATTCTTCAATATCCGCAAATCAATCAATGTAATACACCACATTAACAAATTGAAAAATAAAAACCATATGATTATCTCAATAGATGCAGAGAAAGCCTTTGACAAAATCCCACATCCGTTTATGATAAAAACTCTCCAGAAAGCAGGAATAGAAGGAACATACCTCAACATAATAAAAACTATATATGACAAACCCACAGCAAACATTATCCTCAATGGTGAAAAATTGAAAGCATTTCCTCTAAAGTCAGGAAGAAAACAACTTTAAACAATACTAAAGAGTTTTCCAGTTTGGAAAGAGTCATGGAGCTACTATTTCCTACCTTCTTGTTGAAACAATAATTTCTACTGTTAATTGGAAGTATTTGAAAATACTGAAGCTTAGAATTGATTGATGATATGGGTTCTTGATATCTGAATAAAAATATACCATAAATTAGCTAGTTGTATTTCTAAGAATTAAAAGAACTGTAAAATTATTACAAAAGATATGAAGGAGTTTATGCTGATATCAGATAATGTGACTGTTTATATAATTCTACACAAACTCTTTAGTGGTTACTATAAAGATTTCAGTCAGTACAAGCGTTTTAATTATCAGTATCAGAAGTCAACAGAATTTGTGTATAAAGGGCACTATATTAATAATTTGGAATTTGCAGACCATAATGTCCCTGATGAAATTACTCAACTCTTCCCCCTCTGTAATACAAGTGAAGCTATAAACAATGTGTTAATGAAAGTGCTCAGGTGTGTCCAATTAAACTTTTAGCACAAAGAGGGGGTGGACCAACTGTTGCCCATGGACCACAGTTTGCACACCTCTGTTTTAGACTTTTCCATAAACGTTGGCTAGTATAGTATTTCTTATTTAATATAAGGTAATTTGACTAAAATTTGAAAATTCAATAAAGATATAAGTATTTTAAATTTAATAGCAAAATTATTTATTTTTTAATTTATTGTTAAGAAGGTAAATAAGCACAATCTTATAAAGTACTTTCAGAAAAAAGATGAGGAAAACATTTCATATTCATTTTTGGACATTTATAATGTTCATAATATCAAAAGGTTAAGTGAGAAATAAAGTCACAAGCAATTTGACTCATAAATTAAGGAGATAATGCACCCAAATAAATTATCAAATTAGTATTTCATTTTATATGTGGTCTTATCTCAAAGAAAATTTATCTTTAGAAAATTTATTTGTGAAATTTGCCTCATTAAAAGAGTAAAAATGAAAACAAAAATTGAAAAAGAAAATCACATATCCTCTGATAAAATTCAATGTCCATTTATGATTTTTTAAAGTCTTTTAGTAAAATAGAATAGAACATTATTTCTGTAGCATAAGTAACCTGACTAGATCATCACAACTAGATACACTACAAGCTCCTTGTCTGGCTCCAGTTTAAACAAGTCAACAAAAAATGATGTTTTGAGACAACTGGGTATCTAGGAGTATGTTCCCAGTGGCTCAGTGGTAAAGAATCCTCCTGTCAATGCATAAGACTCAGGAGACATGGATTCAGTCTCTGGGTTAGGAAGATCCCCTCAAAGAGGAAACAGCAACCTCCTCCAGTGTTCTTGCCTGGGAAATCCCCTGAACAGAGGAGCCTGGTGGGCTAGAGTCCATGGGGTCTCAAAGAGTCAAATACAACTGAGCAAGTGAGCATGAACAAGCACAAGTGTGTGCAAGGTGATAAATGATACCAAAGACATTTTGCTAAGTTCTGGTTTAAAATACAACAAAATATTTAAAAGTTTTTCAAAACACAAGTAAAGCAATATAAAATAGCCTTCATATTTATTGAATCTGCTTGATCTGTACTTGAAACTATTTCTCTAGTTCTCTATCCTAGTGTGTACTTGAAAGTATTCAAAATTTAAAGTTTACAGCAAACATCATTTTTAATGTTTTAGATAGTAGCTGTAGTCTTGGTAAAATCAGTTATAAGATGTGAAGGACCACTATAACTGTTTTTATTCAATACTCTCCTGGAAATTCTATCCAGGAAACTATTTCAACAAAAATTGAAAAATATCAGAAATGAGAAAACAAAACAAACAACCCAAATCATTATTTTCAAGTAACGTGATTTTCCTTCTAGGACCTTATTGTATTTACACTACATGCTTCTTAAAATGGAAAGTCTCCTCTCCCAGATAATCACATGGTTACCACCCATCCCTCCTTCAGATCTCTGTCCAAATATCACCTCAATAAAATCTACCCCTTTGACACTATTTAAAATTATACTAGCCCCCCCACTTCCAAGGCATTTCAGTTTTCTATTTCAAAATAATTATTAGCATATGAAATACTATATAGTTTACTAATTAATTCCATTCATGCTTACTGTCTACATTCTCTCACATCCCTCACCCCATGAAAGCAGTGATCTTTGTCCACTTTGTAGATGAACTGGTTCACTCCCAACAGTGGTGTACTGGAGCCTGTCTGGACCACATCACAGGACTCAGCTGTGCACTGGTAGCTTGAAATCTGCCACAGTGAGAGATTTGCCTTTATATTTGAAGGGCCTGGCAACCCACTCCAGGATTCTTGCCTGGAGAATTCAATGGACAGAAGAGTTGGGTGGGCCACAGTCCGTGGGATTGCAAAGAGTAGGACACAACTGAGTGACTAATATTTTTTTACCCAAATTTTTTTACCCAAAGTGATTCTTTTCATATTTTGTTTCTCAAATTATTTAACAATCAGTTTTTAAGATTTTATTGAGTACCAGAGATTGATTATACACCAAAATGATTTCAATGTATTTATTCATTCAGAAATATTCATTGAGTATCCACCACATGACTGACAGATGTTCTAAATGAGAGGATAGTAAATGTTTAACAACTGTCTCTCAGGTGAGGGACTGTTTTGTCATGTCTGCCAATTTCTATGATGCAAAGTCAAAATTCAATGGAAATAATCACAGTAATTCTCCTGAGGAAAAGTCCAGAATTTCTGAGGAAAAAGTGTGGACTCTTTAAACACAATAATAAAGAGTCAAAACTAAATCAGAATTTTGCAGACTCAATATCATGTGTTGTTTATGAAGTTGCCTCATTTACCTCAGTCATTTTGGTTTTTGACAATTTCTTTTTTAAAATAATTTTACTTATTCATTTATTTTTGGCTGCACCAGCTTTCTCTAGTTGAGACAGGTGCGGGCTACTTCTACTCACGTTGTGTGAGATCCTCATTGCTGTGGCTTCTCTCCATGTGGAGCACAGGCTGTAGGTAGCAGGAGTTTCAGTAGTTGCAGCATATGTACTCAGTAATTGTGGTTTCTAGGCTCTAGAGCACAGGCTCAATATTTGTGGCACACTGTCTTAGTTGCTCCATGGCATGTGGGACCTTCCCACATCAGGGATCGAACCCACGTCTCCAGCATTGGCAAGTGGATTCTTTACCACTGAACCACCAGGGAAGCCCAAACATTTTCTTATTCATACTTACAAAACCGATTCACCTGTGTCTTTTAATAATGCATCATTAGCCCTCTGTTTACTTAACACAATCCTCTGAGAAAACAGGAAAGACAAGATAAATCCAATTCCGTATGTATGACTTACATGGAGAAGAAATTTCTAAATCTCTTTTTCTCAAAGCAGCATTTGTAGGAAAATATAATAGTCTCTGAAGCCTAAGAAAAATACTACTCAAATTGCATGGATATATAATCACAGAATTAGAAAATAATCATTTAAAATCTGTGCATTAATACAAAGAAATGTTTTAATAAGTAGTGTTTTAATTATATGAAAAGGGGCAAATACAAGAAGTGTTTTATTAACCCACCCAGTGCAACCGAGTGTTTTACACAGAGATTGTATAAGAGACAAATAGCAATTATGTGTTGTGGTGAAATGTGCCCCAAATTTTGCAGTATCAGGAATGAAGGCTGTTGTGGTCAAATATTACCAGTTGAACCACAATGAGAATATAATCCTTGAGAGCCATTGCAGAGTTAAGTCACCATATTTGTTTACAGAGTACTATAGAAATCAAATAACTTGCTAACTCACTTCATCAACTCTGAAATTATACAATCATTGAAGTGACAGACCATACAATTTGAGACTAAATCATCAAGAAAAACCAGGAGGTAAGTAAAATTTGTTATTATTTAGGTTAATGCATATTACTACATCTCAATTATGTGTTTTATTTGTATATGGGTTTGTGAATTTAGGAAATTTTTGTTATTAAAGATTAAATGGTGGTTACTAACAAGAAAACTATTCATGGAGTCCTAAAGAAGCAGCATAGCAGTAAGTCTTTAGTTGTTCATTAATTTTTCTTAAGTTGAATGGTTTTCTCTTATAGGAATAAAACTATAAAAATGACATCCCCTATTTAAAGGAATAGCTGCTTCCCAGTAAAGGTTTTGACCATCTACTTATTCTTTTGATAAAGTAAAATTGTAAAACAAAAGAAAACAAGTGTGCATTGTATGAACTAAACTGTGTCTAGGCAATTCTTTCTTTTGGTAGCAGAAGTTACCCTTTCTTGTGCTTTTAGTCTTTATAAGGAAAGGAAGAAGAGATTGCATCAACCAAAGCCTTAAAAAGGTAATTTGGGAGAGAGTGCCAACAAAATATTCCCATGGGTAAACACCCGTATTCTAACGTGAGATATTACTATGTTGTGTGGTTGTTGCTCAGGTGGTTAGTCGTGTCTGACTCTTTGTGACCCATGAACTGCAGCATGCCAGTGTTCGCTATTCTTCACTGTCTCCTGGAGTTTGCTCAAACTCATGTCCACTGAGTCGATGATGCTATGAAGGTATCTCATCTTCTGTTTTCGCCTTCTCCACAGCCCTCAATCTTTCCCTGCATCAGGGTCTTTTAAAGTGAGTCAGCTCTTCCCATCAGGTGGCCAAATTATTAGAGCTTCAGTCTTTCCAGTGAATATTCAGGGTTAATTTCCTTTAGGATTGACTGATTTCATCTCCTTGCTATCCAGGACTGAAGAGTCTTCTCTAGCACCACAGTTCAAAGAAATCGATTCTTTGGCTCTAAGCCTTCTTTATGGTCCAACTCTCACATCCGTACATGACTACTGGAAAACCACAGCTTTGACTGCTTGGACCTTTGCCCACAAAGTGATGTTTCTGCTTTTTAATACACTGTCTAGGTTCATAATAGCTTTTCTTCCAAGGAGCAAGCACCTTTTAATCTCATGGCTGCAGTTACCATCTGCAGTGCTTTTAGAACCCAAGAAAAGAAAATCTGCCAGTTTCCATTTTTCCCCCTTCTACTTGCCATGAAGTGATGGGACCAGATGTCATGGTCTTAGTTTTTTGAATGTTGAGTTTTAAGCCAGGTTTTTCACTGCCCTCTTTCACCTTCATCAAGAGACTATTTATTCCTCTTCACTTTCTGCCATGAATGTGGTATTATCTGCATAACGGAGGAAATTGATATTTCTCCCAGCAATCTTTATTCCAGCCTGTGATTCATCCAGCCTGGCATTTTGCATGATGCATTCTGCATGTAAGTTAAATAAGCAGGGTGATAATCTTCCCTGCTAGCTTAGATGATAAAGTTTGTCTGCAATGCTGGAGATGCAGGTTTGATCCCTGGGTTGGGAAGATCCTCTGGATTCTCTGGAGAAGAAAATGGCAACCCACTCCAGTATTCTTGCCTAGAAAATCCCATGGACGGATGAGCCTGGTGGGTTACAATCCACGTGGTTGCAAAGAGTCAGACACGACTGAGCAACTAAAATACACACACACTAACCAGCATGTGATAATATACAGCCTTGAAGTACTCCTTTCCCAGTTTTGAAACAGTCCATTGTTCCATGTCCAGTCCTTACTGTTGCTTCTTGTCCTGCATATACATTTCTCAGGAGGCAGGTTAGATTGTCTGGTATTCCCATCTCTTGAAGAATTTTCCACTGTTTTACTATGTTGACTAGTCCTTTAAACTAATGAAAGTCACTTAAACAAAGTGGGCCTCAGTTATGCAAAAAATAAAATGTGGAAGTAGACATACATAAACTGTGTATGCTTTTAAACTCTCTATTTAGATTAAAATGCAAACTATACTTGTTTTTATAATACTGAAGAAAGCAGAAAAATCATTAAAATATTTCTGTTTTACAAAGGAAGATAAATATTTAAAAGAATAACTTGAAACAACTAAAAATTATTAGAGAAAAAAGCCTTATATAAGTGTTATAATATGAGTTTTATTTTATCCATAGTCTATATTAATGTATTTTTGAAGAAAAAATAATATTGAGCTTCAGTTAATATTCCTTACTAGAATTAAAAGTTGAATGGAAATTGGAGAGAGTTCTGTAGGTGAACATGTTCTTAAATTTCATTCATTATCATCATGAAGGGTACTTTAAAAGCTTTGTATTCTATCCTCAAATGTATTTTGATTTTTTATTTCTTATAGGAGACACATCCATTTTCTTTTTGAATGGGGAGAAAGGATCAACAATGAAAAACCACACAAGACCCACAGAATTCATTCTTCTGGGGCTATCAGATGACCCAGAGCTTCAGATTGTGATTTTTCTCTTTTTAATCATCACATATATATTAAGTGTCACTGGAAATTTGACCATCATCATTCTCACCTTGGTGGACTCCCATCTACAGACACCTATGTATTTTTTCCTCAGGAACTTCTCTATATTAGAAATCTCCTTTACAACTGTCTGTATTCCTAGATTTCTGGGCACAATTATCACCAGGAACAAAACGATTTCATACAATGATTGTACAGCTCAGCTGTTTTTCTTCATTTTCTTGGGTATCACTGAATTTTATCTCATAACTGCCATGTCCTATGATCGCTATGTAGCTATCTGCAAACCCCTGCATTACACAACCATCATGAACAACAGAGTCTGTGCACTGCTTGTCTTTTGTGCTTGGCTGGCAGGGTTCTTAAACATCTTCCCACCTGTTATTCTTTTTCTCCAGTTAGATTACTGTGGTTCTAATATCATTGATCACTTTACTTGTGACTATTTCCCTCTCTTGCAACTATCCTGCTCAGACACATGGCTCCTTGAAGTGATTGGATTTTACTCTGCAATAGTGATTCTGCTTTTTACTTTGGCATTAATAATTCTATCCTACATGTTCATCATCAAGACAATTCTGAGACTGCCTTCTGCCAGTCAGAGAAAAAAGGCATTTTCTACATGCTCCTCTCACATCATTGTCATTTTCATCTCTTATGGAAGCTGTATATTCATGTATGCCAACCCTTCAGCAAAAGAAAAGGCATCCTTTAACAAAGGAGTTGCTATTATAAATACTTCTATTCCTCCTATGATGAATCCATATATATATTCATTGAGGAACCAGCAAGTGAAACAAGCCTTCAAGGAGACCATCCAAAAGGTTATCTTTTTCTCCAGTAAAGGCAAGTGATTGTATCATTAGAAGAATAAAGTTCTCATTAGTACTTTCTATTACTCATAATCTGTCAAAAACTCTTTCATTACAGTTGTATGATTCCTTTTCATTTATTTCCACATTCAAATTTCCCCACACCCAAACCAATAAACTGGTTAAAGCTGACTATTGTTTCAAAATATTCTGTAATTCTTTTTATTCAAATATACTTGAATAAAGTAAAAAAAAAAAAAACACAGGTAAATGTTAAAATTTTGAGTAGAAACTTTATTTTTGAAGATGCACAGGCATTTAGTTTGATGAAAAGAGTGTGAGGGTTGATGTGGACTTCTGAAATTTTCATTTTACCAGGTAATAGAAATGACATTATTAGGAAATTTTATTCTATTTGGAATTTTCAGGAAATCAAACAATGGCAATCAATAGAGTGCTGGAAATACAATATAAATATCTATTCAAATATTTTTAAAAGATTAGAAATTCAAGTATATTGAACTCTTTTTACTATTAATAATACTTTTATGATAATAAGGAGAAAGAGAAGAGGAAAGTTGAGATTAATTTTTGTCAGCAATTACTATATTACAGACCTATTCTAATTATTCTCTTTATATTGGCTCATTGAATCTTTCCAACAACTTTATGTCATTGTTCAGTCACTCATTCATGTCTGACTCTGTGTTACCATGGACTGCAGCACACTAGGCTTCTCTGTCCTTCACTATCTTCCTGAGTTTGCTCAAACTGATGTCAATGATCTGGCGATGCCATCCAACCATCTCATCCTCTGTTGCCCCCTTCTCCTCCTGCCCTCAAGTTTTCCCAGCACTATGGTCTTTTCCAGTGAGTTGGCTCTCTGAATCAGGTGGCCAAAGTTTTGGAGCTTGAACTTCAGCATCAGTCCTTCCAATGAATATTCAGAGTTGATTTCCTGTAGGATTGACTGGTTTGATCTTGCAGTCCAAAGGACACTCCAGAGTCTTCTCTAGCAGTGCAGTCTAAAAGCATCAATTCTTGGGTGCTCAACCTTCTTTATGGTCCAACTCTCACACTCATACATAACTACTAGAAAAAAATAGCTTTCACTATATGGATCTTTGTTTGCAAAGTTATATCTCTGCTTTTTAATATACTATCTAGGTTCATCATAGCTTTTCTTAAACAACTTTCTGAGGTAACTGTAAATGTTTTTCTCTTGAAGAAATGTTTACCTTGTTTTTCATTTGGAAATGTTTTATATGATTATTCTTATTTCACAGCCATGATGAAAAGGTAAAATATGAAATTAAATTTAATTGGCAATAGAGAAGGATAAGAAAGAAAAGGGATCCAGATTGGAAAAGAAGAAGTAAAACTTTCACTGGAGACAGCATGATATTGTACAAAGAAAACCCTAAAAATACTATCAGAAAATGACTAGAGTTAATCAATGAGTTTAGTAAGGTTGCAGAATACAAAATCAATACACAGAAATCCCTTGAATTCCTATACACTAGCAATAAAAATCCAAAAGATAAATTAAGAAATCACCCACATTCACCAAGGCAACAAAAAGAACAAAATATCTAGGAATAAATGCACAAAAGAGCTGTATAGAGGAAACAATAAGACACTGATGAAAGAAATCAAAGATGACATAAACACATGGAGAGATATACCAATTCTTGGATTGGAAGAATCAATGTATCAAAATCACAGTTCTAAAAAACACATGTATCCTAATGTTCATTGCAGCATAATTCACAATAACCAGGACATGGAAGCAACCTTGATGTCCCTTGACAGACGAATGGATAAAGAAGTTGTGTTAAGCACATGCACAGAGAAGGTTGTCAAAGGGTCACAAAGACTTGGCCTCTACAGAGCACACATGCACAACCATACGCTGGGTTATAAACTGGTTCATAAACCAAGCATCCACATAAAGGAACAAATTCAAGTCAGTTGTAGTGAGGTACATGAATCTAGAGCCTGTTATACAGAGTGAAGTAAGTCAGAAAGAGAACAACAAATGTTGTATATTAATGCATACATATCCATTCAGTTCAAACACTCAGTCATATCTAACACTTTGGGACCCCATGGACTGCACCACACCAGACCTCCCTGCCCATCACCATCTCAATGAACATTAAGTCAGTGATACCATCCAACCATCACATTCTCAGTCATCTGCTTCTCCTCCTGCCTTCAATCTTTCCCAGCATGAGGGTCTTTTCATATGAGTCAGTTCTTTGTATCAGATGATCAAAGTATTGCAGTTTCAGCTTCAGCATCAGTTCTTCCAAAGAATATTCAAGACTGATTTCCTTTAGGATGGACTGGTTGGGTCTCCTTGTAGTCCAAGGGACTCTCAAGAGTCTTCTTCAACACCACAGTTCAAAGGCATCAATTTTTTGGCACTCAGTTTTCTTTATATTCCAACTCTCACATCCATACATGACTACTGGAAAAACCATAGCTTTGACTAAATAGACATTTGTTGACAAAATAATGTCTCTGCTTTTTAATATGCTGTGTAGTTTGGTCATAACTTTTCTTCCAAGGAATAAGTGTCTTTTAATTTCATGGTTGCAGTCACCATCTGCAGTGATTTTGGAGCCCCCCAAAATGATATCCATCACTGTTTCCATTGTTTCCCCATCTATTTGCCATGAAGTGATGGGACCGGATGCCATGATCTTATTTTTCTATATGTGGAGATTTAAGCCAACATTTTCACTCTCCTCTTTCACTTTCATCAAAAGGCTCTTTAGTTCCTCTTTGCTTTCTGCCATAAGGGTGGTGTCATCTGCATATCTGAGGTTATTGATATATCTCCTGGCAATCTTGATTCCAGCTTGTGCTTTATCCAGCCCAGAGTTTCTCATGATGTACTCTACATATAAGTTAAATAAGCAGGGTGACAATATACATCCTTGACATACTCCTTTCCCTATTTAGAACCAGTCTGCTGTTCCATGTCTGGTTCTAACTGTTGCTTCCTGACCTGCATGCAAAATTCTCAAGAGGCAGATCAGGTGGTCCTGTATTCCCATTTCTTTAAGAATTTTCCACAGTTTGTTGTGATCTACACAGTCAAAAGCTTTGGCATAGTCAATAAAGCAGAAGTAGATGTTTTTCTGGGACTATCTTACTTTTTCCGTGATCCAGTGGATGTTGGCAGTTTGATCTCTGGTTCCTCTGCCTTCTCTAAATCCACCTTGAACATCTGGAAGTTCATGGTTCATGTACCGTTGAAGCTTGGCTAGGAGGATTTTGAGCATGTGAGATGAGCACAGCTGTGTGGTAGTTTGAGCATTCTTTGGCATTGCCCTTCTTTGGGATTGGAATGAAAACTGACCATTTCCATTCCTGTGGCCACTGCTGAGTTTTCCAAATTTGCTGGCATATTGAGTGGAGCACTTTCACAGTATCATCTTTTAGGATTTGGAAGAGCTCAACTGGAATTCCATCACCTCCACTAGTTTTGTTCATAGTGATGCTTCCTAGGGCCCACTTGATTTTGCATTCCAGGATGTCTGGCTCCAGGTGAGTGATCACACCATCGTGATTATCTGGGTCATAAAGATCTTTTGTATACAGTTCTTTTGTGTATTCTTGCCATCTCTTCTTATTATCTTCTGTTTCTTTTAGATCCATACCATTTCTGTATTTTATTGTCCCCATCTTTGCAGGAAATGTTCCCTTGGTATCTTTAATTTTCTTGAAGAGATTTTCAGTCTTTCCCATTCTAGTGTTTTCCTCTACCTCTTTGCATTGATCACTGAGGGAGGTTTTCTTTTTGTTCTTTACTATTCTTTGTAACTCTGCATTCAAATGGGTATATCTTTCCTTTTTTCCTTCGCATTTTGTGTCTGTACTTTTCTCAGTTGTTTGTAAGGCCTCCTCAGACAACCATTTTGCCTTTTTGCATTTCTTTTTCTTGGAGATTGTCTTGATCACTGCCTGCTGTAGAATGTCATAAGTCTCTGTCCATAGTTCTTCAGTCATTCTGTCTATTAGATCTAATCCTTTGAATCTATTTGTCACTTTCACTGTATAATTGCAAGGGATTTGATTTAGGTCATATCTGAATGGTCTAGTGATTTTCCCTAATTTCTTTAATTTAAGTCTGAATTTGTCAATAAGGAGTTCATGATCTGAGTTACAGTCAGCTCCTGATCTTGTTTTTGCTGACTGTATAGAACTTCTTCATTTTTGGCTGCATAGAATATAATCAATCTGATTTCGGTATTGACCATCTTCTAACATCTATGTGTAGAGTCTTCTGTTGTGTTGTTGGAATAGGGTGTTTCTTATGACCAGTGTGTTTTCTTTGCAACTCTATTAGCCTTTGTCCTGCACTATTCTGTACTCTAAGGCCAAATTTGCCTATTACTCCAGGTATTTCGTGGAGTCCTCTATGATGAAAAGGACATCTTTTTGGATGTTAGTTCTAGAAGTTATGGAACTGTTCAACTTCAGCTTTTTCAGCATTACTGGTCAGGGCATAGACGTGAATTACTCTGATATTGAATGGCTTGCCTTGGAAATGAACAGAGATCATTCTGTCATTTTTGAGATTGCATCCAAGTACTGAATTTTGGACTCTTTTGCTGACTATCAGGGCTACTTCATTTCTTTTAAGGGATTCTTGTCCACAGTAGTAGATACAATGGTCATCTGAGTTAAATTCACCCATTCCAGTCCATTTTAGTTTGCTGATGCTAAAATGTTGATGTTCAATATGGAATCTAGAAAAATGGTACTGGTGAACCTATTTCCAGGGCAGCAATAGAGACATGACATAGAAAACAGACTTGTGAGCATAGTGGCAGTGTGGGTTGGGAGAAGGCAGGATGAATTGAGAGAATAGCATTGAAACTTATACATTACATATGTAAAATAGGTAGCAATGAGAGGTTGCTGTATAACACAGGGAACTTAACCCAGGGCTCTGTGACAATGCAGAGGGGCAGGCTGGGGTAGGAGGCAGAAGTGAAGTCAAGAAGGAGGAGACATATGGATACTTATGACTGAATCATGTTAATGCATGGAAGAAACCAAGACAACATTGTTAAACAATTATCCTCCAATTAAAAAAATTGAAAAAATAGTGCGTAAAATAATTTAATATTCCCTAAATTTCTAGAAAGAATATTTCTTGGTGAAATCAAAACACAGTTCTCTCTCATGTGCTGCTTCTCTGCCTCTTTCTGTCTGCTCTTAATTTTATAAGAAATATTGTGAAAACAAGGACTTAAAAAATGTTTCAAAAAGGGAAATTAAGCCAGTCCAAGGCTACAAAGTGGAATGATAAGCCCAAGGGAAGGGAAATACATGAGAGAATGATGGGAATTAGAATGGGAATAATGTATATACTATCTTTGGTAAGATGCTGGCAATAAAAGTATGAGCAGTGAAAAACACTTCTAGGGAAATTATGTGAAAATTAATAGATTTTGAAAAGCCCTGATTTTTATTTGATTGCTCTTTGTTATGCCTCTAATTTATAAAGCAGGACTTTTATTTTTTCATTTCCTTGAGAAAAGTAGAATCTTCCTGGCCATGTCCATGAAGGCTTGCTTGACTTGTAGATTCCTTAGGGTATAAATAAAGGGGTTCAGCATGGGGGCTACTGAGGTGTTTAGCACAGCCACTCCCTTGCTCAAAGACACCCTGTCCTTTGCTGATGGATTCATATACATGAAAATGCAGCTGCCGTAAGAGATGGAGATGACAATCATGTGGGAAGAACACGTGGAAAAGGCCTTTGTCCTCTGAGTGGTAGAAGGGATCCTCAAAATTGTTCTGATGATATACGTATAGGAAAGAATTATTAATGTCAAAGTGAACATTAGGGTAAACACAGCAGAGGAAAAGCCCATCATCTCTAGTAATTTAGTGTTTGAACATGAAAGGTGTAATAAGGGGAAATAATCACAAGTAAAATGATCGATAGCATTGGACTTACAGTAATCAAGCTGTATGAACAGCATGAGTGATGGGAATATAATTAAGAATGAAGCCAGCCAAGAAGCCAAGACAAGCAGGGCGCAGACTTTATGATTCATGATGGTCATGTAATGCAGCGGTTTGCAGATGGCAATGTAGCGGTCATAGGACATGGCAGCCAGAAGGTAAAACTCAGTGACTCCCAAGAGAATGAAAAAAAATAACTGAGCCATACAATCATTAAAAGGGATAGTTTTATCTCCTGTAATGATGGTGGTCAGGAACTTTGGTATAGTGACAGTTGTGAATGACACCTCTAATATAGAGAAACTCCTGAGGAAGAAATACATGGGGGTCTGGAGGTGGGCATCCAGCAGGGTCAGGATGATAATGGTCAGGTTCCCAGTGATGCTGAGCATGTAGGTGATGAGCAGAAAGACAAAGATCACAACCTGAACTTGTGGGTCATCTGACAGTCCCAGGAGGATAAACTCTCTTATTTCTGTGTAATTTCTCATTATCTTCTTTTCAATAACCTTCAGAGTAAAACACAAAGAAGCTCAAAGAAAAGGGAAGTATCCATGAATAGAACTGTAATTTATTTCTGGAAGGGCTATGCCATATTAATTTAACTTGGGAGAATTTATTTTTTAAGACTTTTTTTTTTACCATATGCTAGTGTGTGTATTTATCATAGAATATTTCTTTTGAAATCCCTATTTTATTTATCTGTATGAGGTTAAAAATATATAGTTTTCATTTTATCCTAATCATATAATCTAAGTAAGAGGAGTAGGAATTTTAACCTAGGCTTTTCTAAGTGTTTGAAATACTGGAATAGAAATGCTACTTGTTGACTCTATTAAATCTTTCCCTAAATGATTTCTTTCCCGTTGGGAAGCTCCTCGTCTTTTCTTCAAACACAGTAAAACTCTATTATTTCCTAATCTTTTATCTGATTTCTTGTATTAGTATTTGCTAATTAATATAGAAAATCCAAAAATGTCAGGAGAAAGATCGCTCAAATGGGACTGTCTCCCAAATGAACATCACTGGAGTTAAATCTTCAACAATATGAAAGACGTCTAAGTTCTCACTCTGACTCACATTCACTTTCCTAACTTCCAAGTCCTTATCTGAATCACATCTAATGGACTCATTGTTGTGACCTCCTCAAGCATTGGAGCAGGGGTTTCTGAAGTCTGCAATCTAATGCCTGATGATCTGATATGACGAGGATGAAATAATAATAGATATACAGTGCAAAATACACATAATGAGCTTGAGCCATCCTGTAACTACCCCCCACCCAGGTCCATGGAAAAATTGTCATCTACTAAATTGATCCCCTGGTCACAAAAAGTTAGGGAACTTCTGTAGAGTCCAGAGTACAGAGGAGGCAGAGTGGATTTTTCATAGACTGGATCTGTGTCATTGGCTAAGGAGACCAAATTGTATGAATATCTAATACCAAACATAAAGCAATACCTTCCAGAGAACATTTTTTCTTCAAAATTTCTCCCATCTAAATGTTATTATTATTCTCTATATGTGTGTGTATTCTGCTTTCTAGTCTATGTTGTATTTTTATATTTTCCTTTTTTATACATTCATGTTCACTTAGTTAAAGCTATACTCTGTCAGTATATTGGTATAATTCATTAAATAGCAATGAAAGCCTTCTATTTTGTCTTCCTGTTTAGCAATAATAATAATAACAATCCATTTACTTAAAAAAAAAAAAAGAATTCCCTCAATAAATTGATCCAGTTCTTTTCAATATCACTCATGCTGTGAATTCAAATTGAGTGGTAAAGTTAATTCCAGTATCAGGAGAGATCTTTATGCAATAGAATATTTAATTTAAAGATATAAGTTTTTTGATTTGTTGTATGTGCATGCTTAGTCACTCAGTTGTCCAGCTCTTTGCAAACCTATGGACTATATGCCATAGGTCAGGCTCTTATATTCATAGGATTCTCCAGGCAAGAATACTGGAGTTGGTAGCCATTCCCTTCTCCAGGGGATTTTTTGACTAAGGGATCGAACTAGGGTCTCCTGCATTGCATTTGAGCCACCAGGGAAGCCCTTTTTAGTATGTATGGCATCATTACTCAGTTTCATCTCTCAGTCTTGTCTGACTATTTGTGACCCCATGGACTGCAGCAGTCCAGGCTTTCCTGTCCATCACCAACTCCCAGAGTCCATCCAAACCTACGTCTATCAAGTCAGTGATGCCATCCAACCATATCATCCTTTGTTGTCCCCTTCTCCTCCTGCCTTCAATCTTTCCCAGCACCAGGGTTTTTTCCAATTTGCCAGTTCTTTGCATCAGGTGTCCAAATTATTGGAGCTTCAGTTTCAGCATCAGTCTTTCCAATTAATATTCAGGACTGATTTCATTTGCAATTGATTGGTTTGATCTCCTTGCAGTCCAAGGGACTCTCAGGAGTCTTTTCCAACGCCGCAGTTCAAAAGCATTAATTCTTCAGTGCTCAGCTTTCTTTATGGTCCAACTCTTATATCCACACCTGACTACTGGAAAGACTGTAACTTTGACTAGACTGACCTTTGTCAGCTAAGCAATGTCTCTTTTTTTTTTTTTTAATATACTGTCTAGTCTGCATCATAATATTGTGAAAGTTCTCAGTGTTTATCTGTCTTATAAGCATGAGCCCTCTTTTCACTCACTTTCCTGTATAGGAAAAATATAGCTACTGTCAATTCAGGGAAAATTCCAACTGAGATGAACAGTGGCCAATTCTACTGGGAAATCATGTGATGTTTAGGAGAAAATGAATATATTCTTTTGCTAATCCTCAAGGACCAGAGGAAAACAATGTTAAGAGCACTTACAAAAACAACAGGCTTTATGTTTTTTGTAAACAAATTCATGGCAACTCAAGTATTTTATAGATACTTTCTAAGGCAAATGTAAAAGTCCTTGTTCTCAATTAACAACAATTGTCTGTAATTAACAGCTGCCTATAATTCAGATCAGTAAACCATTTCTGGAATGTGAAGTGTCAGCCATTCCTGGGATGTTTTTGGTAAAGCAATGAAGAATATATCCAAGTCTATAAGACATCATTTTAAACTTTCCTTCCTTAAGACTTTTCCACATTTTCCCTGCTATTCCCTTAGAATTTAGGATAACAAGCTTCATATTCTTTTCTGTCCCTTTCTTTTTAAATTCTAATGTCTTAGATATTTCATTGTTGAATCAGGCTTGTGGTTCATTTAAAGTGAAAATTAACATATTCAATAAACTATTGCTTGCTGGAGGAAGCAGGGATAATTGAGATTGGCCCATACACACTATTGATCATTGCTCACTATTGCTCATCTCAGTTGCATCCAACTCTTTGTGGTCCTTTGGACTGTAGCCTGCCAGGCTCCTCTGTCCATGAAATTTTTTCAGGAAAGAAATACAGGAGTGGGTTGCCATTTCCTCCTCCAGGCAATCTTCCTGACCCAGGGATTGAATCTGTGTCTCCTGCATTGCAGGCAGATTCTTTACCCACTGAGCCATTGAGAAAACCACATGCTATTGTTGCGTAGAGTTCTTTGTGCTATATAGTATGCTTCATTAGTTATCTAGTTTATGCATAATTGATACCACTTATAACATAATATTGTAAAACAACTATATCCAATAAAAAGGAAAACAAAAAAGGCAAAAGCTTGACATTGCTTCGAGCAAGATAACGGAAATGGTTTTCAGGACACCTCTGTCATTCTTTAGTAGATTGTAAGGATGATTTCTTGCAAAAAGAGCACTAGCATTCCCCAAATTCTCCAATTTAAAAGAAGCAACAGTATTGATGTATCTATTAAAAACAGATTATTTTCCTTATTTTATGCAAATTGTGAGAAGTGGGTGGGACACTCCCTAAATTCCACAATATAATTGTAAACATAAATTAGCTTCCAGCATTCTCTATGTGTATTGTATTTTCTCTTCTTAACATTAAGATTTCTAGGAAATCACAAGTAATGCTGTGAATACATATATCCTCAAGGCAACTTACAGCTTCAGATTTACTGTGCAGTTTTCCAATTATCTCTCCTGTGCTTTCACTGGTTAATCATTTTTTTTGGTGTTAGGTTTATAAACTAGGCTATTGTGTCATAGAAGAGAACAGATCCTGGTGGCTCAGATGGTAAGAAATCTGCCCGCAATGCGGGAGATCTGGGATCAATCCTTGGGTCTAGAAGATCCCCTGGAGAAGGAAATGGCAATCCACGTCAATATTCTTGCTTGGAGAATTCCATGGACAGAGGAGCCTGGTGGGCTACAATCCATGGGGTCGCAAAGAGTTGGACAGGACTGAGGGACTTTCACTTCACTTCACTTCACTTGATATGTTGGAAAATAGTTTGGTTTTATAACAGCTCTATTTTTTTTTTAATGATTAATTCCTCTCCTGACTGTGTTTACCATGACATCAAATATTGTGGAAGACCTTCATCACAATTGCATGAAGGAAAAAAAAAAAAAAAAAAACAGAAACTGAGAAGAATAAATTAAGATTATTTTCAGATTATTAATCAGAGCTGTTTTTATTTCTCTCCTGATTGTTTCAGTTTGAAAACTATATATACACTTGAAGATAAAATTTAGCTTAAAAAGCAATATAAATACTTATGATAAAATGGCATCAGGAATTATCCTTACCCTTATCTGTCAGAGAGCAGACAGAATGATAACCACAATCACAGAAAATTAATCAAAGTGATCACATGGACCACAGCCTTGTCTAACTCAAAGAAACTATGAACCATGTCGAGTAGGGCCACCCAAGATGGACTGGTCACGTTGGAGAATTCTGACAAAATGTTGTCCACTGGAGAAGGGAATGGCAAACCACTTCAGAACTCTTGCCTTGAGAACCCCATGAACAGTATGAAAAGGCAAAAAGATAGGCCACTAAAAGGAACTCACCAGGTCAGTAGGGGCCCAATATGCTACTGGAGATCAGTGGAGAAATAACTCCAGAAAGAATGAGAGGAGCCAAAGCGAAAACAACACCCAATTGTGGATGTGACTGGTGATGGAAGTAAAGTCTGATGCTGTAAAGAACAATATTGCATAGGAACCTGGAATATTAGGTCCTTGAATCAAGGTAAATTAGAAGTGTTCAAACAGGAGATGGCAAGAATGAGTATCATTTTAGGAATCAGTGAACTAAAATGTATTGGAATGGGCAAATTTAATTCAGATGACCATTGTATCTACTATAGTGGGAAAGAATCCCTTAGAAAAAATGAAGTAGCCCTTATAGTCAACAAAGGATTCTAAAATGGAGTACTTGGGTGAAATCTCAAAAACAACAGAATGATCTCTGTTCTTTTCCAGAGAAACTATTCAATATCACAGTAATCCAAGCCTATGCCCCAATCACTAAAACAGAAGAATCTAAAGTTGAATAGTTCTGTGAAGACCTACAAGGCCTTCTAGAACGAATACCCCCAAAAGATGTCCTTTTCATCATAGGGGATTGGAATGGAAAAGTAGGAAGTCAAGAGATACCTAAACTAACAGGCGAGTTTAGACTTGGAGTACAAAATGAAGCAGGAAAAGGATAACAGAGTTTTGCCAAAAGAACGCAAGGGTCATAGCAAACACCCTCTTTCAACAAGACAAGAGAAGTTTCTACACATGGACATCACCAGATGGTCACTACTAAAATCAGATTGATTATACTCTTTGCAGCCAAAGATGGAGAAGCTCTATAGAGTCCACAAAAATAAGACTGGGAGCTGACTGTGGCTCAGGTCATGAACTCCTTATTGCCAAATTCAGACTTAAATTGAAGAAAGTGGGGGATATCACTAGACCATTCAGTTACAATCTAAATCAACTTCCTTACAATTATACAACAGAAGTGACATATAGATTCAAAGGATTAGATTTGATAGACAGAATGACTGAAGAACTATGGATGGAGGTTCATGATATTCTACAGGAGGCAGTGATCAAGACTATCTCCAAGAAAAAGAAATGCAAAAGGCAAAATGGTTGTCTGAGGAGGCATACAAATAGCTGAGAAAAGAAGAGAAGCAAAAGGCAAAGGAGATAAGGAAAGATATACCCATTTGAATGCAGAGTTTCAAAGAATGGCAGGGAGAGATAAGAAAACCTTCCTCAGTGATAAATCCAATAAGTTGAGGAAAACAATAGAATGGGAAAGACTAGAGCTATCTTCAAGAAAATTAGAGATACCAAAGGAACATTTCATGCAAAGATGGTCACAATAAAGGACAGAAATGGTATGGATCTAACAGAAGCAGAAGATATTAAGAAGAGCTGGCAAGAATACACAAAAGAACTATACAAAAAAAAATCTTAATGACCCAGATAACTACGATGGTGTGATCACTCACCTACAGCCAGATATCCTGGAGTCTGAAGTCAGGTTAGCCTCAGGAAACATCACTATGAACAAAGCTAGTGGAGGTGATGGAATTCCAGTTGAACACTTTCAAATTCTAAAAGATGACACTGTGAAAGTGCTGCACTCAATATGCCAGCAAATTTGGAAAACTCAGCAGTGGAAGGACTGGAAATGGTCAGTTTTCATTAAATCCCAAAGAAAGGCAATGCCAAAGAATGCTCAAACTACCACACAATTGCCCTCATCTCACGTGCTAGCAAAGTAACGCACAAAATCCTCCAAGTTAGGCTTCAACAGTACATGAACCATGAATTTCCAGATGTTCAAGGTGGATTTAGAGAAGGCAGAGGAACCAGAGATCAAATTGCCAACATCCGCTGGATCATTGAAAAAGCAAGAGAGTCCCAGAAAAACATCTACTTCTGCTTTATTGACTATGCCAAAGCTTTTGACTGTGTAGATCACAATAAAGTGTGGAAAATTCTTCAAGAGATGGGAATACCAGACCACCTTACCTGCCCCCTGAGAAATGCATGCAGTTCAAGTAGCAACAGTTAGAACCAGACATGGAAAAACAGACTGGTTCCAAACAGGAAAAGGAGTACATCAAGGCTGTACACTATCACTGCTTATTTAATTTATATGCAGATTGCATCATCCAAAATGCTGGGCTGGATGAAGCACAAACTGGAATCAGGATTGCCAGGAGAAATATCAATAACCTCAGATATGCAGATGACACCACCCTTATGGCAGAAAGCAAAGAAGAACTAACAAGCTTCTTTATGAAAGTGAAAGAGGAGAGTGAAAAAGCTGGCTTAAAACTCAACACTCAAAAGAGCAAAGATCAAGGCATCCAGTCCCATCACTTCATGGCAAATAGATGGGGAAACAATGCAAACAGTGACAGACTTTATTTTGGGGGGCTCAGAAATCACTGCAGATGGTGACTGCAACCATGAAATTAAAAGATGCTTACTCCTTGGAAGAAAAGCTATGACCATCCTAGATGGCATATTAAAAAGCAGAGACATTGTTTTCCCAACAAAGGTCTGTCTAGTCAAAGCTATGGTTTTTCATAGTTATATACAAATGTGAGAATTGGACTATAAAGAAAGCTGAGCACCGAAGAATTGATGCTTTTGAACCGTGATGTGGGGAAGACTGTTGAGTATCTTGGACTGCAAGGAGATCCAACCAGTCCATCCTAAATGAAATCAGTCCTGAATATTCATTGGAAGGACTGATACTGAAGCTGAAGCTCCAGTACTTTGGCCACCTCATATGAATAACTGACTCACTGGGAAGAATCCTGATGCTTTGAAAGATTGAAGATAGGAAGAGAAGGGGAAAACAGAATGAAATTGTTGGATGACATCACCAACTCAATGGACATTAGGTTGAGCAAGCTCCGTGAATTGGTGATGGACAGGAAGCGTAGCATGCTGTAGTCCATGGGGTCCCAAAGAATCGGACATGATTGAGCAACTGAACTGATCAGGAGTTAATTTATAATGTGTGAGATTATTGGGGCTTGCATTCCAAGGAAAATTTGTTAAAAATATAACCCTCCCTGAATTTTTGGTTTGGATTCTGTGCTTACTCCCTTCCCCCACTGTGAAAATTTGGACAATGCTTCACTGAGTTATTGTGAGGGCTTATTTAATTTACAAGTAAAATTAAATTATATACAATTTTTAAAGCTTTTACTCACATAAATATTGTTCTCTTCATTATTCCTAAAAATAAAATCAGTTATCACATTTGAGAAAGATGGTGTCACTATAAAACAATAGTAACTATTTATGAAGAACCTCATTTAAGGGACAATGCTGCAGTTGATGTACTTATCTCATTTACTTACTATAATAACACTATGTTAAGTTTGGAGAAACTGACACTAAGAGGTTAAATAATATGAACAAAATCATACAGCTAGTTAATGGTCAAATTAGAATTCTAAACTCTTTTTGTCTGAAACAGAAGCTTGTGTTACTTTGCAAACCTTTATTTAGTAAGGAAGACCAAACTCAGAGAATAATTTTCTGAAAACTAATGAAAAAATATATTCCTATGACAATCAGGAAATATAAACATGCTCATTTTTCATAATCCTTGACATACATCAGAAAGAAATGGCAACTCAATTATTCATTTGAACCTGATAAAAAGCTGAGCTAAAAACTAATAAATCAGTGCTTAGAAAAGATTCATTGCCTTTTACTCCACAATCTTACCTCTCCTTGTCATACAATGCATCACATCACCCAGTTGAAATTACAAATAATATATTGGAAACTGTTTCAGTTTTCGTTTAAGCAATGCAGCACTTCTGAGAGTTATTCTTTCTCAATACATTTGAAATTATTTTATTTATATAGTTACTATAGAAAATATTTGAATGCATTTTCCATTTAACCATGAGAGCGAAAATAGTGAAGGAAAGCATATATGGAGTTAATGTGGTCCTTTATGGACATGATTTCAATGTGGAATTTAACCTGCATGAGACAAATGTTGCTTTATCCACTACATATGCCCAAGGCTCATTGGAAATACTCCAGTGAATCAAATGTACCAACCAGGGCGAAGAGGAAAATACACTGAGGATTATAAACATGTTATCAACATTTGTACCACTACTGAAACAGAAAACTTGCCAGACAATGTCCATAGGGATAGAAAAACATGAGAAATAGGCCAGAGGCATATGCAATATTTTGCATAGTATCTATGTGAAGATATCTAAATGTGCAAAAGTTATGGAAGTGGTTTCCTGAATTTCCTAAGTCAGTATTTCTCTGAAAAGCATTGTTTTGCTAGCTGGCTAAAATACTAAGATGAATGAATCTCATATGTAAACATTACAACTTCCTTTCTTTTTTTTTTTCAACTTACTTTCTTATATAATAAAATGTCTCCATAAAGTAGCTCCCAAATCTATTAAGTATAAAATGAATTATTCAAAACATGAAATTGAGAACAATAAAATAAGAATGATCTAGAAGATAGTGCTAAGTGAATTCCCATAAAGCAACATGAAAAACTTTGAAAAAATGTTCATTAAAATTGTCAGTCTTTTCCAAGAATCTTCTTAGATTATTTTATTTTATTTTATTTTTTAACTTTACAATGTTGTATTGGTTTTGCCATATATCAACACGAATCCGCCACAGGTATACACGTGTTCTGGGACAGGTTGTTGAGAAGGATCTATTATCCAAGTGTCCTTTTTTATCCAATTATTAAACTGGGTCCCAGGAATTAAAGGAAGCATAAAATCTAGGAATTTTACAAGATTTTATAATTCAGATTCCTTTTAATCTCATATTAGAAGTGACAAAAATAATCTATTGACTGAATCACTATTATTCATTCCACAAATATTTTTTGCAGACCTGCTATCTTTAGATACTATACAAAAACAGGGACACAATGGAATCAAAGTAGAAATGTTTCCCACCTTCACTCAGTTTACCGAGGAATCTCCAAACACAAATCTGAGGAGACACATCCTTAGAAAAGATCTGAGAGGCTCCCAGAAACTCTAGACGGACCGAATGATTATGGTTTCCCGTAAACAAATCCATCCTCAGGGAGAACTGACTGTTTTGTCAAATGTGTAGATAACAACCAATTTACAAGGGACATGAAGAAAGAGAAAATAACAATCAAATAAAATTAATTTCGAAAAGTAGACCCTAAAAATTGGAGGTTTGTGAACACTTCACCAGGAATGAAAAACAATTGTCATAAATATGATCACTAAGTTCAGGAAAGTGGTAGTGATTTAGTTTTATTGCATTTACTCTGAATTATTTGAATATAAATATTTTTCAAAAGTGATAGAGAATATATGAATTCTATGACTAGCACATAATATGGTAAACATTTACCTTGAAAATAGCTACTGAACTTTACAAAATAAAAAGCTCTACATTTAAAGTACATTTTATCTCTTTGGACTTTTATCTCTTTAGTGCCTTATCATTGTTAATATATAAATTCTTAAACCATTGGAAATTGTCAATGTTCAGCCTGAAAATACACTGGAAATTACACACTCATTTTGAAACTCTACATTTGAAGTACGATGCAGCATTATAGGATCCTTTCAGGAACTGATTAACAGAATTAAAACTATTCACATTGTGCTATATCTTAAAGAAATGTTTCATTTCCAGAAAATTCTGCATAAGAAATAACATTTTCTATAATTTTAAATGCCAATAACAATTCAGTGGAGAAACTTGGGCATTGAAGTGAAAGAAACCTTGGGAAATTATTATATTAACTATTATGTGGCCTGTTAAAAGACTATAAACAGCAAGCATAGCTATACAGATATTTAGGAATTTCAGGACTTAATCTAATTTCTATTTAAAGTGGCCTTCATTTTTTACCAAAATCTCACTTATTGGCAGGAAACATTGCTTTATAGACCATGTCTTTGAAGGCTTGTTTCACTTGCTGGTTTCTTAGGGTGTAGATGAAGGGGTTCAGCATGGGGGCCACAGAGGTATTGAGAATAGCTACTCCATTTGTCAACGATGCCTTTTCTTTGGCTGAGGGATTAGCATACATGAATATACAGCTTCCATAGGAGATGGAAATGACAATCACGTGAAAGGAACAAGTAGAGAAGGCCTTTTTTCTCTGACTAGCAGATGAAATTCTCTAAAGTCCTAATAATGTGGTAGCATTTATACTTCTACAAGTAACAGAGCTTCAACTTGCACACAGACTTCAGGAGGATATCTTGTGTCTTTATAGACCTGGCGCCTCTTTTTAAAATAGTCCTTTGCCTGGGTGGGCTGTTTATCTGCTTGAGCACCGAAGTTTCTTTTTCTAGATTTGGTAAAGGAATTATGAACAACAGCATTAATTCTCCTGTAATAAATTGAAAGGAATTGGACCCTAATAGTACTCTTGCCTGGAAAATCCCATGGACGGAGGAGCCTCATAGGCTGCAGTCCATGGGGTCGCTACGAGTTGGACACAACTGAACAACTTCACTTTTACTTTTCACTTTCGTGCATTGGAGAAGGAAATGGCAACCCACTCCTCTGTTCTTGTCTGGAGAATCCCAGGGACGGGGGAGACTGGTGGGCTGCCGTCTCTGGGGTCACACAGAGTTGGACACGACTGAAGTGACACAGCAGCAGCAGCAGCAGCAGCAGGACAAAATCACTAATGCCAAGGTGAATAGCAAACTAACAAAAACAAAGTAAAAATCCCATTACCTCTAGAAGTCATGTATCTGAACAAGACAATTGCAGAAGGGGGAAACAGTCACACACAAAATGATCAATGTGAACAAGACAATTGTAAAAGGGGAAAACAGTCACACAAAAAGTGATCAAAAAGTTATTACTATGCTTCTATTGGAAGCACAGTAATCCAGATGGAGGAAAAGCATAAGGCATTGGAAGATGGTCAGAAACCTGCCCAACCAAGCACAGAGCACAAGCCCGCTGCAGAATTTCCTGCTCACAGTGGTTGTGTAATGCATGGACTTGCAGATGGCAACGTAGTGGTCATAGGACATGGAGGTTAGAATGTGAAATTCAGTCACCCCCATGAAAATAGAGAAAAATAGTTAGGCTGCACAATTGTAAGAAATAGTCTTGTCCCTAGTAATGATTGCCCCCATAAATCTGGGGATACACACAGTAGTAAAGGAGATTTCTAAGAAAGAGAAGTTTAGGAGGAAGAAATACACTGGTCTCTGGAGATGGGAGTCCACTCAGGTTAGGGTGATAATAGGTTTCCAGTAACAATACATATGTGATAAATAAAAAAAGGAAAATCACAATCTGAAGGTCAGGATCATCAGAAAGGCATAGGAGGACAAACTCTGTTATCACTGTGTGGTTCATTTATCTGTCTCTTTTTCTCCTTTTTCCTTCTTATAAATATATTTAGGTGCAAAGTGTATTAAAGGGAAAAGATGAAAAATTTAATTCATTGTGATCAATATCATTAACATGAATACAATTCTAAAACATTCTCTATATTCATGCCAATGTTATTTTCTTTTGATTATTTTCTTTGCATTGTACCTTAAAACATTTGAGTCCTGCTTTATTTTCTAGCACTCATTCTAAATCGAGCAGGAGATGTTAGGTAATTTTCACACAATAAGTTGTATTATTCAGTGACTACATTAAACCAATTCTTGGCTTTGTCCAATTTATTCAAATAATTGCATTTTTAAAGAAATAATCGTATAAATACATTTTTCTGTGATGTATTTGTTAGAGGATATCATAACTTGAAAGTGTTTCCTAGATGGCTCAGTGGTAAAGAATCCACCTGCCAAGCAGGACACATGGGTTCAATTTCTAGGTCGAGAAGATCCTCTGGAAAAAGAAATGGCAAACCACTCCAGTATTTTTGCCTGGAAAATCATGGACAGAGGAACCTGGCGGGCAACAGTCCATGCTTGCAAAGAGTGGACATAACTGAAGTGACTTAGAACACATAGTGCTTTGTCTCATTTTAATTTGCATTTCACTGATGACTTTATGGGGACTGGAATGCAAAAGTAGGAAGTCAAGAAACACCTGGAGTAACAGGCAAATTTGGCCTTGGAATATGGAATAGGCAGGGCAAAGACTAATAGAGTTTTGCCAAGAAAATGCACTGGTCATAGCAAACGCCCTCTTCCAACAACACAAGAGAAGACGCTATACATGGACATCACCAGATGGTCAACACCGAAATCAGATTGATTATATTCTTTGCAGCCAAAGATGGAGAAGCTCTATACAGTCAGCAAAAACAAGACCAGAAGCTGACTGTGGCTCAGGCCATGAACTCCTTATTGCCAAATTCAGACTGAAACTGAAGAAAGTAGGGAAAACCACTAGACCATTCAGGTATGACCTAAACCAAATCCCTTATGATTATACAGTGGAAGTGAGAAATAGATTTAAGGGCCTAGATCTGATAGATAGAGTGCCTGATGAACTATGGAATGAGGTTCGTGACACTGTACAGGAGACAGGGATCAAGACCATCCCCATGGAAAATAAATGCAACAAAGCAAAATGGCTGTCTGGGGAGGCCTTACAAATAGCTGTGAAAAGAAGAGAAGCAAAAAGCAAAGGAGAAAAGGAAAAATATAAACATCTGAATGCAGAGTTCCAAAGAAAAGCAAGAAGAGATAAGAAAGCCTTCTTCAGCGATCAGTGCAATAAATAAAGGAAAACAACAGAATGGGAAAGACTAGGGATCTCTTCAGGAAAATCAGAGATACCAAAGGAACATTTCATGCAAAGATGGGCTCGATGAAGGACAGAAATGGTATGGATGTAACAGAAACAGAAGATATTAAGAAGAGATGGCAAGAATACACAGAAGAACTGTACAAAAAAGATCTTCATGACCCAGATAATCACGATGGTGTGATCACTGACCTAGAGCCAGACATCCTGGAATGTGAAGTCAAGTGAGCCTTAGAAAGCATCACTACGAATAAAGCTAGTGGAGGTGATGGAATTCCAGTTGAGCTATTCCAAATCCTGAAAGATGATGCTGTGAAAGTGCTACACTCAGTATGCCAGCAAATTTGGAAAACTCAGCAGTGGCCACAGGACTGGAAAAGGTCAGTTTTCATTCCAATCCCAAAGAAAGGCAATGTCAAAGAATGTTCAAACTACAACACAATTGCACTCATCTCACACGCTAGTAAAGTAATGCTCAAAATTCTCCAAGCCAGGCTTCGCAATATGTGAACCGTGAACTTCCTGATGTTCAAGCTGGTTTTGAAAAGGCAGAGGAACCAGAGATCAAATTGCCAACATCTGCTGGATCATCAAAAAAGCAAGAGAGTTCCAGAAAAACATCTATTTCTGCTTTCTTGACTATGCCAAAGCCTTTGACTGTGTGGATCACAATAAACTGTGGAAAATTCTGAAAGAGATGGGAATACCAGACCACCTGATCTGCCTCTTGAGAAATTTGTATACAGGTCAGGAAGCAACAGTTAGAACTGGACATGGAACAACAGACTGCTTCCAAATAGGAAAAGGAGTTCGTCAAGGCTGTATATTTTCACCCTGTTTATTTAACTTATATGCAGAGTACATCATGAGAAACGCTGGACTGGAAGAAACACAAGCTGGAATCAAGATTGCCGGTAGAAATATCAATATCCTCAGATATGCAGAGGACATCACCCTTATAGCAGAAAGTGAAGAAGAGTTAATGATCCTCTTGATGAAAGTGAAAGAGGAGAGTGAAAAAGTTGGATTACAGCTCAACACTCAGAAAAGTAA
The DNA here is from genome assembly GCF_027580195.1 of Bos mutus. Classification (NCBI taxonomy): domain Eukaryota; kingdom Metazoa; phylum Chordata; class Mammalia; order Artiodactyla; family Bovidae; genus Bos; species Bos mutus. The sequence goes on along the minus strand of NC_091621.1, from coordinate 72,651,965 downwards.
CATCATGACATCTGGTCCCATCAGTTCATGGCAAATAGATGGGGAAACAGTGGAAACACTGGCTGACTTTATTTTTCTTGACTCCAAAATCACTGCAGATGGTGACTGCAGCCATGACTCCAAAATCACTGCAGTTGATGATTGCAGCCATGATTCCAAAATCACTGCAAATGGTGAGTGCAGCCATGAAATTAAAATCCATCAGTAAGTTTCCTTCCAGAAAATTACTCCTTGGAAGGAAAGTTATGACCAATCTAGACAGCATATTAAAAAGCAGAGACATTACTTTGCCAACAAAGGACTGTCTAGTCAAGGCTATGGTTTTTCCAGTGGTCATGTATGGATGTGAGAGTTGGACTATAAAGAAAGCTGAGCACAGGGGAGGCGCCAAGATGGCAGAGGAGTAGGATGGGGAAAACACTTTCTCCCCCACAAATTCATCAAAAGAGCATTTAAACGTCGAGTAAATTCCACAAAACAACTTCTGAATGACGGCAGAGGACATCAGGCACCCAGAAAAGCAACCCAACTCTTCGAAAGGAGGTAGGAAAAAATATTAAAGACAATAAAAGAGACAAAAGAGGGAGAGACGGAGTTCCATCCCGGGAAGGGGAGTCTTAAAAAGAGAGAAGTTTCCAAACACCAGGAAACCTTCTCACTGCCGAATCCGTGCCGAGCTTTGGAAGCACAGAGGGCAACATAACAGGGAGAAAAAATAAATAAACAATTAAAACTCGCAGATTGCGAGCCCTACGGTAACTCCCCCCAGTGGAGAAGCAGCGCAGACGCCTGCATCCGCCATTAGCAAGCGGGGGCTGGGCAGGGAGGCGCGGCGCGGGCTGCATCGCTGAGAGTAAGAATCTGGCCTGAATATCCTGAGCACTATCTGAGCAAAATAATTTGGGCTAGCAAACCAGACTGTGGGATATCTACCATGCGAAAAGCCAGCCCTAACCTAAGACACCGCCAGCCCGCGCACGGAACAAAGGACTAAACAGAGATAGCCGGCTGCAGACCTTCCCCCTCTGGTGACAGGCAGCCAGAGCCAGAAGGGGGCAATCGCAGCCCCAGAGAGACATTATCTATAAAACTGGCTTCTTTGCTAACTAAAACTTATTGGGGGTCTGGACGGTCAACATCTGCCTGAGAAGGTGCGCCGGTTTTACACACAGATAACCAAGTGGCAGGGAGGCGATAAGTCGCAGCATTGGCGCTCGCCAAACACCTCATCACTTGAGCTGCTCGGACCTGGGAAGAGCACAAAACGCAGGCCCAACTGAGTCTGCGCCTCTGAGGACTACCTGAGTGCCTGAACCTGAGCGGCTTGGACCTGGGAGGTGCATGCAACCCAGGGCCAGCCTAGGATTGTTCCTGGCGGAACAACCTAGAGCCTGAGCAGTGTGGGCAGGGAGGCTACACGCGCCGTGAGCGGGGGCAGACCCAGTGTGGCTGAGGCACTGTGAGCGCACGCCAGTGTTATTTGTTTGCAGCATCCCTCCCTCCCTCCCCACAGCGCGACTGAACAAAGAGAAGAAATACAGCTCCACCCACCAGAACACCGACACAAGCTTCCCTAACCAGGAAACCTTGACAAGCCACCTGTACAAACCCACACACAGCGAGGAAACACCACAATAAAGAGAACTCCACAAACTGCCAGAATACAGAAAGGACACCCCAAACTCAGCAATTTAAACAAGATGAAGAGACAGAGGAATACCCAGCAGATAAAGGAACAGGATAAATGCCCACCAAACCAAACAAAAGAGGAAGAGATAGGGAATCTACCTGATAAAGAATTCCAAATAATGATAGTGAAATTGATCCAAAATCTTGAAATTAAAATGGAATCACAGATAAATAGCCTGGAGACAAGGATTGAGAAGATGCAAGAAAGGTTTAACAAAGACCTAGAAGAAATAAAAAAGAGTCAATATATAATGAATAATGCAATAAATGAAATTAAAAACACTCTGGAGGCAACAAATAGTAGAATAACAGAGGCAGAAGATAGGATTAGTGAATTAGAAGATAGAATGGTAGAAATAAATGAATCAGAGAGGATAAAAGAAAAACGAATTAAAAGAAATGAGGACAATCTCAGAGACCTCCAGGACAATATTAAACGCTACAACATTCAATTATAGGGGTTCCAGAAGAAGAAGACAAAAAAAGAAAGACCATGAGAAAATACTTGAGGAGATAATAGTTGAAAACTTCCTAAAATGGGGAAGGAAATAATCACCCAAGTCCAAGAAACCCAGAGAGTCCCAAACAGGATAAACCCAAGGAGAAACACCCCAAGACACATATTAATCAAATTAACAAAGATCAAACACAAAGAACAAATATTAAAAGCAGCAAGGGAAAAACAATAAATAACACACAAGGGAATTCCCATAAGGATAACAGCTGATCTTTCAATAGAAACTCTTCAAGCCAGGAGGGAATGGCAAGACATACTTAAAATGATGAAAGAAAATAACCTACAGCCCAGATTATTGTACCCAGCAAGGATCTCATTCAAGTATGAAGGAGAAATCAAAAGCTTTTCAGACAAACAAAAGTTGAGAGAATTCTGCACCACCAAACCAGCTCTCCAACAAATACTAAAGGATATTCTCTAGACAGGAAACACAAAAATGGTGTATAAACTCGAACCCAAAACAATAAAGTAAATGGCAACGGGATCATACTTATCAGTAATTACCTTAAACGTAAATGGGTTGAATGCCCCAACCAAAAGACAAAGATTGGCTGAATGGATACAAAAACAATACCCCTACATATGTTGTCTACAAGAGACCCACCTCAAAACAGGGGACACATACAGACTGAAAGTGAAGGGCTGGAAAAAGATTTTCCATGCAAATAGGGACCAAAAGTAAGCAGGAGTCACAATACTCGTATCAGATAAATTAGACTTTAAAACAAAGGCTGTGAAAAGAGACAAAGAAGGTCACTACATAATGATCAAAGGATTAATCCAAGAAGAAGATATAACAATTATAAATATATATGCACCCAACATGGGAGCACCGCAGTATGTAAGACAAATGCTAACAAGTATGAAAGGAGAAATTAACAATAACACAATAATAGTGGGAGACTTTAATTCCCCACTCACACCTATGGATAGATCAACTAAACAGAAAATTAACAAGGAAACACAAACTTTAAACGATACAATAGACCAGTTAGACCTAATTGATAGCTATAGGACATTTCATCCAAAAAAAAAAAAAAAAAAAAAGACTGCTCACTATGGCAATTATTGAAGCTGACTTAGGGTGACATAGAGGCTTACTTCCCTTTACCCTTCTGAGTTCTTAGCTGAGGATCTCTGTAAGAAATGACAGAATAGCAGGACAAAATCAAACAGAAGTTTATTAAAAAAAAAAAAACACATGAAACATTTGGGGAAAAATCTTACAAAATATGTGCAAAATTTGTATATTACATGCTGTAAAATTTGATTTGAAAAATCAAAGAAAATTTAAATAAATGGTGAGATATACTTCATTCATGGATTATGAGGAGTATTTATAATATTCTCTTCAAACTGATGTACAGTGTAGTTCCAATGTAAACACCAGCAAGCTTTGTTTTTTTTTAAATTGCCAAAACATTTCTAAAATAAAAAAAAAAAAAAAAAAAGCTGAGCACAGAAGAATTGATGCTTTTCAACTGGTGTTGCAGAAGACTCTTGAGAGTCCCTTGGACTGCAAGGAGATTCAACCAGTCCATCCTAAAGGAGATCAGTCCTAGGTATTCATTGAAAGGACTGATGCTGAGGCTGAAACTCCAATACTTTGGTGACCTGATATGAAGAGCTGACTCATTTGAACAGACCCTGATGCTGGGAAAGATTGAGGGCAGGAGGAAAAGGGGACAACAGAGGATGAGATGGTTGGATGGCATCACCGACTTGATGGACATGGGTTTGGGTGAACTCCGGGAGTTGGTGATGGACAGGGAGGCCTGGAGTGGTTCATGAGGTTGCAAAGAGCCAGACACGACTGAGCAACTGAACTGAACTGAACTGATACATATGTCATTAGAACAATTTTCACGATCCCTTCTACCACTGATAGGTCAAAGGCCTCTCCACATGTTCTTCCCACATGATTGTCATCTCTATCTCTTATGCCAGCTGCATTTTCATGTACATGAATCCATCAGGGAAGGACAGTGGTCTTTGAGCATGGGAGTAGCTACGCAAAATATCTCAATTGCCCCCATGCTAAACCCATTCATCTATATCCTAGGAATCAGCAAGTCAAGAGAGCCTTCATGGACATGGCAAGGAAGAATGTACTTTTCTCAAAGAAATGAAAAAATAAAAGTTATATTTCATAAATTAGAGGCATAATGAAATGCAATTAAATAAAACTCAGAACTTTTCAAAATCTATTGATTTTCATATTGTCTCCAGAGTTATTTTTCATTACTCATAATTTCATTGACAGCAGCTTTGCAAGCATATTGTATACATTTTTTTTTCTATTCGAATTCCCATCCTTCTCTCATTCACTTACCTTCCTTTGGACTCAGCTTTTCATTCTGTGCTTCCTGGTTGGTGCCAGGGGTAAAGAGTCCACCTGCCAATGCAGGAGACTCAAGAGAAACAGGTTTGATCCCTGGGTGGGGAAGACACTTTGGAGTAGGAGATGGAAGCACACTCCAGTATTCTTGCCTGGAACATTCTATGAACAGAGGATCCTGATGGGCTACAGCCCATGGTGTCACAAAGACCTGGCATGACTGTGCAGCTGCACACATGTGTTCCACTCTGTAACTATGAAACTGCCATTTCCTTCTTTGAAACTTTTAAAATTCCATTTCTTCCACAATATTTTTTGGGAAATTGAATTCAGACAGAAAGAGGCAGAGCAAGAATGCACAAGAGAGATTTCTTTCTAGAAATTCAGGAAACAGTAAATCATGCTAAACACTATTTTTAATTTACTATAGAAGACCATGAGCATAATCTGACCATCTTATTAGAGTATTACATATATTATTCTCTCCCTACAATGGCCTACTTTGGAATTATGCGTGAAAAATAGCAAAAAAAAAATTAATGGAAATATAGTTTCTTGAGAAATCAAAAATCTTTTATTACCCAACTTAAAATCTTCTCTGCCAAGTAATTTATCAATTTGAGAACAATTATGAATATATACTTTCAAGAAAACTGTGAAATTGTCCCTCTTTTGGGGAACACTTTAAGTAACACATAATAATTTCTAATAAAAGCCTGAAGAATTAAATATTGTTGGAAACCATATATGACTACATTTGCTATAATCAGTTTTATATTAAATTAATGCTTGAAATTAAGCTGTTTTTTTAATTAATCAATAGTTGACAGTTTTTACAACTTTCTTATATTAGTGGTTATTTTGAGTTAATATCATACAAATATAAAGCATTCAATTACCTAATTAAATGACAATCTTAATGAATAGGGATAAAGATGCTGACATTGGCAAAATTTTACTGTATATAAATTTGAAATTTTCTTTTGTTAAAAATTTGTATGTTCACTCTGCTTTAAGCATTATAATGATTAGAATTTAGAAGATGATTATACAAGATCATGCAACTCTGGCACTAAGTTGTTTTTTTGTTTTTTTTTTTTTGCTTTTCCATGAAGCCAAAATTTTAAATAATATTGAATGTTACCCAAACTCAACTTACATTTTCTAACCTATTTTCTATTATGACTGTAATCCTAATTCATTGAGCCAAATTATTCCTGATATGCATACACTGTACTCAGTTGAAAGTTTAGATCCATAATTGCTGAAAAACAAAGAAAACAACTTTAAACATTACTAAAGAGTTTTCCAGTTTGGAAAGAGTCATGGAGCTACTATCTCCTACCTTCTTGTTGAATTAATAATTTCTACAGTTAATTGGAAATATTTTAAAATAGTGAAGTTTAGAATTGATTGATGATGTGGGTTCTTGATACCTGAATAAAAATATACCATAAACTAGCAAGTTATAGTTCCAAGAATTAAAGAAACTGTAAATTTTATTACAAAAGATATGAAGGGGTTTATGCTGATATCAAATAATGTGGCTAACTCTACACAAACTCTTTAGTGGTTATTATAAAGTTTTCAATCAGTGTAAACATTTTAATTATCAGTATCAGAAGTCAACACAATTTGTGCCTAAAGGGCACTATATTAATAATTTAGAATTTGCAGACTATAGTGTCCCTGATGAAATTACTCAGTTCTCCCCCTCTGTCATACAAATGCAGCTATAAACCATATGTGAATGAAAGGGCTCAGGTGTGCCCAATTAAACTTTTAACACAAATATGTGGTGGGCCAACTATGACAAATGGACAACAGTTTTTGCATAAACTTTGGCTAGTATATTATTTCCTATTTAATATAAGTTAATTTGACTAAAATTTGAAAATTCAATAAAAGATATAAGATTTTCAAATTTAACAGCAAATGTCATTTATTTATTTTTTAAGAAGGTGAATGAGGACAACTTATAAAATATTTATAGAAGAAAAGATGAGGCAAACATTTCTAACTCATTTTTGGACATTTATATTGGTTTTTGATATCAAAAGATTAAGTGAGAAAGTCACCAGCAATTTGACTCATAAATAAGGAGATAATGTACTAAAAGAAATGATCAAAACTAGTATTTCATGTTACATGTGGCCTTATCCCAAAGATAATTATCTTTAGAGAATTTACTTGTGGAATTTGCCTCATCAAAAGACTAAAAATGAAAAACAAAAGTTGAAATTAAAATCATATATACAATGATAAAATGCAGTGACCATTCATGACTTTTTAAAGTCTCTTAGTAAAACAGAATAGAACATTATTTCAGTAGCATAAGTAACCTGACTAGATCATCACAACTAGATATGCTACCTGTTCCTTGTCTGGCTCCAATTTGAACAAGTCAACAAAAAATGATGTTTTGAGACAATTGGGTATTAGGAGTATGTTCCCAGTGGCTCAGTGGCAAAGAATCCTCCTGCCAAGGCAGAAGACTCAGGAGATATGGGTTCAGTCCCTGGGTCTGGAAGATCTCCTAGAGGAGGAAATAGCAACCTCCTCCTGTGTTCTTGCTTGGGACATCCCATAAGCAGAGGAGCCTGGTGGGCTAGAGTCCGTGGGGTCACAAAGAATTGGACACAACTGAGCAAGTGAGCATGAATATGTGCAAGTGTGTGCAAGGTGATAAATGATACCAAAGACATTTTGCTAATTTAGCTAGCTTGGAAACTGCATCAGGATTAAGATACACATATTAGGAATTCATACTGAAAATATACAGGTAAGAAAAGTTTGCTATATAAGTTCTAGTTTAAAATACAGCAAACTATTTCAAAGCTTTTCAAAAAACAGATAAAGCAATATAAAATAGCCTTCATATTTATTGAATCTGCTTGATCTGTACTTGAAACTATTTCTCCAGTTCTCTATCCTAGTGTATACTTTAAAATATTCATAATTTAAAGTTTACAGCACATATCATTTTTAATGTTAAATAGTAGCTGTGTTTTTGGTAAAATCAATTTTAAGATGTGAAGAACCACTATAACTGCTTTATTCAATACTCTGCTGGAGATTCTATCCAGGAAACTAGTTTAACAAAAATTGAAAAATATCAGAAATGAGAAAACAAAATAAACAACCAAAAATAATTCTTTGCAATCAGCATGATTTTCCTTCTAGTATATTACTATATTTACACTAAATGTTTCTTAAGCTGGAAAGTATCCCTCTCCCAGATAATCACATGGTTAGCACCCATCCCTCCTTCGGATCTCTGTCCAAATATCACCTCAATAAAATCTACCCCACTGACACTATTTAAAATTATACTAGCTCCCCACTTTCAAGGCATTTCAGTTTTCTCTTCCTTTCCAAAACACTTACTATTATTACATTCATGCATATTGTCTACATTCTCTCCCATCCCTCACCCCATGAAAGCAGGGATCTTTGTCCACTTTGTAGATGAACTGGTTTACTCCCAGCAGTGGTGTGCTGGAGCCTGTCTGGACCACATCATGGGACCCAATTGTGCACAGGTTCTTGAAATCTGCCCCGGTAAGAGACTTTGCCTTTATATTTGAAGGGACTGGCAACCCACTCCAGGATTCTTGCCTGGAGAATTCCATGGACAGAGGAGCCTGGTGGGCTAGCAGTCCATGGGGTTTCAAAGAGTCAGACACGACTGAGCAACTAACATTTTTTTATCCAAATAGTGATTCTTTTTTTTCAATTTCTATTTTGTTTCTTCTTTTTTTTTTCTTTATTTTTAACTGAAGTTTTTAAGATTTTATTGAGTACTTGATCCAAAATTGATTTTATTGAGTATACACTAAAAGATTCCTTAAAAAAACTATTTCAAATATTTATTCATTCAGAAATATTTATTGAGTATCCACCACATGACATGACAGATGTTCTAAATGAGAGAATAGTAAATGTTTAACAACTGCCTCTCAGAGGTGAAGTTGAGGGGCTGATTTGTTGAGTTTGTCAATTTCTAAATCTAAATCAAATTTTTGCACACTCAATATGACATGTTGTTTATGAAGTTATCCTCATTTAGCTCAGTCATTTTGGTTTTTGACACTTTCTTTTTTAAAATAATTTTACTTATTGATTTATTTTTGGCTGCACTGGCTTTCTCTAGTTGAGACAGTTGGGGGCTACTCTCTACTTATGGTGTATGAGCTTCTCATTGCGGTGGCTTTTAATTTCTCTTCATCTGTGGTTTTCCAGCAGAACAATGGGCTGTTGCCATTATCTACTTATGGTGTATGGGACTTCTCATTACTGTGGCTTCAATGAGTTGCAGCATGTTGACTCCACTTTCACCTTCATTGCAGTTCCTGAGCTCTAGAATTGTGGTTCATCTGCATAGGCTGAGGTGATTGAGATTTTGTGGCAAACTGTCTTAGTTGTTCTGTGGCTTGAGGAATCTTCCCACTTCAGGGATCACAGCCACATCTCTAGCATTGGCAAGTGGATGCTTTACCACTGAGCTACTAGGAAGCATAAGCACTTTCTTATTAATCCTCACAAAACTGATTTACCTGTGTCTTTTAATAATGCCTCATCAGCCCTCTGTTTACTTAACAAATTACCCTGAGAAAACAGGAAAGACAAGGTAAATCCAATTCCTGTGTATGACATACATGGAGAAGAAATTTCTAAATCTCTTTTTCTCAAAGCAGCATTTGCAGGAAAATATAACAGTCTCTGAAGCCTAAGGAAAATATTACTTAAATTGCATGGATAAATAATCATAGAATTACAAAATCTTCATTTAAAATCTGTGCATTAATATAAAGAAAATGTTTTAATAAATAGTGCTTTTATTATGTGAAAAGGTGTAAGAAATATTTGACTAGTCCCCCCAAGTTCAACTGAGTTTGTACACAGAGCTTGGATAAGAGACAAAAATCAATTATGAGTCACAGTATAATGAAATGTGCCCCAATTTTGCAATATCAGGAATGAAGGATATTGTGGGTCAAATATTACCAGTTGAACCACAGTGAGAATATAATCCTTGAGAGCAATGACACAGTTAAGTCACCATATTTGTTTTGAGAGTACAATTGAAACCAAATAAATTGCTAACTCAGCTCACCAACTCTGAAATTATATAATTATTGAAGTGATCAGACCATAAAATTTGAGACTAAATCATCAAGAAAAACCAGGAAGCAAGTACAATTTGTTATTATTCAGGTTAATGCATATTATTACATCTCATTTATGTGTTTTAAAGTAGTATTTGTATATGGGTTTGTGAATTTAGGAAATTTTTTTATTAAAGAGTAAATGGTGGTTTACTAACAAGAATGCTATTCATGGAGTCCTAAAGAAGCAGCATAGCAATAAGTATTGAGTTGTTCATTAATTTTTCCTAAATTAAATGGTTTTTGTTTATAGAAATAAAACTATAAAAATAACATTCCTTATTTAAAGGAATATCTGCTTCCCAGTAAAGGTTTTGTCCATCTACTTATTCATTTGCTAAGGCAAAATTGTAAAACAAAAGAAAATAAGTGTGCATTGTATGAACTAAACTGAGTGTAGCAATTATTTAATTTGGTAGCAGAAGTTACACTTTCTTGTGCTTTTGGTCTTTTATCAGAAAAGGAAGAAATTAAGGCATTGCATCAACCAAACCTTTATGAAAGTAAATTAGGAGAGAGTGCCACCAAAAATATTCCCATGGGTATCTACCTATATTCTAAAGTGATATATTACTATGCTGTGTTGTTGTTGCTCAGGTGGTTAGTTGTGTCTGACTCTTTCCACCCTCAGGAACTGCAGCATGCCAGTCTTCCCTGTCCCTCACTATTTCCTGAAGTTTGCTCAAACTCATGTCCACTGAATCTATGATGCCATGAGGCGTCTCATCTTCTTTCGTCCCCATCACCTCAGCCCTCAATCTTTCGCAGCATCAGGGTCTTTTCCAGTGAGTCAGCTCTTCCAATGAATATTCAGAACTGATTTCATTTAGGATTGACTGGTTTGATCTTCTTGTAGCCCAAGGGGCTCTCAGGAGTATTCTTCAACACCACAGTTCAAAAGCATTAATTTTTCGGCACTCAGCTTTCTTTATAGTCCAACTCTCACATCCACACATGATTACTAGAAAAACCAAAGCTTTGACTAGATGGACTTTGGTTGGCAAAATAATGTCTCTGCTTTTTAAAATGCTCTCGAGGTTGGTCATAGCTTTTCTTCCAAGAAGCAAGTGTCTTTTAATTTCATGACTACAGTCACCATCTGCAGTGATTTTAGAGCCCCCCCCCCCAAATACAGTCTGTCACTGTTTCCACTGTTTCCCCATCTATTTGCCATGGAGTGAAAGGACTGGTAGCCATGATCTTAGTTTTCTGAATCGTGTGCTTTCAGCCAACTTTTTCACTCTCCTCCTCTTTCACTTTCGTCAAGAAGCTCTTTAGTTCTTCTTCGCTTTCTGCCATAAGCGTGGTGTCATCTGCATATCTGAGGTTATTGGTATTTCTACCCACAATCTTGATTCCAGCTTTTGCTTCATCCAGCCCAGCATTTTGCATGATGTACTCTGCATATAAGTTAAGTAAGCAGGGTGACAATAGGCAGCCTTGTGGTACTCCTTCCCCGATTTAGAACCATTCTTTTGTTCCATGTACAGTTCTAACTGTTGCTTCCTGACCTGCATACAGATTTCTCAGGAAGCAGGTCAGGTGGTCTGGTATTCCCATCTCTATAAGAATTTTCCACAGTTTGTTGTGATCCACATGGACTGTGGCAACAGTCCATGGGGTTATAAAAAGTCGGACACAACTGAGTAACTAACACACACACACACAAACACGCAGTGTGGTAATATACAGCCTTGAAGTACTCCTTTCCCGTATTTGAAACAGTCCATTGTTCCATGTCCAGTCCTAACTGCTGCTTCTTGTCCTGCATATAGGTTTCTCAGGAGGCAGGTTAGATTGTCTGGTATTCCCATCTCTTTAACAATTTCCCACAGATTTACTATGTTCAGTAGTCATTTAAACTAGTGAAAGTCACCTAAACAAAGTGGGCCTCAGTTATGCAAAATATAAAATGTGGAAGTAGGCATACATAAAGTCTGTATGCTTTCAAACTCTATTTAGATTATCTGCGAAGTATACTGGTTTTTATAATACTGAGGAAAGGAGGAGAATCAATTAAAATATATCTGTACCTTTTACAAAGGAAGCTAAATGTTTTAAAGAATACCTTGAACCAATTAAAATTTATTAGAAAAGATAACCCTATTTAAGTGTTATCGTAAGAGTTTTATTTTATCCATAGTCTATGATAATGTATTTTTGAAGAAGAAATAATGATTTTGAACTTCAGATAATATTCCTCACTAGAATGAAAAGTTGAATAGAAATTGGAGAGAGTGCTGTAGGTGAATTTTAAATTTCATTCATTATCGTCATGAAGGATACTTTAAAAGCTTTGTATTCTATCCTCAAATGTATTTTGATTTTTTATTTCTTATAGAAAACACATCCATTTTCATTTTGAATGGGAGGAAAGGATCAACAATGAAAAACCACACAAGACCCACAGAATTCATTCTTCTGGGGCTATCAGATGACCCAGAGCTTCAGATTGTGACTTTTCTCTTTTTAATCATCACATATATATTAAGTGTCACTGGAAATTTGACCATCATCATTCTCACCTTGGTGGACTCCCATCTACAGACACCTATGTATTTTTTCCTCAGGAACTTCTCTATATTAGAAATCTCCTTTACAACTGTTGGTATTCCTAGATTTCTGGGCACAATTATCACCAGGGACAAAACGATTTCATACAATGATTGTACAGCTCAGCTGTTTTTCTTCATTTTCTTGGGTATCACTGAATTTTATCTCATAACTGCCATGTCCTATGATCGCTATGTAGCCATCTGCAAACCCCTGCATTACACAACCATCATGAACAACAGAGTCTGTGTATTGCTTGTCTTTTGTGCTTGGCTGGCAGGGTTCTTAAACATCTTCCCACCTGTTATTCTTTTTCTCCAGTTAGATTACTGTGGTTCTAATATCATTGATCACTTTGCTTGTGACTATTTCCCCCTCTTGAAACTATCCTGCTCAGACACATGGCTCCTTGAAGTGATTGGTTTTTACTCTGCAATAGAGATTCTGCTTTTTACTTTGGCATTAATAATTCTATCCTACATGTTCATCATCAAGACAATTCTGAGACTGCCTTCTGCCAGTCAGAGAAAAAAGGCATTTTCTACATGCTCCTCTCACATCATTGTCATTTCCATCTCTTATGGAAGCTGTATATTCATGTATACCAACCCATCAGCAAAGGAAAAGGCATCCTTGAACAAAGGAGCATCTATTCTGAATGCTTCTGTTCCTCCTATGATGAATCCATTTATATATTCACTGAGGAACCAGCAAGTGAAACAAGCCTTCAAGGAGACCATCCAAAAGGTTATCTTTTTCTCCAGTAAATGCAAGTGATTATATCATTAAAAGAGTAAAGTTCTTGTCAATGCTTTCTATTATTCATAATCTGCCCAAACTCTTTCAGTACAGTTGTATGAGTCCTTTTCATCTGTTCCAATGTTAAAAAATTCCCCACACTGAACCTAATTAACTGTATAAAGTTGAATATTGCTTCAGAATTTTCTATAAATTTTTTATTCAAATATATTTGGATGAAGTAAAGAACACAGGTTGTTGTTACAATTTTATAGGCCATTTAGTTTGATGAAAAGAATGTCAGAATTGATGTGGATTTCTGAAATTTTCATTTTACCAGGTAATAGAAATGATATCATTCAGTTCAGTTCAGTTGAGTTTATTGGCTGACTCTTTGCAACCCTGAATCAACCATCAGGCCTCCCTGTCCATCACCAGCTCCCTTCACCCAGACTCATGTCCAAAGTCAATGATGCCATCCAGCCATCTCATCCTATTTTTTCTCCTCTTGCCCCCAATCCCTCCCAGAATCAGAGTCTTTTCCAATGAGTCAACTCTTCTCATGAGGTGGGTACTGGAGTTTCAGTTTAACATCATTCCTTTCAAAAGAAATCCCAGGGCTGATCTTTATTCAGAATGGACTGGTTGGATCTCCTTGCAGTCAAAGGACTCTCAAGAGTCTTTTCCAATTTTTCAAAACAATTCATCAATTCTTTGGTGCTCAGGCTTTTTCTAAACTCTTTACATGACCAGAGGAAAAACCATAGCCTTGACTAGAATGTGTAACAGTCTCTGCTTTTGAATTTCTAGGTTGTCACTGGATAATTGTCTTTTGTTTCATGGACTGCAGTCACCATCTGCATGATTTTGAGAGCCCCAAAAGAGTCAGACAGTGTTTCCACTGTTTCCCTGGATCTATTTCCCATGAAGTGATTACCAGATGCCATGATCTTCGTTTTCTGAATGTTGAGCTTTAAGTTACAACTTTTTCATTCTCCACTTTCACTTTCATCAAGAGGCTTTTTAGCTCCTCTTTACTTTCTGCCATAAGTTAAAAATTCGTCATCTGCATATCTGAGGTTTTATATTTCTGAATAATCTTGATTCCAGCTTGTTTTCTCCAGTCCAAACACAGGTTGGTGATTTAGTTTGATGAAAAGTTAAATAATCAGGGTGTGGATACAAATTTTCTACCAGGTAATAGAAATGATATTATTAGGAAATTTTTATTCTATTTGAAATTTTCATGAAATCAAACAATGACAATCACTAGAGGGTTGGAAATAAAATATAAATATCTACTTAAATATTTTTAAAGTTTAGAAACTGAAGTATATTTGAACTCTTTATACTATTATAATACTTTTATAATAATGAGGAGAAAGAAGAAAGAGAAGGGTAGAGTTAATATTTTTTCAGCAATTACTATATTCCAGGCCTATTCTAATTATTTTCTTCATATTGGCTCATTGAATCTTGTGAACAGCTTTATTTCATTTTCAGTCACTCATTCATATCCAACTCTTTGTTCTCATGGACTGCAGTACACGAGGCTCCCTGTCCTTCACTAGCTCCCTGAGTTTGCTCAAACTCATGTCCATGATCTAGTAATGCCTTCCAAGCATCTCATCCTCTGTTGCTGCCCTTCCCATCCTGGCCTCAATTTTTCCCAGCATCAGGGTCTTTTCCAGTGAATGTGCTCTTCACATAAGGTGGCCAAAATATTGGCTTCAGCTTCAGCATCAGTCCTTCCAATGAATATTCAGAGTTGATTTCCTGTAGGACTGACTGGTTTGATCTCACAGTCCAAAGGACTCTCCAGAATATTCTCTAGCAGCACAGTCTAAAAGCATCAATTCTTGTGTGCTCAGCCTTCTTTATTGTCCAACTCTCACATCCCTACATGACTACTGAAAAACCCATAGCTTTGACTATACAGATCATTGTTGGCAAAGTGATGTTTCTGCTTTTTAATACACTGTCTAAGTTCATCAAAGTTTTTCTTAAACAACTTTTGAGGTAACTGTTATTGATTTTCTCTTGAAGATATTTTTACCTTATCTTTTCCTCTGGAAATGTTTCATATGACTGTTCTTATTTCACAGCCATGATGAAAAGGTAAAATTGGAGTTAATTTTAATTGGCAATAGAGAAGAACAAGAAAGAAAAGGGATCCAGATTGGAAAAGAAGAAGTAAAACTTTCATTGGCAACAGCATGATACTATACAAAGAAAACCGTAAAAATACTATCAGAAAATGACTAGATTAATCAGTTAATTTAGTAAGGTTGCAGGATACAAAATCAATACACAGAAATCCATTGAATTCCAATACACTAGTAACAAAAATCTGAAAGAGAAAATAAAGAATCAACTCCATTCACCAAGGCAACAATAACAATAAAATATCTAGGAATAAATGCACAAAAGAGCTGTATAAAGAAAACTATAAGACATTGATGAAAGAAGTCAAAGATGACATAAACAGATGGAGAGACATACCAATTCTTGAATTGCAAGAATCAATGTAACAAAATGATGTATGGATAAAATAATAATATTTTTGGGTTAAAAATATTTTTTAAAAATTTTATTTTTTTATATGCAATAGAGGAAAGACAGCCTCTTCAATAATCTAGCAGGGAAAAATGGACAGCCCAAAACCCTAAACCCTCCTCCCTCCCCATATAAATATTTTGCAAAAAAAGATTACAAAAAAAATAAATAAATAAAATTAAAAAAAAGTAATCTTAAAAAATATAAAAGGCAGAGATAAACCCAAGCACTTTTGAGCACCTTATCTTTAAAAAGGAGGCAAGAATATGCAACAGAGGAAAGACAGCCTCTTCAATAAGTGGTGCAGGGAAAACTGGACAGCTATGTGTAAAAGAATAAAATTAGAACACTTCCTAACACCATTCACAAAGATAAACTCAAAACGGATTAAAGACCTCCACCTCCTTATGTTGGAAATAAAAACAAGTAGGACCTAATTAAACTTAAAAGCTTTTGCACAGCAAAGGAAATCATAAACAAGATGACAAGACAACCCTCAGAATGGGAGAAAATATTTGCAAATGAAGCAACTGACAAAGGATTAATCTCTAAAAATACAAGCAACTCATGTAGTTCAATAACAAAAGAACAAGTCATTGAGACAATAGGCAGAAGACCTAAATAGATGGCTATTTCTCCAAAGAAGAGATAAAGATGGCTAATAAACACATGAAAAAATACTCAACTTCACTTGTCAAAACTACAATGAGGTAAAACCTCACATTGGTCAAGATGGCCATCATCAAACAAATGCTGGAGAAGATGTGAAGAAATGGGAATCCTCTTGCACAGTTGGTGGGAATGTGAATTTATAGAGCCACTATGAAGAATAGTATGGTGATTTCTTTAAAAAATAGGAATAAAACTTCCATATGACCCAGCAATCTCACTACTGGGCATATATTCAGAAAATCACAATTCTAAGACACAGGTACCCCAGTGTTCATTGCAGCACTATTCACAATAGCCAGGACATGGGAGCAACCTTGATGTCCATTGACAGATGGAATGGATAAAGAAATTGTGGTAAGCACATGGACAGAGGAGGCTGTCAGGCTATAGTCCATAGCATCACAAAGAGTTGGCCATGACTGAGCACAAATGCACAACCATAAGCTGGGTTATAAACTGGTTCATAACAAGCCAAGCATCCACATAAAGGAACAAACTGGAATCAAATATAGTGAGGTAGATAAACCTAGAGCCTGTTATAGAGTGAAGTAAATCAGAAAGAGAAAAACAAATATTGTATAGTAACACATATATATGGAATCTAGAAAAATGGTACCTATGAACCTACTTTCAGGGCAGCAATTAGAGACACAGACGTAGAGAACAGATCTGTGTACATAGCGGTGATGGTTGGGAGAGGGTGGGGCAAATTGAAAGACGATAATTGAAACTCATACATTAAAATATATAAAACAGATAGCCAATGAGAAGTTGCAGTACAGCACAGTGAGCTTAACCCCAGCCTCTATGACAACCTAGAGAGGTAGGCTGGGGTAGGAGGTGGGAGTGAAGTCAAAAAGGAGGAGACACATGTATACTTATGACAGACTCATGCTAACATATGGCAGAAACCAACACAACATTATAAAGCAATTATCCAACATTAAAAAACATTGAAAACTAGTATTCAGCATGATTGAATATTTCCTGAATTTCTATAAAGAGTGTTTCCTGTCAAAATCAAAATACAGGTCTCTCTCAGGTGTTGCTGCTCTGCCTTTTACTGTCTGTCCTAATTTTGTAAGAAATATTGTGAAAACATGGAATTAAAAAACATTTCAAAGAGGGAAATGAGGTGAGTTCCAAGGTTGAGTGGAATGATGAGCCCAAAGGAAGGGTAATACATGAGAGAATGATGAGAATTTGAATGGCAAAAAATGTATATACTATATTTGGTAGTTCAGTTCAGTCATTCACTCATGTTCAACTCTTTGCAACCCCATGGACTGCAACAGGCCAGGCTTCCCGGTCTATCCCCAACTCTTGGAGCTTGCTCAAACTCATGTGCATTGAGTCAGTGATGCCATCCAACCATCTCATCCTCTGTTGTCCCCTTCTCCTCCTGCCTTCACTCTTTCCCAGCATCAGGGTCTTTTCCAGTTAGTCAGTTCTTTGCATCAAGTGGCCAAAGTATTGGAGCTTCAGCGTCAGCATTAGCCCTTCCAATGAATATTCAGGATTGATTTTCTTTGGGATTGACTGGTTTGATCTCATTGCAGCCCAAAAAACTCTCAAGAGTCTTCTCCAACACCACAGTTCAAGAGCATCAATTCTTTGGCACTCAGTATTCTTTATGGTCCAACTCTCACATCCATACATGACTACTGAAAAAAAACTGTAGCTTTAACTAGATGCATCTTTGTTGACAATGTCTGCTTTTTAATATGCTGTCTAGTTTGGTCATAGCTTTTCTTCCAAGATGCAAGTGTCTTTTAATTTCATGTCTGCAGTCATCATCTGCAATGATTTTGGAGCCCAAGAAATTTAAAGTTTGTCACTGTTTCCATTGTTTCCCCATGTATTTGCCATGAAGTGATGGAACCGGATGCCATGATCTTTGTTTTTTAAATGCTGAGTTTCAAGCCAGCTTTTTCACTCTCTTCTTTTACTTTCATCAAGAGGCTCTTTAGTTCCTCTTCACTTTCTGCCCAAAGGATTGTGTCATCTGCTTATCTAGGTTATTGATATTTCTCTCAGCAATCTTGATTCCAGCTTGTCCTTCATCCAGCCTGGCATTTCGCATGATGTACGCTGCATATAAGTTAAATGAGCAGGGTGACAATATACAGCCTTAGCGTACTCCTTTCCCAATTTGGTACCAGTCCATTGTTCCATGTCCAGTTCTAACTGCTGCTTCTGGAATGGCTGGTATTTACATTTTTTTTCAACAGTCAGGATGTCAAAGGTAAGTCAATGATCTGGTATTTTCTCATCACTTTAAGAATTTTCCACAGTTTGTTGATCTCCACACAGTCAAAGGCTTTGGCCCAGTTCTTTCATAGTCAATAAAGAAGAAGACACTGAAAGATAATTTTTTGGAACTTTGTTGAATTTTCTATGGTCCAACAGAACATGCATCAATATGCCAGTTGGCAATTTGATCCCTCCCAAAGAAAGGCCTTGACCTTTCTAAATCCAGTTCCTAACATCAGAACCAGAGAACTGTTCTTGGATCATAAAAAGTGTTCCACATCTATGTTTTTGAATGCCTCAAAATTCCCCACCTGACCTCCTCTTGAGAGAATTTGACCATTACTTTGCTAGAGTGTGAGATAAACACAAGCTGGAATCAAGATTGCAGAAATATGTATGAAGATGTTAGTAGTTTGAACATTCTTCATGGTGGAGAGTTCTGACAAAACGTGGTCCACTGGAGAAGGGAATGGAAACCACCTCAGTATTCTTGCCTTGAGAATCCCAGGAACAATATGAAAATGCAAAAAATATGACACTGAAAGATGAACTCCCCTGGTTGGTAGGTGCCCAATATGCTACTGGACAAGAGTGGAGAAATAACTCCAGAAAGAATGAAGAGATGGAGCAAAAGTGAAAACAATGCCCAGTTTGGATGTGACTGGTAATGTAACTAAAGTCTGATGCTGTAAAGAATAATATTGCATAGGAACCTGGAATGTTAGGTCCATGAATTAAGGTAAATCAGTTCAGTTCAGTTCAGTTCAGTCGCTCAACCATGTCCAACTCTGCGACCCCATATAAAAGGTAAATCAAAAGTGGTCAAATAGGAGATGGCAAGAGTGAACATCAACATTTTAGAATCAGGGGACTAAAATGGACTGGAATGGGAGAATTTAACTCAGAGGACTTTTATATCTACTACTGTGGGTAAGAAGTAGAAGAAATGGAGTAGCCCTCATAGTCAACAAAGGGCTAGTCTGAAATGCAGTACTTGGGTGCAATCTCAAAAACGACAGAATGAACTCTGTTTGTTTGCAAGGCAAACCATTCAATATCACAGTAATCCAAGTCTATGCCCCGACCAGTAATGCTGAAGAAGCTGAAGTTGAATGGCTCTATGAAGACCTACAAGACCTTCTAGAACTAACACCCCAAAAAGATGCCCTTTTCATCATAGGGGACTGGAATGCAAAAGTAGGAAGTCAAGAAATACCTGGAATAATAGGCAAATTTGGAATACAGAATGAAACAGGGCAAAGACTAATCGAGTTTTGCCAAGAGAACACACTGGTCATAGCAAACACCCTCTTCCAACAACACAAGAGAAGACTCTACACATGGACATCTCCAGATGGTCAATACTGAAATCAGATTGATTATATTCTTTTTTTTTTTTAGCTGAAGATGGGTAAGCTCTTGCCAAATATCAAAATCAGCAAAAAACAAGACAAGACTGGCTGAAGCTGACTCTGGCTCAGAAAAACAAGACTGAGCTCCTAAACTGCCAAATTCAGATTTAAATGAAGAAAGTAGGGAAATCACTAGACCATTCAGGTATGACCTAAATCAAATCCTTTATGATTATGCAGTGGAAGTGACAAATAGATTCAAGGGAATAGATCTGATAGAGTGCCTGAAGAACTATGGATGGAGGTTCGTGACATTCTACAGGAGACAGTGACCAAGAACATCCTCAAGGAAAAGAAATGCAAAAAGGCAAAATGGCTGTCTGAGGAGGTCTTAAAAATAGCTGAGAAAAGTAGAGAAGCGAAAGGCAAAGGAGAAAAGGAAACATATATCCATTTGAATGCAGAGTTCCCAAGAATAGCAAGCAGAGGTAAGAAAGACTTCCTCAGTGAACAATGCAAGGAAATTGAGGAAAACCATAGAATGGGAAAGACTAGACATCTCTTCAAGAAAATTAGAGATGCCAAGGGAACATTTCATGCAAATATGGTCACAATAAAGTACAGAAATTGTATGAACCTAATAGAAGCAGAAGATATTAAGAAGAGCTGGCAAGAATACACAGAAGAACTATACAAAAAAGATCTTAAGACCCAGATAACCATGATGGTGTGATCTCTCACCTAGAACCAGACATCCTGGAGTCTGAAGTCAGGTTAGCCTTAGGAAGCATCACTATGAACAAAACTAGTGGAGGTGATGGAAATCCAGTGGAATTCTTTCAATTCCTAAAAGATGATGCTGTTAAAATGTTGCACTAGATATGTCAGTTTTCATTCCAATCCCAAAGAAAGGCAATGCCAAAGAATGTTCAAACTATTGCAAAACTGTACTCATATTTGGTAAGATGCAGGAAATAAAAGTATGAGCACTGAAAAATACTTGCAGGGAGACTATGTGAAAATTAATAGACTTTGAAACCTTGGTTTTTATTTGATTGTTCATTGTTACACCTCTAATTTATAAAACAAGATGTTTATTTTTTCATTTCCTTGAGAAGAGAACAGTCTTCCTGGCCATGTCCATGAAGGCTCACTTGACTTTCAGATTCCTTAGGGTATATATAAAGGGGCTCAGCATGGGGATTACTGAGGTGTTTAGCACAGCCACTCCCTTGCCAAAGACTCCCTGTCCTTTGCTGATGGATTCATGTACATGAAAATGTAGCTGCCATAAGAGATGGAGATGACAATTTGTGGGAAGAACACGTGGAAAAGGCCCTTGTCCTCTGAGTGGTGGAAGAGATCCTCAAAATTGTTCTGATGATATATGGATAGGACAGAATTATTAATACCAAAGTGAACATTAGGGTAAACACAGCAATGGGAAAGCCCATCATCTCTAGCAATTTGGTGTCTGAACAAGAAATGTGTGAAAGGGGAAATAATCACAAGTAAAATGATCAATAGCATAATCAAGTTGTCTGAACAGCATGAGTGATGAAAAAATGATTAAGGATGAAGTCAACCAAGAAGCCAAGACAAGTAGTGTGCAGAGTCTATGATTCATGATGCTCATGTAATGCAGCTATTTGCAGATGGCAATGTAATGGTCAGAAGACTTATCAGCCAGTAGGCAAAACTCAATGACTCCCAAGAGAATGGAAAAAAAAAAAGAAAAAGAAGAGAGTCCATACAATCAGTAAAAGAAAAGGTTTTCTCTCCTGTAATAATGGTGATAAGGAATTTGGGTACAGTGACAGTTGTGGATGACACCTCTAATATGGAGAAATTTCTGAGGAAGAAATACATCAGGGTCTGTAGGTGGGCATCCATCAGGGTTAGGGTGATTAATGGTCAGGTTTCCAGTGATGCTGAGCATGTAGGTGGTGAGTAGAAAGACACAGCTCACAACGTGAAATTGTGGGTCATCTGACAGTCCCAGAAGGATAAACTCTCTTATTTCTATGTAGTTTCTCCTTTTCATCTTCTTTTGAGTATCCTTCAGGGTAAAACACAAAGAGACTTAAAGAAAAGCAAACTATTCACAGATAGCACTGGAATTTATTTCTGGAAGGACTATGCCATACTAATTTAACTTGGGAGATCTTTGAAACAACTTATCTTTAAAGATTTTTTTTTTTTAACATATGCCAGTGTGTGTTTTTCATAGAATATTTCTTTTATTCTTTTTTCATTTTTTCTTATTTTATTTTATTTTTATTTTTTATTTTAAAATTAAAACAATATTGTATTGGTTTTATACATCAACATGCATCCACCATGGGTGTAAAGGTATGCTAAAATTTTTATCCTGAACCCCCTCCCAATTTCCTCCCCATTTTACCATTCCTCTGGGTCACCCAGTTGAACCAGCCCCATAGCTTCCTGTATCCTGCATCTTTTGGATTCCATTCCTAAAATATTTCTCCCCAATGCTGGGCACTACACTTCTTTTCTTCAAATTGAAAGAGACAAGTGTTACCCCAATGTTCATTTACCTGATTTCTTTATAATTATTTTGACATGGAAGCAATTTAGATGTCCAAATCAGCAGATGAATGGATAAGAATGTCTGTGGTACATATACACAATGGAGTGTTACTCAGCCATTAAAAAGAATACATTTGAATCAGTTCTAATGAGGTGGATGAAACTGGAGCCTATTATACAGAATGAAGTAAACCAGAAAGAAAAACACCAGTACAGTATACTAATGTATATATATGGTATTTAAAAAGATGATAATGACAACCTTGTATGTGAGACAGCAAAAGAGACACAGAATATTTCTTTTAAAATAACTATTTCACTGATTGAAATAGGTTAAAAATATGCTTAAAATTTTTATTCAAATCACATACTTTAAATGTGAAGAGCAGGAATTTTAACCTAGGCTTTTCTATGTATATGAAATACTGGAATAGAAATGCTATCTATTGATCTTTTAAATCCTTTCCTAAAATATGTCTTTCCCAATGGGAAACTCCTCATCTTTTCTTCAAATTCAGTTAGATTGCATTATTTCCTAATCTATTACCTGATTTCTTATATTATTATTTTGCTAGTTAATTTAGAAAATCCAAATATGTCAGGGAAAAGGTCACTCAAATGGGTCTGTCTCCCAAATGAAAGTCCTTGGACTTAAATCTTCAACAATATGAAAGACTTCTAAGTTCTCACTCTGACTCACACCCACCTTCCTAACTTCTGACTCCTTACCTGAATCATACCTAATGGATTCACTATTGTGACCATCTCGAGTATTGGAGCCAGGGTTTATGAACTCTGAAATCTAATGCCTGATGATTTGATGTGACAAAGATGTAATAATAATAGAAATAAAGTGCACAATATGCAAAATGAGCTTGAACCATCCTGTAACTAGCCTCCACCCAGGTCCTTGGAAAAGTTGTCATCTGCTAAACTGATCCCTGGTACAAAAAGTTGGGGAACTTGTGTACAGACTCCAGAGTACAGAGGAGGCAGAGTGGATTTTTCATAGACTGCATCTGTGTCATTGGCTAAGGAAACTAAGTTGTATGAATATCTAAAATCAAACATAAAACATTATCTTTCAGAGAATATTTTTTTTTCAAAATCTCTGCCATCTAAATATTATTATTCTCTCTATATGTGTGTGTATATTTTTTTTTTTCTTTTTTTAAATTAAATTTATTTATTTTAATTAGAGGCTAATTACTTTACAATAATGTACTTGTTTTGCCATACATCAACATGCATCTGCCACAGCTGTACACATGTTCCCAATCCTGAACCCCCTCCCACCTCCCTCCTCCATACCATCCCTCTGGATCATCCCAGTGCACCAGCCCCAAGCTCCACACCCTCTCAGCATTTCCTGTATTGAACCAGGACTGGCCATTTGTTTCTTATATGATATTATTGTGTTTTGAATGCCATTCTCCCAAATCATCATGTTGAGCATCTTTTCATGTGTTTGTTGTTCTATCTGTCTGTCTCTTTTTTGCTGTCTCCCATTTAGGGTTATTGTTACCATCTTTCTAAATCCCATTTATATTTTCTGGAATTAGTATACTTTATTGGTGTTTTTATTTTTGAGCTTAGTTGTTTGTATAATTAGCTTCAGTTTCTGTATATTCTGCTTTCTATCCTATGTTTTATTTTTATATTTTCCTTTTTTCTACATTGATATTCACTTAGTAAAATCTCTATTTTGTCAGTATATTGGTATAATTCTTAAATAGCAATGAAAGACTTTTACTTTGTCTTGCTGTTTAACAGTAACAAAAATAACAATGCATTTATTTTAAAAGGTCAATAAATTGACCCAGTTATTTTCAAGATCACTCATTCTGTGAATTCTCTTTGAATGGTAAAATTTACATTTTGATATCAGGAGAGAACTTTCTGCAATAGAATATTTAATTTCAAGATATAGGTTTATTGATTTGTTGTATGTGCATGCTTAGTTGCTCAGTTCTGTCCAGCTCTTTGCAAACCTATGGACTATATCCCATCAGGCTCCTCTATTCATGAGATTCTCCAGGCAAGAATACTGGAGTGAGTAGCCATTCCCTTCTCCAGGGATCTTCCTGACCAAGGGATCTTCCTGACCAAGGGATCTAACTGGGTCTCCTCCATTGCCAGCAGATTCTTTACCATTTGAGCCACCAGGGAAGCCTTTTTTTTAGTATGTAATGCATCATAATATTGTGAAAATTCTCAGTGTTTTTTTCTTCTACAAGCCTGAGCCTTTTCATTCACTTTACTGTATAAGAAAACTATAGCTACTCTCGATTTAGGGAAAATTCCAACTGAGATGAATGGTGGCCAATTCTACTGGGAAATCATGTGATGTTTAGGAGAAAATGAGTATATCCTTTTGCTAATCCTCAAAGATCAGAGGAAAACAATATCTTGAAACTTACAAAAACAACAGGCTTTACATTGTCTGTAGACAAATTCATGGCAAATCAATATTTGATAAATATTTATTAATGCAAGTGTAAAAGTCATTGTTCTCAATTAACAACAATCTTCTCTAATTAACTGCTGTACATAACTCTGATCCTTAAACCATTTCAGAATGTGAAGTGTCAACCATTCTTGGGATGTTTTTGATAAAGCAATGAAGAATATACCCAAGTCTTTAAGACCTCATTTCAGACTTAACCTTCCTTAGGACTTATTCACACTTTTCCTGCTATTCCCATGAAATTTAGAATAACAAGCTTCATATTCCTTTCTCTCCCTTAAGATTTCTAATGTCTTATATATCTCATGTTGAATCAGGCTTGTGGTTCATTTAGGGTGAAAATTAACCTATCCAATAAACTACTGCTTGCCAGAGGAATGGGGGATGATTGGGACTGGCATATATACATTGTTGATCATTATTCTTTATTGTTCATCTCAGTCACATCCAACTCTTTGTGTTCCTTTGGACTGTAGCCTGCTAAACTCTGTCCATGAGATTTTTCAGGCAAGAAATACAGGAGTGGGTTGCCATTTCCTCCTCCAGGCAATCTTCCTGACCCAGGGATTGAATCTGTGTCTCCTGTGTCTCCTGCACTGCAGGCAGATTCTTTATCTACTGGGCCATTGGGGAAGCCATACACTATTGTTGAGTAATTATTATAAATTACTAACAAATCTAATTATTTTCACATAGTATCTCTAGAGTTGTTTTTCATTTCTCATACTTTTATTGCTAGCTCTTGCCAAGGATATTAGATACATTTTTTCCCCATTCATTCCCATCCTTCTCTCATACACTTCCCTTCCTTCAGGCTAGTCCTTCCACTCTATAACCATGAACTGACCTCATAATTCTTCTTTGAAATGTTTTTAATTCCATGTTTTTGGACAATATTTCTTAAAAAATTAAAGACAGAAGAGGCAGAGCAAGAGCACTCAAGAGAGACCTGTGTTTTATGATTTCACCAGAAAACACTCTTTCTAGAATTTCAGGAAATATTAAATCATGTAAAGCACTATTTTTAATTTACTCTACAATGGCCATATGCATAATCTGTTCATCTCATTAGACTATTACATATACTCTCCTCTGCATATTGTGGCCTACCTAGTAGTTACATGAAAACAATACAACTAAGAACATAATGTAATTATATTTTCTGAGAACTCAAAAACTTTTCTCATTACTCAGCTTAAATCTTCTGTGCCATATAATTTATCAATATGAATATATACATTTAGGAAAACTGTGAAATACCCCCCTTTTTGGAAATATTTAATTAACATATATGCTGTAACAATTCTTAAAGAAAGGTTGAAGAATGAATATTACCAGATACCATATATGACTACATTTTTTTGTGGCCAGTTGTATATTTAAATAAATGATTGATGCTACGCTAATCTTTTCAATAATCAACAGCTAAGAGTTGTTGTAACTTTCTCATATTTGTGGCTATTTTGAGGTAATATTTTACAGATACAATTCATTCAATAATCTGCTTAAATGACAAACCTAATTAGTAGGGATAAAGAAGCTCACATTGGCAAAGTTAATTGAGGCTAAAAAAAATTGTAAGTTCACTGTATTTTAAGCACTAGAAGATTGCATTGCTTTGGAAAATGTATTGATTAAAATTTATAAAACGTTCATACAACATTATGCTATTCTGACACTGAAATTTTATTTTACTTTTTTATTTTTTCCATGAAGTCAAAACTTGAAATAATAATGAGGGATACTCAAACTCATCCTACATTTTAAAAACATTTATCCAGAAAGAGTATAATTGTAATTCACTGAGCCAAATTCTTCCTGATATTCATGTACTATTATCAATTGAGAGACAGAAGTCCAAAATTTAATGAAAAACAAATAAAATAACTTATTAAAAAATACTGAGGTGATTTCGACTTAGTAGGAAAGTTGTGGAATTACTATTTCCTCCCCTCATGCTGAAACATTTATGATTTCCTAGCTTAATTGGAAATATTTGAATATACTGAAGTTTAGACTTGATTGATGATTGTGAGTTCTTGATACCATAAACTGTAGTCTGGGAATTAAAAGAACTGTAAATGAATTACAAAAGAGGAGTTTATGCTGATATTATCAGATAATGGAGCTCTCCACATAACTCTTACAAACTCCTTAGTGGTTAATATAAATGTTTGCAATCTGCATGTAAACATTGATTATCAATATCAGAGGTAAACACAAATTTTCTGTAAAAGGGCAATATATCAATAATTTAGAATTTGCAGACCATAGTGTCCCTGTTGAAACTATTCAACTCTCCATCTTTGTAATACAAATGCTGCTATAAGCATTGTGTGAATGGAAGGGCTCATGTCCAATAAAACTTTTTGTTTTTTCTTTGTAATGCTATGGTACATTATCTTTTTTTTTTTTTTTTTACAATATTTTATTGGTTTTGCCATACATTGACATGGATCGACCATGGGTGTACATGTGTTCCCCATCCTAAACCCCCCTCCCACCTCCCTCCCCATACCATCTCTCTGGGTCACCCCAGTGCACCAGCCCCAAGCACCCTGTATCATGCATTGAATCTGGACTGGTATTTGTTTCACATATGATAATATACATGTTTCAATGCCATTCTCCCAAACCATCCCAGCCTCACCCTCTCCCTCAGAGTCCAAAAGACTGTTCTATACATCTGTGTTTCTTTTGCTGTCTCACATACAGGGTTATTATTACCATCTTTCTAAATTCCATATATATGAGTTAGTATACTGTATTGGTGTTTTTCTTTCTGGCTTACTTCACTCTGTATAATAGGCTCCAGTTTCATTCACCTCATTAGAACTGATTCAAATGCATTCTTTTTAATGCCTGCTAATATTCCATTGTGTATATGTACCACAGCTTTCTTTAACAAAAATAGGAACTGGGCCAAATTTGGCCCATAAACCTTAGTTCACTCACCCCTGTTTTAGACTTTTGCCATAAACATTAACCCATATGCTATTTTCTTTGTTTAATATGGGCTAATTTGATTGAAATGTGAAAATTCAATAATAGATGTAAGTTTTAATTTTAACTCCAGCTCTTTTTATTATGAAGGTAAATTAGCATAATCTTATAAATTATTTCCAGAGGAAAAGATGAGACAAGCATTTCTAACTCAGTTTTGGAGATTTTTATTCTTGATATCAAAACATAATGTAAGAAATTAAATATCATCAACAATTTGAACCCTAAATTAAAAGATAAAGTACTAAAAGTATCAAAACTAGCATTTCATGTTACATATGATTTTATCCCAAAGGTAATTTATCTGTAGAAAGCTTATTTGTGGAATCCGTTACATTAAAGGATTAAAGATGAAAATCAAAGGTTGAAAAAAGAAAATCACATATCCTTGAACAAAATGCAATGACCAGTCATGATTCTTAACAGTCTCTTAGTAAAATACAACAGAATATTTTTTTCTCAGTAGCATAAATAACCTGATGAGATCATCACAACTAGATATGCTATATGTTCCTTGTTTAACTCAATTTGAACAAGTTAAGGCAAAATGATATTTTGGGACAACTGGGTACCTCTGAGTATTGCAAGATGATAAATAATACCAAAGACCTTTTGGTTAATTTTACTAGCTTGAAAATTGCATCATGGTTAAACAAAATCAAACATGTATTTTAGGAATTCATACTGAAAATATACAGGGATGAAAAAGTACTCTATTTCAGTTCTGGTTTAATATATATTAATAAAATTCTTTAAAAGTTTTAAAAAGAGAGTTAATGCAAATATTTTAAAAGCCCTCATGCTTTATTGAGTCTGCTTGATCTGTAAATGAAACTTATTTCTCCAGTTCTCTATCTTAGTGTATATTTGATAATATTCATAAGTTAAGAATGATAGCTAACAATTTTAATGTTTTAAACAGTAGCCAAGTCTTGATAAAATCGGTTATTAAATGAGAACTATCACCATAACTCCTTTCATTTAGTACTCTGTTGGAAGGTCTATCCAGGGAACTATCATAAGAAAACTAAATATATATAAAAGTATTGGAAAGGAAGAAACAAATGTGTCATTCATTGCAAATAACACAATTTTCCTCCTAGTGCCTTAGTGTCTTACACTAAATATTTCTTTTACTGGAAAGTCTCCTTTCCCAGATATTTGCATGGTTAGCACCCTCCACTCCTTTAGGTCTCTGTTCAAATGTCACCTCAATGACAAACATCTACCCCAATGACATTTTTTAATATTACAGTATCTCCCTACTTCCAAGATTTTTCAGTTTTCTCTTCTTTTACAAACTACTCATTAACATATGATATACCATATATATAGTTTACTAGTCAATTATGTTCAGGTTTATTGTCTGTATTCCCTTACATCCCTCACTCCATGAAAGCAGGGACCTTTATCTACTTTGTAGATGAACTGATGCACTCCCAGCAGTGGTGTGCTGGATCTTGCCTGGACCACGTCCTGGGAGCCAATGGTTGCAAGTCCGTTCTCACCTCTGAGCTCAGTAAGGGTACACTGATAGCTTGAAATCTGCCATGGTGAGAGACTTCACCTTTATTTGTGTATCCAACTAGTGATTCTTTTCATATTTTCTTTCTCAAATTCTTTACCAATAATACATGTTGCAATCAGTTGTTAAGGTTCTGTTGATTAACAGGGATTGACTCTGCACATAAATTATTTAAATATGTTTATTTATTTTAAAATATTTATTGAATATCCACTGCATGGCTGACAGATGTTCTAAATGAGAAGGACTAATGATTTCTGGTAAATGTTTAAAAACTGCCTCTCTGGAGTTGTACAAATACAAATCTATTTGTAGAGACTCATTGTTTCTATGATCCAAACTCAAAATTCAAGGGATATAAGCACACTAACTCTCTTAAGGGTAAATCCAGAATTTCTGGGAGAAAAAAGTATATTCCTTAAACATAATCATACAAGTGAAGTGAGTGAAGTGAAGTCACTTAGTCGTGTCCAACTCTTTGCTACCCCATGGACTGTAGCCTACCAGGCTCCTCCCTCCATGGGATTCTCCAAGCAAGAATACTGGAGTGGGTTGGCATTTCCTTCTCCAGGGGATCTTCCTGACCCAGGGATAGAACCCAGGTATCCTGCATTCCAGGCAGATGCTTTAACCTCTGAGCCACCAGGGAAGCCCCAATCATACAAGAGTCAAATCTAAATTAAATTTTCATGCACTCAATATCACATGCTGTTTCTGAAGTTGCCTCATGTATCTCAGTCATTTTGCCTTTTTACATTTTTGTATCCATATTTACAAAACTGATTCACATGTATCTTTTAATGATGCCTCATTGGCCCTCTCTTTGCTTAGATTCCCTGGGCTAACAGGAGACAGATAAAATAAATCCAGTTCCATGTGTATGACATACATAGAGAAGAACATTCCTATTTTCTGTTTTTCAAAGAAGAATTTGTAGAATATGTTAGGCTCTGAAGCCTAAGAAAAATGTTACTTAAATTGTATAGATAGATTATCATAGAATTACAAAATATTCATTTAAAATCTTTGCATTAGTACAAAGAAAATGTCTTAGTAAGTAGTGTTTCATATTATATGAAAAGGAGCAAGTGTAAGAAGTACTTTATGAGTCTGCCCAGGTGTAATTAAGTTTTTACACAGAGCTTGGGTAACAGACAAAGAGCAACTATGCATTGCATTATAATGAAAATATTCCTCAAATTTTGCAGCATCAGGAATGAAGGATATTGTGGGTCAAATATTACCAGTCTAAACCATAATGAGAACTATAAACCTTGAGAGCCATGACAAAGTTAAATCACCATACTTGATTTGAGAGTACAAAAGAAACCAAATAAGTTGCCAACTCAATTCACCAACTCTGAATTTATCTAAATATGGAAGTAATCAGACTTTAAAATTTGAGACTAAATCATCAAGAAGAACCAGGGAGTAAGTATCTTTGTTATTTTCCAGTATAATAATATGATTCCTTCTCATTAAAATGTTTTAAAATAGTATTTGTTTATGGGTTTGTGAATTCAAAACCTTTTTGATATGAAAATGTGATTATTTACTAACAAGAAGACTATTCATAGAGTCCTAAAGAACCAGCACAGCAATAAGTCTAGGGCTTTTCATTAACTTTTCTTAAGTTAAATGGTTTTCTGTTACAGAAATGAAATGACATTCTCTATGTAAAGGAATCAGAGAAGGTAATGGCACCCTACTCCAGTACTCTTGCTTGGAAAATCCCATCAGAGAAAACTGTTAGGCTGCAATCAAGGGTTGCTAAGTTTTGACACTTCACTTTCACTTTTCACTTTTATGCATTGGAGAAGGAAATGGCACCCACTTTGTTCTTGCCTGGAGAATCCCAGGGATGGGGAGCCTGGTGGGCTGCCGTCTAAAATAACACTGAAGTGACTTAACAATGTAAAGGAATATCTGCTTCCCAGTAAAAGTTTTGACCATCTACTTGGTCACTTTCTAAAGCAATATTGTAAAACAAAAGAAAACTGATGTGCTCATTGCATGAACTAAACTATTTTTAGACAATATTTATTTTAGTAGCAGAAGTTACACTCTCTTGTCCTTCTGGCCTTTTATCAGAAATAGAAAACAATGATGTGGGAAAGGGTTGCATCAACCAAACCCATAAGAAAGCAGAGAACACAAAAAAAATATTCCCATGGAAAACACATATTCTAAAGTGAGATATTTACTATGTACATGAGTCATTTAAACTTGTGAAAGTTTCCTAAACAAAGTGGGCCTCAGTTTTTCAAAATATAAATGTGGAAGAGGGCTACATAGCCTCTGTAAGATTATAAACTCTGTATTTAGATTATCTACAAAGCATACTGGTTTTTATAATACTGAGGAAAGGAGAAGAATAAATTAAATATTATCATATTATCACCAAAGAAGCTAAATATTTTAAAGAATAATTTGAAGTCTTAATAAAGAAAACAGTAGAAGAAATGTCCCAGTTTAAATGTTAACACGTAACTTTTATTTCATCCATGGCCTGTGAGAGTGTATTTTTGAAGATGAGAGCTCAATATTTAACTTCAGATAATATTCATTACTTGAATGAAAGGTTGAAAGGAAACTGGAGAAAGTTACTGTATGGGAAGAGAGGTTTTCAATGTCAAACACTACTTCATGATGGAAGCTTTAAAACTTTTGTATTCTATCCGCAAATATCTTTTAACGTTTTTTAAGTCCTATAGGGAGAGCATATTGGAGAAGGAAATGGCAACCCACTCGAGTACTCTTGCTTGGAAAATTTGATTGGACAGAGGAGCCTGGTAGGCTACAGTCCATAGGGTTGCAAAGAGTCAGACATGACTGAGCAACTTCAGGGAGAGCATACATTTTCTGTTCTAATGAGGGAGAAAATAATCAGAAATGAAAAACCACACAAGACCCACAGAATTCATTCTTCTGGGGCTATCAGATGACCCAGAGTTTCAGATTGTGATTTTTCTCTTTTTAATCATCACATATATATTAAGTGTCACTGGAAATTTGACCATCATCATTCTCACCTTGGTGGACTCCCATCTACAGACACCTATGTATTTTTTCCTCAGGAACTTCTCTATATTAGAAATCTCCTTTACAACTGTCTGTATTCCTAGATTTCTGGGCACAATTATCACCAGGGACAAAGCAATTTCATACAACAATTGTACAACTCAGCTGTTTTTCTTCATTTTCTTGGGTATCACTGAATTTTATCTTCTAACTGCCATGTCCTATGATCGCTATGTAGCTATCTGCAAACCCCTGCATTACACAACCATCATGAACGACAGAGTCTGTGTATTGCTTGTCTTTTGTGCTTGGCTGGCAGGATTCTTAAACATCTTCCCACCTGTTATTATTTTTCTCCAGTTATATTACTGTGGTTCTAATATCATTGATCACTTTACTTGTGACTATTTCCCTCTCTTGCAACTATCATGCTCAGACACATGGCTCCTTGAAGTGATTGGATTTTACTCTGCAATAGTGATTCTGCTTTTTACTTTGGCATTAATAATTCTATCCTACATGTTCATCATCAAGACAATTCTGAGGCTGCCTTCTGCCAGTCAGAGGAAAAAGGCATTTTCTACATGCTCCTCTCACATGATTGTCATTTCCATCTCTTATGGAAGCTGTATATTTGTGTATATCAACCCTTCAGCAAAAGAAAAGGCATCCTTGATGAAAGAAGTAGCAATTCTGAATACTTGTGTTGCTCCTATGATGAATCCGTTTATATATACACTGAGGAACCAGCAAGTGAAGCAAGCCTTTAAGGATACCATCCAAAAGTTTATCTTTTTCTCCAGTAAATGCAACTAACTGTAGCATTAAAAAATAAAGTTCTGGTCAATTATTTCTTCATTCATATTCTCTCAAAACTCTTTCACTACAGTTATATGATTCCTTTTTATTTATTCCTATTCTGAACTTCCCACATGTTGAACCAAATAAATTGAATAAAGCTGAATATTGCTTCAGAATTTTCTGTAAATTGTTTTTTTATTTGCATGTAAATTAAAATTTACAATGTAAGTTTTAATAAAAGAATATAAATTGTTAAAAATTAAGCAAATATTGGCATTTTCATGAAATCAAATAACCACATACACTAGCAGGTTGGAAATAAAATATAAATATTTACTTAAATATTATTGAAAGATTATAAACTTAATCATATTTTTTTTAAAAAAAAAATCACATGCTCCCCATCCTGAATTCCCTCCCAACCTCCCCATACCATCCCCTAAAATGAATCTCGTTTCATTTTCACATGTTTAGTTATTCAGAGAATTTTTTCTAAAGAGTTCAAATAACTCAGTGCCTGTAACTGTTATTCTCTTGCAGAAATATTACCTTATCTTTTCCTCTGGAAATATCTTATAAGATTATCATCATTCATATGCATGTAAAAAATGTTGGAATTAAATTTTAAAATCTTACCTCTACCAAGAATTTTCTCATTTTTGTCATAAATAGTTCTCCTCAGAGTTCACTCAAACTCCATGTCCATTGAGTCAGTCACCAACTCCTGAGTTTACTCAAACTCATGCCATCCAGCCATCTCATCCTCTGTCGTCCCCTTCTCCTCCCACCTTCCTTCTTTCCCAGCATCAGGGTTTCTTCAAATGAGTCAGTTCTTCACATCAGGTGGCCAAAGTATTGGAGTTTCAGCTTCAACATCAGTCCTTCCAATGAAGATTCAGGAATGATTTCCTTTAGGATGGACTATTTGGATCACTTTGCTGTCCAAGGAACTCTCAAGAGTCTTCTCCAACACAACATTTCAAAACCATCAATTCTTCAGCACTCAGCTTTCTTTATAGTCCAACTCTCACATCCATACATGACTACTGGAAAAACCATAGCTTTGACTAGATGGACCTATTAGTCATACTACCTTATTTTAAATAAGAAATAATATATGGGTCAATGTTTAGGAAAATTTTAAGACAGGAGGTTGGTGGACAATCCATTGCTCACTGGGAAATTTGACCCACCACCTATTTTTGTTAAAAGTTTTATTGAACACACCTGAGCCCTTTCATTTACATGTTGTTCATAGCTGCATCAAAAATAAAGACAGGAAGAACTGAGTAATTGCATCAGGGACACTATGCCTGCAAACCCTAAATTATTAATATATTACCCTTTTACAGAAAAAGTGTGTGTTGATCCCTGCTATTGATAATCAAAATGATTATACTGATAGCAAACATTTAAACTAAACACTGAAGAGTTTGTATAGAATGATGTAGAGAGCTGCATTATCTGAAAATATCAGCGTAGGCTCCTATATAAATTTTGTAAAATTTTTACAGATCTTTTAATTCCCAGAACTAACCTATCTACTATTTATGGTATATTTTTATTGAGTGAATAAGAACTCACAACCCTCAATCAAGTCTAAACTTCAGTATTTTCACATGCTTCCAATCAAGCTTAGAAATTATAAATGTTTCAGCATGAGGGAAGGAGAAAGTAATGGCATGACTTCCCTACAACGTGGAAATCTCAGTATTATTTTTATAAGTTGTTTTTCTTGTGTTTCATCAAATGATAGATCTAAGACTCTCAATTGAGTATAGTATGTGGTATGTGAATATCAGGAAAAACTTGCCTCTGAGTTATGGTTACAGTCTTTGTATAATAATGGTTTAAAAGTGAGGGATGTGTTCCCTATCCTGAACACATGTATACCTGTGGCAGATTCATGTTGATATATGGCAAAACCAATACAATATTGGTTAAAAAAAATAAAATAAAAAAAAAAAAAATGAGGGATGAGTTTGAGTACCTTTCATCATTATATAAATTTTTGACTTCAGGGAAAACAGAAAAGAAAAAAGTGTTCAGGGCCAGAATTGCATGATCTTGCATGATTATTCATATAAATTCTAATCAGTACATTTTCCAATATGATAATGCTTAAATAAGCATTTTTAACAAAAAACCTCAAGTTTATATATGGTAAAACTTTGCTCTTGTTACCTTCTTTACTCCTATTGATTAGGCATATCACTTAAAGAGGCAATTAAAAGAATTGTATGTACAAGCTATTATCTCAGAATAGTCACAAATATGAGAAAGTTATAACACCCCTTAGCTACTGATTATCAAAAGATCAGCTTAACATCAAGCTTTTATTTAAATATACAACTGACCACAGTAAATGCAGTCATCTTTGGTATCCAGTAATATTTATTTTGTCAGCTACAAATTGGCACTTGCCATGAGTGCTTGCC
Organism: Bos mutus; assembly: GCF_027580195.1. Taxonomy (NCBI): domain Eukaryota; kingdom Metazoa; phylum Chordata; class Mammalia; order Artiodactyla; family Bovidae; genus Bos; species Bos mutus. The sequence continues at coordinate 72,616,324 of NC_091621.1, read as the reverse complement.
ATCTGCCTCTACAAGGGTTAAATCATGTGCTGTGCAGCTGCTGATGTTCAACACCGCCTGAAGGAGTTCAGTGTGGAGAGCAGGACTGAGGCACTTTGTGCTCTGGGAAAACTGGCAGGACAGGCCTTCAGATAGTTAAACAGTCTCAGGAGCTGATTTTATGAGCCCAATTCTTGTATCTCCTCATATCAAGAAAAACACTAAAATTCTTCATGGTGACGATTGTTTCTCATAACTAGCAGACTTTTCATGAGACGAGCAGAAACTTTCTACAAAAAAAAATGTGCTTGAATACATGTACTCCCTTTTTGCCAAATCACATATATACTGTCCTTCCCCTATACCTCTTTAGATCTGTTTCTCACAGATATCTGAGGTCTGTCTCCCAGATTGCAATCCTCATATTGCCCCAAATAAAATTTAACTTGCAACTCTCACATTGTGTATTTTTTTTAATTGATAATTTCTTCAGGCATTTTAAAAGAATTATTATGATACATATGTTAATTTTAGAGTTCCCAAAAAGTGGAGGCTATTTCATAGTTTTCCCTAATAGCTTTCATAGTTTGCTTCATTATAATAGTCTTTGAGTTGATAAATTATACAGCACAGAAAATGTTAAACTCACTAATGAGAAAAGTTATTTGATTTCTCAAGAAAGTGTAATTACATCATTCTTTTAAGTTGTACTGTTTTTCATGTAGTTACTAAATTGGCCACAATATGAAAAGGAGAGTATATGCAATGTTCTAATGAGACTGTCAGATTATGTTTATTATCCTTGTGTGGTAATAAAAAATAAGGTTAAACATGATACAATATTTACTCAATTACTGAAAAGAGTAATTCTGGTGAAATCACAAAATGCTATTCTCTCTTGCATTTTGAAATTTCACCAGAAGAAAAGTGCATGAGAGAAGGTTTGCAATCTGAATGGAAAAAAATGTGTATGTATATATATATACATATATGAAGAGTTCAAATTTAAATGGCAAAAATAAAATACACATATGCAAATATCCTTAGTAAACTGCTGACAATAAAAATATAAATGATGAAAATGAATCTAGGGAGGCTGTGTGGATATTAATAAATTTTGAAAAACCTGGATTTTAATTTAATTGCTCTTCATTCATATGCCTCTAATTCATGAAACAGGACTTTTATATTTTCATTTCCTTGAGAAAAACATAGTCTTCCTTGCCATGTCCATGAAGGCTCTCTTGACTTGCTGATTCCTAAGAGTGTAGATAAAGGGGTTCAGCATGGGTGCTACTGAGGTATTTAGCACAGCCACTCCCTTGCTCAAAGAGACCCTGTCTTTTGCAGATGGATTCACATACATGAAAATGCAGCTGCCATAAGAGATGGAGATGACAATCATGTGGGACGAACACGTGGAAAAGGCCTTTGTCCTCTGAGTTGTAGAAGGGATCCTCAAAATTGTTCTGATGATATATGTGTAGGACAGAATTATTAATGCTAAAGTGAACAAGAGAATAAACACAGCACAGGAAAACCCCAGTATCTCTAGGAATTTGGTGTCTGAACAAGAAAGGTATAATAAAGGGAAATAATCACAAATAAAATGGTTGATAACATTGGACTTACAGTAATCAAGCTGTATGAAGAACATGAGTAATGGGAATATAATTAAGAATGAAGTCAGCCAAGAGGCCAAGACAAGCAGCGTGCAGACTCTGTGATTCATGATGGTCATGTAATGCAGCGGTTTGCAGATGGCAATGTAGCAGTCATAGGACATGGCAACCAGAAGGTAAAACTCAGTGACTCCCAAGAAAATGAAAAAAAATAACTGAGTCATACAATCATTAAAAGAGATGGTTTTATCTCCCGTAATAATGGTGGCCAAGAACTTGGGAATAGTGACAGTTGTGAATGAAACTTCCAATATGGAGAAACTCCTGAGGAAGAAATACATGGGGGTCTGGAGGTGGATATCCAGCAGGGTCAGGGTGATAATGGTCAAGTTCCCAGTGATGCTGAGCATGTAGGTGATGAGCAGAAAGACAAAGATCACAACCTGAAGTTGTGGGTCATCCGACAGTCCCAGGAGGATAAATTCTCTTATTTCTGTGTTGTTTCTCATTTTACTTCTTCTTTTAAGTAACCTTCAGGAGAAAACACAAACAGAAGACACAGAAAAGGGGATTATCCATGTATAACAATGGGATTTGTCTCTGAAAGTAAACTTACTATGCCATGCTAACATAATTCAGGAGATTTTTAAAAACAAGTTAATAAAAAAATAGGTAACTTACTTTAAAGTAAGTTTTTACCATATGCCAGTATGTGTGTTTCACATAGAATATTTCTTTATCAAATCCCTGTTTTACAGGTTGGAATCAGAGTAGAAATAATTTTTAAAAATCTTATCCAAATCACATACCTGAATTGAAAAAGGAGGGGATTATCACCTAGATCTTTCTAAAACCTAGGAAATACAGTAAAATAAATGCTACCTCTTGACTTGTAAAATGCCCCACCCCCCACTCTTAGAGGATTCCCTCCTGTTGGGAAAGACTTCGTCTTTTTTCAAGCCCCATAAAATCATCCTATCCTAGTTTGTGTCAGCTGGTTCCTTGTATTGTTATTCTCTACTGTAATATAGAAAACCTAAATGTGTCAGGAAAAAGTCACCCAGTGGATATGTCTCCAAAATAAAAGTCATTGGAATGAAATCTTTAATAACCTGACAGATTTCTAAGTTTCCACTCAGACTCATATTAACTTCCCAACCTCATACTCCTCTTCTGAGGCCCCAGATAATGGAATAAAGGAATGCAGATAATGGATTTGCTTCAGCAGTCTTCTCAGATATTAGACAGTCAAGAGAGGAGGCAGAGTGGATGTTTAGTAGATTGCATCTGTGTTATGAGTTAAGGAAACCAAAATGTGTTGTTCAGTCTCCAAATCGTGTCCGACTCATTGTGACCCCATGGACTGCAGCACGCCAGACTTCCCTGTCCCTCACTATCTCCCAGAGTTTGCTCAAGTTCATGTCTATTGCATTGGTGATGTCATCCATGCCATCATGCCATGGTGATGCCATTCCTCTGACGTCCTCTTCTCCTTCTGTCCTCAATCTTTCCCAGCATCATAGTCTTTTCCAATGAGTCAGCTCTTGGCATCAACTGGCCAAATTATTGAAGCTTTCATTAGATAACAGCAACGGAGCTGCTCTGCTACATCAGTCAGCTCAGTTCAGTTCAGTTGCTCAGGCCTGTCCGACTCTTTGCGACCCCATGAATTGCAGCATGCCAGGCCTCCCTGTCCATCACCAACTCCTGGAGTTCACTCAAACTCACGTCCATTGAGTCAGTGATGCCATCCAGCCATCTCATCCTCTGTCATCCCCTTCTCCTCCTGCCCCCAATCCCTCCCAGCATCAGAGTCTTTTCCAATGAGTCAACTCTTTGCATGACATGGCCAAAGTACTGGAGTTTCAGCTTTAGCATCATTCCTTCCAAAGAACACCAGGACTCATCTTTTAGAATGGACTGGTTGGATCTCCTTGCAGTCCAAGGGACTCTCAAGAGTCTTCTCCAACACCACAGTTCAAAAGCATCAATTCTTCAGTGCTCAGCTTTCTTCACAGTCCAACTCTCATATCCATACATAACTACTGGGAAAACCACAGCCTTGACTAGATGAAATTTTGTTGGTTCCTATGCAGCTCTGCTACATAGGAAATCCCAAACCAGAATTAGGTCATCTATGAATGGTTTAGCACCAGGTTCCCTACAAATTGGGGTGCCGTGATGGGTGATGGGGTGACTACCTTTCTGCCTGCACCCAGTCCCAGGATGAAGGGCTCTCTGCACCTGACCCTGGTCCCAAAGAATAGGGTGGTGCTCCCTTAGGGACCCCGGGGGAGTCCTGCCAGGAGGGATGTTGAGGGACCAGCTATCCAACGCCAATCAAGGCTCCTGTGATGCTGACATATCATTCTGCATGGGCAGGACTCTCACTTAGAGGTGTTCAGTCATAATCCCACAGATGGTTGCTTCACTCCATTGGCTCTTCAGCTAAGCTCTCAACCAAAGTATATGGATATCTGAAAACAAACATTACCTTCCAGAGAATATTTTTTCTTCAAAATTTATTCCATCTAAATGTTACTAGTATTTTCTGTCCATTTCTGTTTCTCAGAAGTCTCCAACACTTTGCAGCCCCATTGACTGTAGCCCACCAGGCTCCTGTGCCCATAGAATTTTCCAGGCAAGAATACTGGAGTGCAGGTGCCATCTTCTACTTCAGGGGATCTTCCCCATCCAAGTATTGAACCCAAGTCTCTTGCAAATCTTGCATTGGCAAACAGATTATTTACCAACTGTGCCACCTGGGAAGTATCTACATTAATATTCCCTTAATAGAATCTCTATTTTGTCAGTGTATTAGTATAAACATGAAATAGCAATGAAAACCTTTATTTTGTCATTCGAATTAACAGTAATAATAATGAATTTATGTTAAAAAGAAGCTGAGTTCCCTCAATAAATTCAGGCAACCCAGAATTTGATACATATTTACAAATATAAAAGTCATTGTTCTCAGTTAACAAAAATCATCTGTAATTAACAACTGTGTCTAAGAGTCATACATGACTGAGCAACTGAACTGAACTGAACTGATGACTCTGATCTGTAAACCACTTCTGGAATGTGAGGTGTTAACCATTCCTGGGATGGTTTTGGTAAAGTAATGAAGAATATATCCAAATTTCTAAGACATCATTTCCGAGTTTTTTTTTTTTTTTCCTTACAACTCATTCAAGCTTTTTTTTCCCTTAGTCCCATGGAACTTAGGATAACAAGTTACATATTCCTTTCTGTCCCTTCCTTTGTAATGAATTCTAGTGTCTTGGATAAGGGCTTCCCAGGTGGCACTGGTGGTAAAGTACATGCCTGCCAATTCAGGAGACATAAGAGATGTGGGTTCCATCTTTAGGTTGGGAAGATGCCCTGGAGGAGGCATGACAATCCACTCCAGTATTCAGCCTGGAGAATCCCCATGTACAAAGGAGCCTGGCAGGCTACAGTCCATAGGGTCTCAAAGAGTCAGACATGACTGAAGTGACTTAGCAACAGTGTCTTGGATCTCATTGTCGAAACAGGCATGTGGCTCATTGAAAGTGAAAATTAACCTATATGATAAACAAATGCTGGCCATTGTGTTAAATAAGATAACTGGAAGTGATTTTCAGGACACACATGCTATTCCATAGTAAAGTGTAAGCATGGCTTCTTTGAGAAAAGATCACTAGCATTCCCCAAATTCACCAATTTAAAAAAGTGACAATATTTAAATGTTTATTAAAGATTACATTCCTTATTTTATATAAATTGTGAGACACAAGTGGGAAGCTCTCTAAATTCCACAATATAATTGGAAACAAATTAGCTTCTCACATTCTCTATGTGTACTGAATTTTCTCTTCATAACTTTAAGACTCCTAAGGAAATCATAAGTAATTCTATGAACACATATATCCTCAAGGCAGTTTGCACCCTTTGCATATGACATAGTATTCCACTTCTTTATCTTTTCCTTTCACTTGAGGATCTTTTTCTTGGTGTTAGGTTTATAAGCTAGAATAACTTGTCACAGAAGAAAACAGAATATTTATTAAATTTGATATCTTGGGTAATAGCTTGGTTTTATAACAACCCTAATCTTTTTTTCTAGAATGATTCATTCCACTCCTGATTGTGTTTGCTGACATCTAATACCATGGAAAAACATTATCATGACTGTAAGGGGAAAAAAAAAAAACAACTCATAAGAGTCAATTTAGATTATTTTCAGATTATTACTTTATGACTGCCTTTGCTAGTCCTACAGTTAGTTCAGAGTCCTGTTTCTCTCAGTCCTCTAATTAAAAAAAAAAAAAAAAAAGTCCTTGTTTCTTTCTTAATGGAAAAGGGAAATCAAATCAAAGCACCAATAAGTATGAATAGGAATAATGAAGGAAAACTGTAAAGACCTAAGTCACTCTCAAAATCTGTATATTTTCCTAGAAATGTTGCTTCTCCCCTAATTGTCTCAGTTTTAACTATTATCTATGTCTGAAGATAATTTTTAAATTAAAAAGGAAATAAATTCTTATAAAAATATGGCATCAGGACTTAACTTTAGTTAAAAATGTGTGAGACTATTAGGGATTTGTATTCCAAGAGAAATTATTAAAAATACAACTCTCTGAGTTATAGGTTTTTTTTTCCCACTATGAACATGACTATAATATTTCAAGGAATTATTATGAGGGCTAATTTAATTAAAAGAAAAGTGAAATTATATAAAAGTTTTAAAGCATGCATTCCCAGAGTAAATACTATTTTTATTATTATTCCTAAAAGTAAAATCAATTATTACCTTTGAGGAAGATGATCCCAATATAAAAAATAATAACCATTTTTGAGGAAACTCATTTGAGAGACAATGCTAAGATTTATGCAGTTATCAAACACCTCAGATATGCAGATAACACCACCCTTATGGCAGAAAGTGAAGAGGAACTATTAAAAGTGAAAATGGAGAGTGAAAAAGTTTTAAAGCTCAAATTCAGAAAACAAAGATCATGGAATTCCCATCACGTCAAAATGATGGGGAAACAGTGAAACAGTGTCAGACTTTATTTTTCTGGGCTCCAAAATCACTGCAGATGGTGACTGCAGCCATGAAATTAAAAGATGATTACTCCTTGGAAGGAAAATACCAAAAAGATAGCATATTCAAAAACAGAGACATTACTTTTCCCAACAAAGTCCGTCTATTCATGGTTTTTTCCTGTGGTCATGTATGGATGTGAGAGTTGGACTGTGAAGAAGCTGAGCACTGAAGAATTGATGCTTTTGAACTGTGGTGTTGGAGAAGACTCTTGAGAGTCCCTTGACTGCAAGGAGATCCAACCATCCATTCTGAAGGAGATCAGCCCTGGGATTTCTTTGGAAAATAAAATAAAACTCCAGTATTTGGCCACCTTGAGTTGACTCAATGGAAAAGACTTGATGCTGGGAGGATTGGGGCAAGAGGAGAAGGAGGAACAATGAGATGGCTGGATGGCATCACTTTGGACGTGAGTCTGAATGAACTCCGTTGGTGATGGACAAGGAACAGACTCATAACAATATCTTTGATCTGATCTGAATAGACTCATTGCAATAGCTTTGTGTAAATGTTTGAATAACCTAACAATGAGAGGCTAAATATTAAACAAAATCATATAGCTAGTAAATGGTCAAATTGGTATTCTAAATTCTTTCTGCTTGAACTGAAGCATGTGTTATTTATCAAACATATATTCAATGAGGAGGACCAAACTCAAAGAGTAATTTTCTAACAATGAATAAATAATTAGTAAGACAAACAGAAAGTATTAATGTGCTCATTCTTCATAACCCTTGATATTTACAGAAAGGAAAGGCAACTCCAAATTATTCATCTCCATGTAATGAAAAGTTAAGCTAAGAATGTATAAATCAATGCTAAGAAAAAGTTGTCATTGGCTTTTACTTTACAGTCTTACCTCTTTTTGTACAAATGCATCACTTCAGGTGACTGAAGCTATTTTAAAAACTTGATCACTATTTCAATTTTAGGATAAGATATTGAACATTTCTAAGAATACTCTATCTCAACACATTTGAAATTACCTTATTTCTATAGATAAATTTCCTTGATACATGTTACATGGAAGCCAGGGGAGCAAACACAGTGAAGGGAAGCAAGATATGGAGTTACTGTGGTCCTTTCTGGATGTGATTTCTATATGAATTTTAACCTGCATGAGGCAAATGTTGCTTTATCCACCATATGGCTAAGGCTCATGGGAAATGCTCCAGCGAATCAAATGTGACAACAGGGCCAAGAGGAAATACACTAAGGATTATAAACATATTATCAACATTTATATCACTACTGAAACAGAAAACTTTGTAGATAATATCCAAACAGATAGAAAAGCATGAGAACTAAGGCAGAAGCATATGGATTATTTTGCTTACTATCTATGTGAAGATATCTAAATGTACAGGATTTTGGAAGGGATTTCCTGAATATCCTAAATCACCATTTCTCTGAAGAATAGACCTTTTCCCCCTTGCTGACTAAAATACTGTGATGAATGAATCTTATGAGTAAACATTACATTTTCCTTTCTTATGTGATAAAATGTCTCTATAAAGTTGCTCTCTGTGCTACTAAATAAAAAAAAATAAAAATCAAATAGAGCACAATAAAAACAAGAATGAGAAAAAATATCATACTCAGTGAATTCCAATGAAATTTATGAGAAATTTTGGATTAAATACACTTTAAACTGTTCAAACTCTTCAAAAAACTTTTCAGGTTATTTTTCCATAATAATGATACTAATCATTTGAGAAGGATCTACCAGAGGTCCTGTTTTCATCTGATTGATTGTCAGTGTTCCAGTAATTACTGAAAGCATAAAATCTATTTTTTTAAGAATTTACAACTCAGATTCCTTTTAATCTAATTTTAGAAAGGACAGAAAATTAAATAAACCTCATCTATTGACTCAATCACTGTTATTCATTCAACAAACATTTATTGAGATTCTTCTAGCTTTAGGTACTATAGGAGCACTAGGGACAATACAGGATCAAAATAGATATGACCCAAACTTTAATCAGCTTACCAAGGAATCTCCAAACACAAATATAGAAGATACTGTCGTGGTCTGTACACAGGTTGGAAAAGAATTTCCAGACATATAGAATGAGAGGGAAATAAAGTTTATTAGAGTGGGAGATGCTGATAAGAAGAGATACTACACTTGATCTTAGCCAAAAGCCTGAGAAGCAATAGACTTAGGGACATGGGGAGAGGGGAGGAGAGGGTGAGATGTATGGAAAGAGTAACATGGAAACTTACATTACCACATGTAAAATAGATAGTCAAGGGGAATTTGCTCTATGGCTCAGGGGCTCTGCATCAACAGAGGTGGGATTGGGAGGGAGCTGGGAGAGAGGTTCAAAAGGGAAGGGATATATGTATATCTATGGCTGATTCTTCTTGAGCTTTGACAGAAAACAGCAAAATTCTGTTAAGCAATTACCCTTCAATAAAAGAATAAAGAAAATTTTTAAAAAAGAAAGAAAAAAAGAATGGGAGACGCTGTTAAAACAGTGAGCCAGCTCAAGGGAGAACCGATGATGAATGGGCCTTAGTCCACTTTTATACCCAGGGTACAAGTACAAGGAATGGGATAGGTGTCTTGCGGGTCACTTGCTGATTGAATGAGGCATGCATACTGGGTAGGGAAGAGTAAGGCAAATACCTTCCTTGTGTGAGGTAGGAGGTGAGACAGGTTATACTGCTCAGGAGGACCTGAAATCCGTTAATAGTTATGACATGGGGGAGGGAAGGACCATATGTGTCTGCTTTTTCTGTTCCTGCATTCCAAGACCCTCCTTGGTTTTATCTGCTTTTTAGTCCCTGGGTCACCACATTCCTCCCTTCCTTTATTTTTAGGGCCAATTCTTTGGCCCCTGTTGATACCCTGTTCATGTCTAACTATCTACCTATTTCCCTTCTTAAACATTTGGGAACTGAGTCTCAGGAGAAGAGGAACGATGACCACTCTGGCTTCTTCAGGCTGTACAGGGGTGTCATGGGGCTCTGGGTTCCCTTTGCCTGCTTCTTTGTCAGGGTGCATTTATGGAGGGAGATGAGAGTCCATGGAATGATAAGGTGATTTGTTTCAGCATTGTCTTTGGGTTGGTCAGAGGATATTCTTGTTGTACTACCACTTGGAGATTTCTTGTATTCTAGAAGAAACAAACTTAACAAAAAAGTTAAAGGTACATGGCCCAAAGATTAGAAGAAGTAGGAAAGCTGCTCAGGGGCTAGCCAGGAGAACCAGGGCCAGACATTTGTTCGTGACATTAGTGTTTCTCTAGGTACAAGAAGATGCAAGAATTTGGGCTCATAAAATCTTTACCTGAAAACATCTGACTATCTGAAGGCCAGTTCTTCTGGGCTTTTCCAAGAGCACAGAGTGCCTTATTTCTTATCTCCATCCTGAGCTCCTTTTAAGGGGTGTTGAAGGTCAGCAGCTTGCAGTGGTCATGATGTAATCTTTGTAGAGGCAGCTGGCAAGTGCCAACTCCCAGTCAGCAGGGTCCACATATTTGACCATGCTTTGGGTGCACTTCATGCCCATTGTGCCCCGCAGTGCTGGGAAGGCTCATTCCAGGTCCAGGGAAGATTTCATTGATTGGCCACTCAGGGTGCTGTTATTGGACCAGGTCTTGTGAGTAGCAAAAGTCTCTGGACCATACCTGTCTTACTAGCCTCTTGGTCCAGGAAAATAGTCCCTCTTGTTGCTTCTTCCCATATCTAGAGTTACATTATTACAATCATTGATCTCATGGAACTGCTTATCAGCATTTTATCACAGGCTCAGTCACACATTTATTAACATAAGAAACAATCTTCTGATACAAGAGACATAGAAAATAGTACAGTTAGCAGCTGTTAATAAAGTCACAAGCAAGAATTTAAGTCAAGAACTTTCATTAGGTATAGCCCAGCATACCCTGGGTCATCTGACTTGGTTAAATGACTATAGACAGGTGTGACTCTCCTGGTTGTACATCGAAAGGTTGGTTATTGAGATAAGCTTAAGAAACAAACTTAGAGTGTCCTTTTTAATAACTTAATTAAACCTTTATCAATATAACATAACAGTAAGGAACTATCTCAGAAGTGAGTCGTAGTAAACACAGACCTTAATTAACAAAACTAGAACTTAATATTAAGTGAAATATAATTTTTTTTTTTTTGTCATTGTGAGGGCATTAACCCTGTAGCCAGGAAGGCTTTAACCCATCAAATAAAAATGAGGTTTGTCAGGGAGCCTGAAAAATCCAAGCTGCCTGTCTTGGATTTCCCATAGCCCTGACTCTTTGATTTACAGCTATTGTTAACCCATTTTTAATTCTCTGATTTAGGAGTAGACTATTGCCATGTTTTAAGGACATCAAATAGCAAAAGTCTAACAGTGAAGGGTTATTTCTTGTAGAAGCAGAATGAGCTTTTACATGTATCATAATCTTTAATAATTCTTATTTACTTTACCAAAGTAACAAAAGATTTAAAAAACAAATAAAATACTTAAAGGCAAAGAAATTCATAATCTGTTATTGAAAGCTTCAATCTAAGAAAACTTTGTTCTCTTAACATAGAGAATTGGCTAAATTCCAGCCTGTTACCAGTTTACCAGATAACAAACAAACAAAAGTTTTTATTGGTTAATCTTAGAAAAGTCTTTTCCATAAATCTTGAAATAGCTGTATTCTTGCAAAGGCATCACAGTGAAACCATAGAAGGCATGTTAAAAATCTGATTAAATTGCAATTGACAAAGTAGCCTGGCCATTGCTGTGATATGTAACACTAATATGATAACTAGAATTATAATTGAGCACGTTTTTATCAAGGCATATCAGATCTATACGAATTCCACATAATTTTAGGATATATATATTAGTAAATCAAACATATAGTATGACATGAGAAGATTTATCATCCCTTCAACAATATTTTCCATGTAACTTAACATGTCTAATGAACCCAGGTGGTTTAATAGCTCTTTGGATTGTCTCAGGGGCCCTCTGAAGCATCCCAAAGTCATCCTCATAAAATATGTGATAGTGATAGTGATAGTGATATTGAAGTCACTCAGTCGTGTCTGACTCTTTGTGACGCCATGGACAGTAGCCAACCAAGCTCCTCTGTCCATGGGATTTTCCAGGCAAGAATACTGGAGTGGGTTGCTATTTCCTTCTCCAGGGGATCTTCCTTACCCAGGGATCGAACCCAGGTCTCCCACATTGTAGGCAGACGCTTTACAGTCTGAGCCACCAGGGAAGGCCCATAAAATATGTGAGATGCCCCTAAATCTCTTGGTGGACTTGATGATGATGAACTACTGAACAAATCCAACTCCAAAATACTGGAGTGGCAGTTGAACCACCACTTGGTGTAGGTAAAAACATCAAGTTACAAGGGAAAAGAAGAAACAGAAAATAACCCAATCAAATAAAATAAACCTCAAAAATTTTACCCTAAACAAATGGAGGTTTTTAAACATTTGACAAAGACCTCAAAATAACCATCATAAATATTATCACTAAATTCAGGAAAGTGGCAGTGTTTTAGTTTTATTGAATTTATTCTGAATTATTTGAATGAATTTTTTTCCAAAATAATAGAGAACATGTGAATTATATACAAATTACATGATATCATGATAGGCCTCCCTGTCCATCACAAATTCCCAGAGTTCACTGAGACTCACGTCCATCGAGTCAGTGATGCCATCCAGCCATCTCATCCTCTGTCGTCCCCTTCTCCTCCTGCCCCCAATCCCTCCTAGCATAAGACTCTTTTCCAGTGAGTCAACTCTTCTCGTGAGGTGGCCAAAGTACTAGAGTTTCAGCTTCACCATCATTCCTTCCAAAGAAATCCCAGGGCTGATCTCCTTCAGAATGGACTGGTTGGATCTCCTTGCACTCCAAGGGACATTCAAGAGTCTTCTCCAACACCACAGTTCAAAAGCATCAATTCTTTGGTGCTCAGCTTTCTTCACAGTCCAACTCTCACATCCATACATGACCACTGGAAAAACCATAGCCTTGACTAGATGGACCTTTGTTGGCAAAGTAATGTCTCTGCTTTTGAATATGCTATCTAGGTTGGTCATAACTTTCCTTCCAAGGAGTAAGCGTCTTTTAATTTCATGGCTGCAATCAGTCATGATTTTCTGCTTGAATATCATTGTCTCTTAGCTATTAAGCTTTATGAAAAAAGATTTTATTCCCTTGTAGTTCTGCTCCACATTTTTCATGTGCATGAGATGACTGATTCAAAGGGATATTCCAGATATGTATAGCAAAGCCTCTCCCATGCATTCACACGTCTTCAGTTACTTCCCAGCTCTGCTGCATATATCTTTCTCTGTATTTGGTTTGCTAAAAATTGTGAAAACTCCCTGTCTCCTTATTTCATATATTCATACTTCTGCTATGAATAATAGAATGCAAAATCATTGCTTCTCTGCTAGACACTATCAAATGTCACACTAATCAAATTGGATTTTTTCTCTGTTTTATGATGATTCATGAGAATAAAAATGTTCAGAACCCTTAAGAAGATGTAGAAATATACTATCCTCTTCAGTAACATTGGTCTAGAAGTTTAAGGGAGAAATATTTACAGAAAGAATTGCAAGGGATATGGCAACATTTAGTTTTACAAGTATAGATTCTGGTGTCTCTAGGACTAGGATCTGGGGTCCCTCTGGTTGCACTGAAAGTCAAATACTCAAATCTAGTTGTTTTGACCTATGAAGAAAGACATGTGTTGATCTCCTAGGAACAAAGCAAAGTTCAGGCTACATCTGTGTTATTCTGTGGACCATAGGGGATTTTTGGAAGGCACACTTGGTGTTCTCAGTAACCTCCTGACTCTCCTCTATAGCAATCTCCCTTCAGAATGGTTATGTTCATCCCACAGAAGATCTCAATGATGACATCTACAAAACGATCACTTTCATTAATCACAATTATTTATTTCACGAGCAATAAAATAGATGTAAATTCTTACAAAATGACATTCTTAATCTACTTTATTTTTAATCTTGATATATGAAAATTTTCTACATATACAATTTTTTGCTTATCCTTTGACTTTATTATTTTTGGAACTTCACAAAACAAGATTATTTCACATTTCTAGGTTGTATAATAACTATTACAATGCACATAATGTCCTCACAGTTTTTAAAAATTGCTGTTACATGGATTAACTGAGTCCTCACTATTGATAGCAATATTTAATTGCAGTGTCAACTTTTTCCATATTATTGTTCATCTTGGCCTTTGCATGTCTTTATCATGTCTATGACATACTAGTGAGAAATATCACAAAATACAATCTTTTGTTTCTTTCAGGTTCTAGTCAGTGAATTATTGTTCCTTATTTCCTTTGTTGTCGGGAGCTGCATTAGGTATTACTGACAAAAGGGAGGCATGGCTCCCAATCCCTCTCCTTGTCCGGCAGGCACAGACGTGGGATGAAGGAATTAGGCCTTGTGATTCTGACTTGTTCTTTACTTTCTTCGGTTGACTTGGCTGGAAAGAATGGTAAGGTGCTTGAGAGAAGCATGAGAAAGCACAAAGCCTTCTGCAGTTGTGCCCAGAAAATAATCTATAAAATAACCATTGACATTTGTTCAATCATCTTTAATCAAAGGATGTCCCAGGATGATAAAATAGATGTAAAATCTTGAAAATCATGGAAAAGACTGTTTTTTTTAACCTGTTTGTGAGGGAAATTTTATACATAAAAGAAGTTTGCTGAGTTTAGGACTTTAGGAATTTAAGAATAGCTAGAAGCCTTTTTTCTTTTTCTACAGAAAACAAAGATCATAATGCATCTGGTCCCATCACTTCATTTTAAAATAGATGGGGAACAGTGGAAACAGTGTCAGACTTTATTTTTGATAGCTCCAAAATCACTGCAGATGGTGACTGCAGCCATAAATTAAAAGACATTTTTCCTTGGAAGAAAAGTTCATGACCAACCTAGATAGCATATTCAAAAAGATACATTACTTTGTTTCAACAAGGTCTGTCTAGTCAATTATTGGTTTTTTCCAGTTGTCATGGATGGATGTGAAAGTTGGACTGTGAAGAAAAGCACCGAAGAATTGATGCTTTTGAATTGTGGTGTTGGAGAAGACTCATGAGAGTCCCAGGATGAAGGAGATCGAATCAGTCCATTCTGAAGGAGATCAGCCCTGGGATTTCTTTGGAAGGAATGATGCTGAAGCTGAAACTCAGGTACTTTGGCCACCTCATGTGAAGCATTGAGTCATTGGAAGACTCTGATGCTGTGAGGGATTGGGGGCAGGAGGAGAAGGGGACGACAGAGGATGAGATGGCTGGATGGCATCACTGACTCTATGGACGTGAGTCTGAGTGAACTCCAGGAGTTGGTGATGGACAGGGAGGCCTGGTGTCCTGCAATTCATGGGGTCGCAAAGAGCGACTGAGCAACTGAACTGAGAAGCCTTTTTAGAAGATAGTGATCTTAAGATGCTAGGGGCAAACAGGATTTAGAAAGATAAGAAATAAACTGAGAAATGTGCATGAGTTACAATGTAATCACAAATTAAATATAGGACACATAAGAGAAAGTAGATAATAGATAGTGGAGGGGATTCTGAGAGAATCCCTGAAGCAGGAACTCTGTTTGAAGGACAACAATGATTTCTGGAGACAGTAAATCTGGGTGGGGAAAACTGAAAATGTCAAACCTCTGACCTAATGCTTTTGTCAAAGTATAAAAGAGAACCTGAATCTTGAAATAAACATGTAGTTCCATACTATGAGTAAGAGACTACATCATCGTCCACTGACACCGCTCACCCATTCAGGCTGATTCCCTGGCTGCCGGAGCTGGACTCTGGCACTTTGTTGTTGTTTTTATTTTTCCCCAATACTTTGATAGTGAAAATTATATGTAATCAGCTAATAATATGCCATACATTGTTATATAATTATTAATATATAAATAACATATATCATATAATAACTACTTTATATTAAATACATTTATATATTTCAATGAAATAACTTTATTTAACATAAAGAATACAATAATGAATTCATATAATAAAATAATAATAGAGTCACTAATGCAGAACTAGATCACTGCTGGGGAGAAGTCTGCATGAGAATTATTTACTGGAAGAGAGGCATTAGGAAAGAGTACAAAGAAAAATAGAAGAAAATGGCAGCATAACTCATATCTGTGACAAGACATGTACTGTTTTTATTTAACTCAGTAAAGGAGCATTTTGGCAGATGTCTCTCTATATCACAAGGATTGATACCTTTGTCCACTTCATCTTTTTTTCAACTCTATTGAGACACAATTGACATATAACATTGTGTAAGTTTAAAATGTACATGTTGATTTTATACATGTATATATTGTGAAATGATTATCACAGTGGGTTAGTAAACATATCTATCACTCACATAGTTCCTATTTACTTTTTTGTGGTGACAGCATTTAAGATTACTCTCAGCAATTTTCAGTTATATAACACAGTATTCTGATTTCAGCTTTGTGGTGATAACAATATGATGAATGTGTTTACCCTAAGAGCCCAATTAACAAGCAACAAGGAACTCTATATTATTCATGAAGGACACATGCATAGTAGTGCTTCACTAGATTAAACCCTCATCCTCATGATAAAGGCTTAATCCAGGTTTAGATCTGGGGATTTTTTTTTTTTTTGCAATGATACTCCAGAAATATGCTGAATTGATTTTTTTTTCATCCTTAGTATCCATTGTTGATCAATGGCTGGAGTCCTTATTTTTTGTGGTATAAAATGGCTCTATTATTTTTAATCTGCATTCCAATAAGATTTTTGTGCCATAATATTGCTAATACTTTATACATTTTTTCTGTTTCTTGGCAGTCAGTGATGATAGTTTGAAGTTATCTGTTTTTATTGATTAATTTTAACACTATAAAATTAAGCAAACACAAGTTTTTGGTTTGTTGTGTTTTTTTCAAATCAGTCTCTTATATTGGCTATTATAGCTCACAACCTCATGCAAGTTACACAGCTTTTTCTGAGCATCAATTTATGTACTTGTAAAAATAAAAAAATAGTGTCTCATCTGACAATTAGTTTTGAAGTTTAAATAATTATTTTTTAAATTTGTGAAAACAAATATTTAGACAATCACCATTACTCTTATACTACCTGGAGTTTTATAGGAATACTATAAATAAAATATATTTCTTGTGGAAAGCATTTATTCTTTTAGTTCATATGCTCAACTAGGTATTTCAATTTATCCCTGGAATGAAGAATTGCTCAATATATGAAAATCAATCAATGTAAGACACTACTTTAACAGAACAAAGGATAAAAATCACACAAGTATCTCAATATATGTAGAAAAAGCATTTGACAAAATTAAAAACCTTTCAAGATAAAAGCTCTCAACAAATTAGTAATAGAAGTTATGTTTACACAATAAAGAGCATATATGAAAAGCAAACAGCTAATATTATTTGTTGTTGTTATTCAGTTGCTAAGTTGTGTCCAACTCTATGTGACCCCATGGAATGTAGCATTCCAGGATCCTGTCCTTCACCATCTTCCAGAGTTCATTCTAATTTATGTCCATTGAGCTGGTGATGCTATCTGACTATCTCATTCCTTTGCTGCCTCCTTCTACTTTGGACTTCAAGCTTTCCCAGCATCAGGGTCTTTTCCAATGAGTCATCTCTTAGTATTAGATGGCCAATGCATTGGAGCTTCAGCTTCAGCATCAGTACTTCCAGTGAATATTGAGGGTTGATTTTCTTTAGGATTGACTGGTTTGATCTCCCTGTAGTACAAGGGACTCTTAAGAATCTTCTCCAGCATCACATTTCAAAAGCACCAATTTTCTGGTGATCAGTCTTTATGGTCCAACTCTCACATCCATACATGACTACTGGGAAGACCATAGCTTTGACTACACAGAACTTAGTTGGCAAAATGATGTCTCTGCTTTTTAATACACTGAGTTTGTCATAGCTTTTCTTCCAAGGAACAAGTGTCTTTTATTTTCATGGCTGCAGTCACCATACACAGCCAAAAATAATTTGGAGCCCAAGAAAATAAAATCTGTCACTGTTTCTACTTTTTCCCCATCTATTTGCCATGAAGTGATGATACTGGATGCCATGCTGTTAGCTTTTGGAATGTTGAGTTTTATACCAGCTTTTTCACTCTCCTTTTTCACCCTCATCAAAAAGATGAAACATTATACTCAAATTAAAAACTGAAAACTTTTTTTAAATAAAATTAGAAACAAGCAAGGAGGCCCTTATATTCAATATAGTACAGAAAGTACTAGTCAGAATAATTGAGACAAAATTGATCAATCAATAAACCAGTCATCTCTATTTGCAGGTGAAATGATTTATAATAGAAAACTCTACACACTTTGTAAAAAAGTTTTAAAGTTGCAGAACATAGAATCAACATTAAGAATGTAAGTTGCATTTTTATACTATTAATAAGCTTTCTGAAAAAGAAATTAAGTAAAAAATGAAAGGAATAGTAAAAAAAAATAAGATATTGGGAATAAATTTTTATACTGTTAATAAGGAACTGAAAAAGAAATTAATGTAAAAAAAACCCAAAATATTGCAAAAGTAGTACTGAAAAAATAAATAAATTTAATAAACTAAAATAAAAAAAAATAGGTTGGAAATATATACACTGAAAAATGCAAAACTTTGATGAAACTAAAGACATAAACACATGGGAAAACATTCAGTACTCATGGATGAGGAAATTTATGTATATGTCCTGCTCCCCAACAAAATCAACAGATTCAGTGCAGTCCTGTCAAATACCAATGGCAATATTTTTTTTACAGAAACAGAAAAAAAAATTCTAAAATTTATAAGGAATCACAAAAGACCATGAATAGTCAAATAAATCTTGAGAATAAAAACTAAAGCTGGTTTCCAGATTTCAAAATATATTGAAAGCTATGATAATTAAATTGATAGAGTACTAGCATAACAATAGCCATCTTAATCAATTACACAGCATGGGGATCCCAGAAAATACTCAGGTACATACAGTCAAATGATCTTTGAAAAGGGCACCAAAAACCCATAGAGGGGAAAAGATAGTCTTTTCAAAGAATAATTATGGAAAAACTGGGCATCTACATGCAAAAGAAGGAAATTCTACTCTTACTTTACACTGTACATAAAATCAACTCAAAACAGATTACAGCTTAAACATCAGACATAAAGTTTTAAAACTCTTTATAAGAAATTGTAACGGAAAAGCTGCATGATATTGGACTGGGCAATGATTTAATGGATATGACCCCAGGAGCATAAGCAACAAAAGTAGATGGAACAGTGGGATTACATCAAAATAAAAAGCACTTTCACCACCAAAGAAAGAGTTGACAAACAGCAGAGTGAAGAGACAACCTATAGAATAGAAGGGAATATTACAAACACTGTATCCGACAAGGGATTAATGTCTAAAATATGTACAAAAGTCTTACAACTCAGTAGAACAAAACCAGGACAAACCCCCAAAACCTAATAACTTAATAAAAGGACTGAAGACTCAAGTATACATTTTCCCAAAGAAGACATACAAGTATAAGGAGATAAATGGCCAACAGATATATGCTAGATGCTTCATGTCACTAATGTTCAGAGAAAGGAAGATCAAAAGGACAATGTTAACTCACCTCACACCTGTCAGGATGGCTGTTATCAAGTTGATAAAAGACAAGTGTTGATGACCGTGTGAAGAATGTAGAATCCTGATAGATTGTCAGTGGGAATGCACGTTGTGCAGCCTCTATGAGAAACAGTAGACATTTCCTTCAAAAATTAAAAATAGAACTATGTTATCTAGCAACCCCATTTCCAGATATGCATCTGAAATAATTGAAATCAGGGTATCTAAGTGATAGCATTGTCATGTTCCCTGCTGCAGTATTCACAATTGTTAAGATATAGAAACAAACCCAAAGGTCTAGGGAAGGATGAATGGATACAGAAAATACAGTGATGCATTTAGTGGGATAGTATTGGACTATTATTCAATCTTAAAAAGGTAACAATATCTCAATATATAGAACAGCATGGATGAAGTGTGAGGGCCTTATGCTAAGTATAATAAGCCAGTCATAAATGTTAAAAACTAAACGAATTCACTTAGGTGATAAACCTAAAATTCTCAAACTCATAGATTCAGATAGTGGAATGGTGGTTACCAGTGGGTAGAGGGAGAGGGAAATGTGGATATTGCTAATCAATTGACATAAAGTTTGTTATAGTTAACAACACTGTATTGTGTCTTTAAATTTTTAAGTGGATAAATCTTATATTAAGAGTTCTTATCACCTCAAAAGTATAATTTGTATATATCTGTAGTGGTTAGATATGCAGGATAATGTTAATAAACATTATAATAATTTATTGATAGCTAATTATGTTATATGCTTTACAAATTCATTTTCATTTCTATCAGTTCAGTTCAGTTAAGTCGCTCAGTCGTGTCCGACTCTTTGGGACCCCATGAATAGCAGCACGGCAGGCCTCCCTGTCCATCACCAACTCCTGGAGTTCACTCAGACTCACGTCCATAGAGTCAGTGATGGCATTCAGCCATCTCATCCTCTGTCGTCCCCTTCTCCTTCTGCCCCCAATCCCTCACTGCATCAGAGTCTTTTCCAATGAGTCAACTCTTCGCATGAGGTGGCCAAAGTACCGGAGTTTCAGCTTTAGCATCATTCCTTCCAAAGAAATCCCAGGGCTGATTTCGTTCAGAGTGGACTAGTTGGATCTCCTTGCAGTCCAATGGACTCTCAAGAGTTCTCCAGCACCACATTTCAAAAGCATCAATTCTTTGGCACTCAGCTTTCTTCACAGTCCAACTCTCACATCCATACATGACCACTGGAAAAACCATAGTCTTCACTAGATGGACCTTTGTTGTCAAAGTAATGCCTCTGCTTTTGAATATGCTATCTAGGTTGGTCATAACTTTTCTACCAAGGAGTAAGGTCTTTTAATTTCATGGCTGCATTTCTATAGTAAGTTATATATATCTGGCTCCCTGAACTTACACCTGACTTACTGATGGGGAAATATATACTTAGAGGTTATAGAAACCTTAAGTTTGTCAGATATTCACCTTATTTAATATACAAATTGTATTTGAGATAGGATAGAAAGAAATGGAGAACCCACTCTTAAATTCCCTTTAATATTTGAATCCCCTTCAATTTTCCATCACTCCCATCCTCACCCCTCCCTTTTTTAAAAAAAGAAACTTGTGGTATATCTCTCAAGTGTGAGTATCTCTAATGATTATTAAGAATGTTGCACCACTAATTAGGTTTGTATTTTCTATTACTAAAATGCTGAGTTTTCCAAATTTGCTGGCATACCGAGTGCAGCACTTTCACAGCATCATCTTTCAGGATTTGGAATAGCTCAACTGGAATCCATCACCTCCACTAGCTTTGTTCGTAGTGGTGCTTTCTAAGGCCCACTTGATTTCACATTCCAGGATGTCTGGCTCTAGGTCAGTGATACACCATCATGATTATCTGGGTCGTGAAAATCTTTTTTGTACAGTTTTCCTGTGTATTCTTGCCATCTTTTCTTAATATCTTCTGCTTCTATTAGGTCCATACCATTTCTGACCTTTATTGAGCCCATCTTTGCATGAAATGTTCCTTTGGTATCTCTGATTTTCTTGAAGAGATCTCCAGTCTTTCCCATTCTGTTGTTTTCCTCTATTTCTTTGCGTTGATCGCTGAAGAATGCTTTCTTGTCTCTTCTTGCTATTCTTTGGAACTCTGCATTCAGATGTTTATATCTTTCCTTTTCTCCTTTGCGTTTTGCTTCTCTTCTTTTCACAACTATTTGTAAGGCCTCCCCAGACTGCCATTTTGGGTTTTTTTTTTTTTTTTTTTTTTCCATGAAGATGGTCTTGATCCCTGTCTCCTGTACAATCTCACGAACCTTATTTCATGAAAACTGGAAAAAGTCAGTTTTCATTTCAATCCCAAAGAAAGGAAATGCCAAAGAATGCTCAAAATACCACACAATTGCACTCATCTCACATGCTAGTAAAGTAATGCTCAAAATTCTCCAAGCCAGGCTTCAGCAATATGTGAACCGTGAACTTCCTGATGTTCAAGCTGGTTTTAGAAAAGGCAGAGGAACCAGAGATCAAATTGCCAACATCCTCTGGACCATGGAAAAAGCAAGAGAGTTCCAGAAAAACATCTATTTCTGCTTTCTTGACTATGCCAAAGCCTTTGACTGTGTGGATCACAATAAACTGTGGAAAATTCTGAAAGAGATGGGAATACCAGACCACCTGACCTGCCTCTTGAGAAATTTGTATACAGGTCAGGAAGCAACAGTTAGAACTGGACATCGGACAACAGACTGGTTCCAAATAGGAAAAGGATTACGTCAAGGCTGTATATTGTCACCCTGCTTATTTAACTTATATGCAGAGTACATCATGAGAAATGCTGGGCTGGGAGAAACACAAGCTAGAATCAAGATTGCCAGGAGAAATATCAGTAATCTCAGATACGCAGATGACACCACCCTTATGGCAGAAAGTGAAGAGGAACTAAAAAGCCTCTTGATGAAAGTGAAAGAGGAGAGTGAAAAAGTTGGCTTAAAGCTCAACATTCAGAAAACGAAGATCATGGCATCTGGTCCCATCAGTTCATGGGAAATAGATGGGGAAACAGTGGAAACAGTGTCAGACTTTATTTTTGGGGCTCCAAAATCACTGCAGATGGTGGCTGCAGCCATGAAATTAAAAGACTCTTACTCCTTGGAAGGAAAGTTATGACCAACCTAGACAGCATATTGAAAAGCAGAGACATTACTTTGCCAACAAAGGTTTGTTTAGTCAAGGCTATGGTTTTTCCTGTGGTCATGTATGGATATGAGAGTTGGACTGTGAAGAAGGCTGAGCGCCGAAGAATTGATGCTTTTGAACTGTGGTGTTGGAGAAGACTCTTGAGAGTCCCTTGGACTGCAAGGAGATCCAAACAGTCCATTCTGAAAGAAATCAGCCCTGGGATTTCTTTGGAAGGAATGATGCTAAAGCTGAAACTCCAGTGCTTTGGCCACCTCATGCAAAGAGTTGACTCATTGGAAAGACTCTGATGCTGGGAGGGATTGGGGGAAGGAGGAGAAGGGGACGACAGAGGATGAGATGGCCTGATGGCATCACTGACTGGATGGACATGAGTCTGAGTGAACTCCGGGAGTTGGTGATGGACAGGGAGGCCTGGCGTGCTGCGATTCATGGCAAAGGGTCGCAAAGAGTCGGACAGGACTGAGTGACTGATTTGATCTGATATGATTACTAAAATGTGGTTTATGTAAATGAGGGGCTTTTTTTGGTATCTGTAATCACTTCACCTACACACATACACCCACCTTTCCAAAGACTTTAGGCACCTATTAAAGCCTCAATAAGTGGAGAGTATTTTAGTACATGAAATCCTAATTTTCTATAAAAAGGGGATACTTTGCTTTGTTATCAAGATTTTAGCTTCTACAAAACAAGTGATTTTGTTATAAAAATAGTTTAAGGTATAAATAAACAAATAGATATTTTAGGGATTAAATAATTTAGATATATGCCCTGTTTCAAACTAGTCCTGAACTTGGGAAGGAACTGTGTATATATTTCAGCTAGATCAGAAAATCGAGCTTACTTTTTGTGGAACTGGAGAAAGTGAACCTAATCCTACATATCTAAAATGGTTATTTCTTCACCATATTCTACTACATATATATGTGTCTACTGATGTCTATTGAGTTACTATGGGATTTGGAATAAATAGTTATCTAGCACTATAGTTACAAAAGTAAATAATGTTAAAAGTCTATGGTTTTAATTAATGAAGAAATTATTCTCTTCAGTTCAGTTCAGTCACTCAGTTGTGTCGGACTATTTGTGACCCCATGGACTGCAGCATGCCAGGCCTGGTCCACCACCAACTCCCGGAGATTACTCAAACTCATGTCCATTGAGTCGGTGATGCCATCCAACCATTTCATCCTGTCATCCCCTTCTCCTTTCACCTTCAATCTTTCCCAGCATCAGGGATTTTAAAATGAGTCAGCTCTTCGCATCAGGTGGCCAAAGTATTGGAGTTTCAGTTTCAGCATCAGTCCTTTCAATGAACATTCAAGACTGATTTCTTTTAGGATGGACTAGCTGGATCTCTTTGCAGTCCAAGGAACTCTCAAGAGTCTTCTCCAACACCACAGTTCAAAAGCATCAATTTGTTGGTATGGGGAGGGAGGAGGGAGGAGGGTTCGGGATGGGGAACACATGTATACCTGTGGCGGATTCATTTTGATATTTGGCAAAACTAATACAATTATGTAAAGATTAAAAATAAAATAAAATTAGAAAAAAAAAAGTCTACAAACAACAACAACAAAAAAAACAAACAAACAAAAAAAAAAAACCAAAAGCATCAATTCTTCAGGCCTTAGCTTTCTTTTTGGTCCAACTCTCACATCCATACATGACTACTGGAAAAACCATAACTTTGACTAGACGGACCTTTTTTGGCAAAGTAATGTCTCTGCTTTTTCATATGCCATCTAGGTTGGTCATAACTTTTCTTCCAAGGAGTAAGCGTCTTTTAATTTCATGGCTGCAGTCATTATCTGCAGTGATTTTGGAGCCCCCAAAAATAAAGTCAGGCACTGTTTCCACTGTTTCTCCATCTATTTCCCATGAAGTGATGGGACTGGATGCCATGATCTTTGTTTTCTGAATGTTGAGATTTAAGCCAACTTTTCACTCTCTCTCTTTCACTTTCATCAAGAGGTTCTTTAGTTCTTCTTCACTTTCTGCCATAAGGGTGGTGAAGAAATTATTAGGACATACCTTATTAACATATGCCATAAATAATCTTTCTTTTTTAATGAAAATATTCACATTTTTCAATAAACTATACAGCATTTAAAAACATTTCCCAAGATAAATAGTGAAGGGACTTCCCTGAGGCTCTAGTGGCTAAGAATCCATCTGCCAATCAGGAGACACAAGTACAATCCCTGGGACAGGAAGATCCCACATACCATGGAGCAGCTAGGTCCCTCTGCCACAACTAATGAGCCAGTACTCTAGAGCCTACCAGCTACAACTACTGATGCCATGCACCACAGTTATGGAAGTCTGCATGCCCAGAGCCCTTGCTCCACAACAATGAAGCCACTGCAATAAGAAACCCTGCACTGCAACAAAGAGTAGCTCCATCTTGCCTCAACGAGAGAAAGCCCACGAGTAGCAATGAAGATTCAGTGCAGTCAAAAAATAAATAATAAACAGATAAATTCTTTAAAAACTATAAAATGGAAAAAAGAGTTTCTGTCAAATATACTATAAATGAAACTCATATTATATTTCCTGTGTTGAGTAAACTAAATGTCACATCCAAACTCAAAATAGGAATTTATATTAAACAATTTTTAATTTAAGAAGTTGCAACTAACACAATGTTCAGAAAAATGGGAGTCAGAAAGACATAATAAGAAAAGTTGTTTAAATTGAATGAGAAATATATAAACAAATATGATTTTAAACTCCTAGGGATAAAAATAATAAACAAGGTTGACACAGAAGCCATTTGATTTGAATAAGTTATTAAAATTCTTGATTATATATTTTTTAAAGTTGCCCTGCAAAATGTCTCTAATTTATTATAGCAGACCATTTCATTTGCTTCTGAAAAATAGTCTTTTTTGCCATGTCCATGAAGGCTTGTTTGACTTTCTGATTCTGTAGGCTGTAAATGAAGGGGTTCAGCATGGGGGCTACTGAGGTGTTTAGCACAGCCACTCCCTTGCTCAAAGACACCCTGTCCTGTGCTGAGGGTTTAATGTACATAAAAATGCAGCTGCCATAACAGATGGAGATGACAATCATGTGGGAAGAACATGTGGAAAAGGCCTTTGTCCTCTGACTAGTAGAAGAAATTCTTAAAATTGTTCTGATGATGTATGTATAGGACAGAATTATTAATGCCAAAGTGAACATTAGAGTAAACACAGCACAGGAAAACCCCATCATTTCAAGAAAGTTTGTGTCTGAACAAGACAGTTGAAGCAAAGGAAAATAATCACAGGTAAAATGGTCAATAATATTAGACCTACA
Organism: Bos mutus; assembly: GCF_027580195.1. Taxonomy (NCBI): domain Eukaryota; kingdom Metazoa; phylum Chordata; class Mammalia; order Artiodactyla; family Bovidae; genus Bos; species Bos mutus. Next base: position 72,590,488 of record NC_091621.1, on the reverse strand, counting down.
GTAATCAAGGTTTAAGAGCAACATGAGTGCAGGGAATATGATTAAGAATGAAACTAGCCAGGAAGAGAAGACAAGCAGTGTGCAGACTCTGTGATTCATGATGGTCATGTAATGCAGGGGTTTGCAGATGGCAATGTAACGGTCATAGGACATGGCAGACAGAAGGTAAAACTCAGTGACTCCCAAGAGAATGAAAAAAAATAACTGAGCAATGCAATCATTAAAAGAAATGGTTTTATCTCCTGTAACAATGGTGGCCAGGAACTTGGGTATACTGACAGTTGTGAATGATACTTCTAAGATGGAGAAATTTCTGAGGAAGAAATACATGGGGGTTTGGAGGTGGGTATCCAGCAGGGTCAGGGTGATAATGGTCAGGTTCCCAGTGATGCTGAGCATGTAGGTGATGAGCAGAAAGACAAAGATCACAACCTGAAGTTGTGGGTTATCTGACAGTCCCAGGAGGATAAACTCTATTGTTTCTGTGTGGTTTCTCATTCTTCAGTTGCTTGTTTGTTAATGCCTCCCAGCATCAGAGTCTTTCCAATGAGTCAACTCTTCACATGAGGTGGCCAAAGTACTGGAGTTTCAACTTCAGCATCATTACCTTGAACGAAATCCCTGGGCTGATCTTCAGAATGGACTGGTTGGATCTCCTTACAGTCCAAGGGACTCTCAAGAGTCTTCTCCAATATCATAGATCAAAAGCATCAATTCCTTGGCACTCAGCTTCTTCACAGTCCAACTCTTACATCCATACATGACCACAGAAAAAACCATAGCCTTGACTAGATGGACCTTTGTTGGCAAAGTAATGTCTCTGCTTTTGAATATGCTATCTAGGTTGGTCATAACTTTCCTTCCAAGGAGTAAGCGTCTTTTAATTTCATGGCTGCAGTCACCATCTGCAGTGATTTTGGAGCCTCCCCCCTCACCGCAAAAAAAAAATCTGACACTGTTTCCACTGTTTCCCCATCTAATTCCCATGAAGTGATGGGACCGGATGCCATGATCTTCGTTTTCTGAATGTTGAGCTTTAAGCCAACTTCTTCTCTCTCCACTTTCACTTTCATCAAGAGGCTTTTTAGTTACTCTTCACTTTCTGCCATAAGGGTGGTGTCATCTGCATATCTGAGGTTACTGATATTTCTCCTGGGAATCTTGATTCCAGCTTGTGCTTCTTCCAGCCCAGCGTTTCTCATGATGTACTCTGCATATAAATTAAATAAGCAGGGTGACAATATACAACCTTGACATAACTCCAGAAAGAATCAAGGGATGGAGCCAAAGCAGAAACAATACCCAGTTGTGGATGTGACTGGTGATAGAAGCTAGGTCCAATGATGTAAAGAGCAATATTGCATAGGAATCTGGAATGTCGGTCCATGAATCAAGGCAAATTGGAAGTGGTCAAACAGGAGATGGCAAGAGTGAATGTCGACATTCTAGGAATCAGCAAACTGAAATGGACTGGAATGGGTCAATTTAACTCAGATGACCATTAAATCTACTACCGTGGGCAGGAATCCCTTAGAAGAAATGGAGTAGCCATCATGGTCAACAAAAGAGTCCGAAATGCAGTACTTGGATGTAATCTCAAAAACAGAATGATCTCTGTTCGTTTCCAAGGCAAACCACTCAATACCACAGTAATCTAAGTCTATGCCCCAATGAGTAATGCTGAAGAAGCTGAAGTTGAATGGTTCTATGAAGACCTACAAGACCTTTTAGAACTAACACCCTAAAAAGATGTCCTTTTCATTATGGGGGACTGGAATGCAAAAGTAGGAAGTCAAGAAACTCCTGGAGTAACAGGCAAATTTGGCCTTGGAATACAGAATGAAGCAGGGCAAAGACTAATAGAGTTTTACCAAGAAAATGCACTGGTCATAGCAAACACCCTCTTCCAACAACACAAGAGAAGACTCTACACATGGACATTACCACATGGTCAACACTGAAATCAGATTGATTATATTCTTTGCAGCCAAAGATGCAGAAGCTCTATACAGTCAACAAAAACAAGGCCAGGACCTGACTGTGGCTCAGATCATGAACTCCTTATTGCCAAATTCAGATTTAAATTGAAGAAAGTAGGGAAAACCACTATACCATTCAGTTATGACCTAAATCAAATCCCTTATGATTATACAGTGGAAGTGAGAAATAGATTTAAGGGCCCAGATCTGATAGATAAAGTGCCTGATGAACAATGGACTGAGGTTCGTGACATGGTACAGGAGACAGGGATCAAGACCATGCCCATAGAAAAGAAATGCAAAAAAGCAAAATGGCTGTCTGAGAAGGCCTTACAAATAGCTATGAAAAGAAGAGAAGTGAAAAGCAAAGGAGAAAAGGAAAAATATAAGCATCTGAATGCAGAGTTCCAAAGAATAGCAAGAAGAGATAGGAAAGCCTTCTTCAGCAATCAGTGCAAAGAAATCCTAGTGTAGACCTAGAATTTGATGAAATTAGTATGTCATTTCACCTTCAGGGTAAATTTAAAGAAATTGATAATGACATTGATCCTTAAGTTTCCTCTGTTTAATAAGTAAAACACTCTTTCATTAAGGGAAGTTTAAAACTGTAAATATCACAAAGCTTATAGGGCAATAATTGTTCCTACACTTTTTCTGACACCAAATACTACCTGTGAACTTTCAGAAACATACCCACCAGGTTTCATGAGAATTATCTTTGTGCTAATATTCCAATGCCTACACAGTTTTCCTCCTGTGTAACTTAAAAGCTTAATTATATTGAGAATCTTTAAAATGGAAAAGATATTGCAATTTTTAAATAAAAAGATGACTATTTTGTCTTTGGCTTCTCTGGTGGCTCAGAAGTAAAGTATTTGCCTGCAATGCAGGAGAAGAAGGTTTGATCCCTGTGTTGGAAAGATCGCTGGAGAAGGAAATGTCAACCCACTCCAGGATTCTTGAATGGGAATGGACAGAGGAGCCTCGAATGCTCAGGCCACAGGGTTGCAAAAGAGTTGAACACAACTTAGTGACTAAACAACAACAAAACAGCAAATCAAGTTTTGTTAACACCCAGCTTTTTCCTTTTTTTACGATTTTTATATGTGAACCATTTTTAAAATCCTTATTGAATTTGTTAGAATTTTTTTTTTTTTTTTTCTGTTGAGGTTTTTTTGGGCCATGATGCATGTGGGATCCTCTATTCCCCATCAGGAATCTAACCAGCACCTCCTTCATTGGAAGGCAAAGTCTTTACCACTGGACCACCAAAGAAGTCTTTCAGGCTTTTCAATTCTTACTACCTCACTGGAAGTCAGAAATTCTAAAGCCACTGCCACTGGCAACAGTTGGTTTTAGAGATAGAGGGGAAAATGAGATAGACAATCATGTAAGCTTAAGGTTGATATCATCTTAATCCCTGGCAACAATTTATAATATTACAGCATAACTATGTGTCATCATTATGGACTTTATTCTCATATAACCTATTTCCCTTTATATTTAAAATATTACTTATATGTTATTATGATGATGATGATTAATAAGTAAGATAATTGTCCTTAAAACAAATGTTAATAATATGTTTATTTGTATATGTTTTGGAAGTAATGAGTTTTAATTTTTCTTTTTGGGGGGGTAAAATTTAAAGAGGAACTAAAAAGCCTCTTGATGAAAATGAAAGTGGAGAGTGTAAAAGTTGGCTTAAAGCTCAACATTCAGAAAACGAAGATCATGGCATCCAGTCCCATCACTTCATGGGAAATAGATGGAGAAACAGTGTAAATAGTGTCAGACTTTATTTTTTGGGGCTCCAAAATCACTGCAGATGGTGACTGCAGCCATGAAATTAAAAGACGCTTACTCCTTGTAAGAAAAGTTATGACCAACCTAGATAGCATATTCAAAAGCAGAGACATTACTTTGCCAACAAAGGTCCGTCTAGTCAAGGCTATGTTTTTTCCTGTGATCATGTAGGGATGTGAGAGTTGGACTGTGAAGAAGGCTGAGCCCCGAAGAATTGATGCTTTTGAACTGTGGTGTTGGAGAAGACTCATGAAAGTCCCTTGGATGCAAGGAGATCCAACCAGTCCATTCTGAAGGAGATGAGCCCTGGGATTTCTTTGGAAGGAATGATGCTAAAGCTGAAACTCCAGTACTTTGGCCACCTCATGTGAAGAGTTGACTCATTGGAAAAGACTCTGATGCTGGAGGGATTGGGGGCAGGAGGAGAGGGGGACGACAGAGGATGAGATGGCTGGATGGCATCACTGACTCGATGGACATGTGTCTGGGTGAACTCCGGGAGTTGGTGATGGACAGGGAGGCCTGGCGTGCTGCAATTCATGGGGTCGCAAAGAGTAGGACACGACGGAGTGACTTAACTGAACTGAACTGACAGAAGACTGGGGATTTGTAGGTTTTAATCCATTTCATTTACTAGGTCTGAAAGTCACTCAGTCCCTTCATGCCCCATCTATAAATACACACACTAATACAAGTCTATCTCATAAAGTTATTTTGACCATTAAATGAGCAAATACATGTGAAGCATTTTGAAAAATACTTATCATTTAATAAAACCCCTATAAGACTTTGTTCAATGGAGAAAACATTCCCTAACCACTGAGCTGAAAACATTTGGGATTTTGATGTTGAGTTGTGTAAAAACTTACATCTAAGATAAGTAGTAGTGCATAAATTTAGCACCAAGAGAGCCACATAAGAACAATAGCAACAACAGCAATGAAAATAGAGTAGAACCACATGACTGTAGAGTACCCAACAGGCATTCTGGGAAAGTGAATCTTATCCTCATTCTTCCACTTTGGGTACATGACCACTTCTCCCAACACAGTGTATCTGCCTTCTCTACCCATCATTGCTCCCCTACTTTCCACAAAAAATCTACTTCTCTCATCTTCAGCTAGGATTTGATCACCACATTTGAGGCATGTTAGATATTTTCCAAGACATCAACATTGCTACCAATAGCCACTTCATTTCTCTGTTTCTCATTAATATTAGTAACCTTTCTGAGAAAGACTGTGAAGCTTGTATTAAATAAAATATATGTATGTGACTAGCATAGAGGGTAGAATATTTGAATGATTTTCAAATCACCTTCTTCCTTATTCCCAAACAGATGTAATACTCATGGTATGAGCTCTGTGGGAATTTATATTCATCCTCTAAAACTCACCTCACATAGTACAGAATCTCCTGTGAACTCCTCTCTAATCTGTGTAGCTCAAATTCTTACCTTCAAATCTATGGCAACATGATCCAGTGCCTAGTATAGTGAGAGTAGATTTAAGATAAACACTTATCTATGTAAGTAATTAATTCTGAGTTTGTTGTTGAATTTCATACTGCCCCTAATGCAATGCTCTTTTAAGCCAAATTCTAGACTATATTTTATGTCAGTTCTATCTTTATTTATAAGATATATTTTCCTACTTTACCTACTTTTCAGGATGCATTATCTGCTTAAATTAAATACCTTGTATTGAGTAAATTTATAACAAAGAACATGTAAATGAAGCTAAATTTTTGATATATAATTTAAAAAATTGTAAAACATTATTTCAAAATTTATGTCCTTAATTTCTTTACAATTCATTCTTTTAATGAACTCTACTCCTGCTCAGTAACATCACTCTTCCTTCATCAGGATTTGCCTTTCATTGAAAGCACTAGTTTTTCATAACACTTTGAACTCACAAAATACATTCTCATAAACTGACAAATTTTGGTTTCAATCTCAAGATTGAAATTTCTGCAATAAACTACAGGCATTGGAGAGTCAGGTTTCTTTTAATTATATTATTACTATTATATGATGAACTATGTGTCATTGCACTGTATTTTTAAGCCTATTTCAACTTCATTATGTATTCATTTTCCTCTTAAGTTTCCTCATAATTTTAATTATTTGATGAATTATAATATCAGGATTTACACTTTTTGCTGCTGACTAAACTTGTGACAGAATGTATGAAGAGCTGTGAAGAAAGATATTAATAGACATTAGAAGAATTCATATGAACATTACTGGTAATGGACACTAACATAGCCAGTCTTCTAGGGCCAGAGAAAACAGGCTGAAGCAAACTCTAGCAAGAGATGATTTAATATCAGAAAATTGGGAGTGGTATATGAAACTTTGTATGTAAAAAATTATATGAAAATGCAATGGATTTTGTTCATCTAACATCAAGTAAGCATGATAAAAATTATCAGCATTCATTCCTTCATTCATCAGCCTTTTGAAAGAAACACATTTCAGTGTTTAACAGGGTATATAAGATTCCAAGAGTTTTTTTTTTTTTTTTTAACTTTACAATATCGTATTGGTTTTGCCATATATCAACATGAATTGGCCACAGGTATACACGTGTTCCCCATCCTGAACCCTCCTCCCTCCTCCTTCCCTGTACCATTCCTCTGGGTCATCCCAGTGTACCAGCCCCAAGCATCCAGTATCGTGCATCAAATCTAGACTGGCGACTCGTTTCATATATGATATTTTACATGTTTCAATGCTATTCTCCCAAATCATCCTACCCTCTCCCTCTCCCACAGAGTCCAAAAGACTGTTCTGTACATCAGTGTCTCTTTTGCTGTCTCGTATACACGGCTATTGTTGCCATCTTTATAAATTCCAAGAAATTTAAACCACCCCAAGGATGTATTCACGCAGAATATGAATAATATCTCCAAGCATTTAACTCGTGTTTTCAGTTTTTATTTCTGAAAGCAAGTCCATATTTCCCCCTGGAAGAATGTGGTTTAGATTACTAAGCTTTGTATTTCCTTCCACTCTTTCATAAAAATCAATTCTTTCTTGTTTTCTGAGAACCCTTGAGACAGATTCAATGAGCTATTCAAAATTAAAATTAGCAGTATTATTTCTAATTTGTTAATAAGATGACTGAAAATCATCTTCAAAATGTCAAGACTTCTCTAAAAAGTGAGATACCATAATTGTAGAAGAATCTGTTAGGCCCAACTTGTTGCAGAAATTGTATGACTAACTCTTAGAATACAGATTTTCAAATCAGAAATAGAACAAAGATGGGTGTCATCAGATCAGATCAGTCACTCAGTCCTGTCCGACTCTTTGCGACCCCATGAATCACAGCACACCAGGCCTCCCTATCCATCACCAACTCCCGGAGTTCACTCAGACTCACGTCCTTCGAATCAGTGATGTCATCCAGCCATCTCATCCTCTGTGGTCCCCTTCTCCTCCTGCCCCCAATCCCTCCTAGCATAAGACTCTTTTCCAATGAGTCAACTCTTCACATGAGGTGGCCAAAGTACTGGAGTTTCAGCTTTAGCATCATTCCTTCCAAAGAAATCCCAGGGCTCATCTCCTTCAGAATGGACTGGTTGGATCTCCTTGCAGTCCAAGGGACTCTCAAGAGTCTTCTCCAACACCACAGTTCAAAAGCATCAATTCTTCAGCGCTCAGCCTTCTTCACAGTCCAACTCTCACATCCCTACATGACCACAGGAAAAACCATAGCCTTGACTAGATGGACCTTTGTTGGCAAAGTAATGTCTCTGCTTTTGAATATGCTATCTAGGTTGGTCATAACTTTCCTTCCAAGGCATAAGCGTCTTTTAATTTCATGGCTACAGTCACCATTTGTAGTAATTTTGGAGCCCAGAAAAATAAAGTCTGACACTGTTTCCACTGTTTCCCCATCTATTTCCCATGAAGTGGTGGGACCAGATGCCATGATCTTCATTTTCTGAATGTTGAGCTTTAAGCCAACTTTTTCACTCTCCACTTTCACTTTCATCAAGAGCCTTTTGAATTTCTCTTCACTTTCTGCCATAAGGGTGGTGTCATCTGCATATCTGAGGTTATTGATATTTCTCCCGGCAATCTTGATTCCAGCTTGTGTTTCTTTCAGTCCAGCGTTTCTCATGATGTACTCTGCATATAAGTTAAATAAACAGGGTGACAATATACAGCCTTGATGAACTCTTTTTCCTATTTGGAACCAGTCTGTAGTTCCATGTCCAGTTCTAACTGTTGCTTCCTGACCTGCATACAGATTTCTCAAGAGGCAGATCAGGTGGTCTGGTATTCCCATCTCTTGCAGAATTTTCCACAGTTTATTGTGATGCACACAGTCAAAGGCTTTGGCATAGTCAATAAAGCAGAAATAGATGTTTTTCTGGAACTCTCTTGCTTTTTCCATGATGGATGTCATGGAGGGACATTATTATATTCTTTTACAATAAAAGGTTCAGCTACCACTTGCTGCTGCTGCTGCTAAGTCGCTTCAGTCGTGTCCGACTCTGTGCGACCCCATACAGGGCAGCCCACCTGTCCCTGTGATTCTCCAGGCAAGAACACTGGAGTGGGTTGCCATTTCCTTCTCCAATGCATGAAAGTGAAAGTGAAGTCGCGCAAATCGTGTCTGACTCTTAGTGACCCCATGGACTGCAGCCCACCAGGCTCCTCCGTCCATGGGATTTTCCAGGCAGGAGTACTGGAGTGGGGTGCCATTGCCTTCTCCACTTAGTAGCTGAAGAATGCAAATTTGACATTGCCATTAATAACATTAAAGTTATTCTCTAATATCTGCTTTGGAAAATCACATCAAGCATAGATATCATAGTTTATTTTTTTTTCAAATAAGAAAAAAGTAATAAATACTTGGGATAACAATAATACAAATGTAAAAAAATAAGTTTAACAGAGTGCTTTAGTAAATCATTTCTTTGAAAGTCCACAAGCAATGAATACAATGAAATCAACATGTTTAACATAAAAGGGATCAGTACAACATGGAAGTAAATAGAATTCTTTTATTTAGAAAGCATCAGGAGTACTCTAATTCCTGGGGCATTGAATACTTTTATAAAGAGTATGGAGGATATAAGAAATATAGTGCGTCAAACTGTGTAGACACATATTAGGAAAATGAGCTTCTCAGGCTGAGTAGTAAAGAATCTGCCTGCCATTGCAAGTGGTGCAGGAGACAGGAGTTTGATCCCTGGAGTAGGAAATGGCAACCCACTCCAATATTATTACTTTAGAAATCCCATGGATAGAGGAGCCTGGTGGGCTATAGTCTATGGAATCACAAAGAGTTTGACACAACTGAGCATGCATGCATATAGGAAAAGAACTCAAAAAAGATTAATTGAAATAATATGGACATGATACTTTTCATTAAAATGTTTGTTTTTATTATGTTTTGTATTGTTTACTTGTCATATATACTGGAAAACAACTATCCATTTGAGTAGAGCAAAACTAATAAAGAAAATTAATAGTAAAAATGATGTATACGCAATGCAAAAAAGATTTCAGATTAGAATTCAGATCTTTAATTACTGGAAATCAATGCTGTCTCAGTCGCTGACCATCACAGGAATTGTAATATAACTCTAAACACTGATTTTTGAATAAACACCCAGATGCTCTTTCTAGTAAGACAAAGTATCTTAGTGCCTTTGCACAGGTTCAGTTCAGTTCAGTTCAGTCGCTCAGTTGTGTCCGACTCTGCAACCCCAGGAAACACAGCACGCCAGGCCTCCCTGTCCATCACCAACTCCCGCAGTCCACACAAACCCATGTCCATCGAGTTGGTGATGCCATGCAACCATCTCATCCTCTAGACAGACACTTCTCCTCCTGCCCTCAATCTTTCCCAGCATCAAGGTCTTTTCCAATGAGTCAGCTCTTTGCATCAGGTGGCCAAAGTATGGGAGAGTCAGCCTCAACATCAGTCCTTCCAATAAACACCCAGGACTGATCTTCCCCACGATGGACTGGTTGGATTTCCTTGCAGTCCAAGGGACTCTCAAGAGTCTTCTCCAATGCCACAGTTCTAAAGCATCAGTTCTTCCGTGCTCAGCTGTCTTTATAGTCCTACTCTCACATCCATACATCACCACTGGAAAAACCATAGCCTTGCACAGGTTAAATGCCGGAGTCCAGCTCCAGCAGCCAGGGAATCAACCTGAAGAGATGAGCGGTGTTGGCAAGAAACGATGCAGCCTCTCAATTTTCTTGGACTGCATATTTATATTAAGCTTAAGATTCTCATTTATACATTTAAAAAAGCATTAGGTCAGAGGTTTGACATTTTCAGTTCCCCCTGACCCAGATTTGTTGTCTCCATAAATCACTGTTGCCCCTCAAAAGGAGTTCCTGCCTCAGCGATTCTCTTATCTACTTCTCATGTGTCCTTGTGAATACATTGTAACTCATGCTAATGTCTGAGCTGCATACCACATTCCACAGTTTATTTCTTATCTTTCTAAATCCTGTTTGCCCCTAGTATCCTGAGCTCACTTTCTCTAAAAAGGCTTCTAACCACTAATATCTCCAAAATTCCTAATCTCTATAAGCTATAGTAAAATATGCTAACATTACAACATTCCTTAAATCTTTAGCTTCTAAACATTTTAATTATTCCTAAGCCCTAAATTCAGCAAACTCCTTTGCCATAAACATTTCCCTCACAAATAGGTTTCAGATAGCAATGCCTCCCATGGCCTCAAGCTGCAGCCTATGTGCTCATCCTGGAACACTCTTTTGTAAACAAATGTCAAAGATTAACTTTATGAATTATTCTCTGAGCAGAGCTGCAGAAGGCTTTGTGCCTTCTCATGCTCCTCTCAAGAACAATAAGCACCTTAATATTCCTTTCAGTCAACTCAGCCAAGGAGAGGGAAAAACAAGTCAGAATCGCAAGGCCTAACTCCTTCATCCTAGGTCCATGCCTGTGGGACAAGGAGAAGGACTTGGGGCCATGCCTCCATTTTGTCAGTAATGCCTAATGCGGCTCCCGACAGTTAAATGGAAATAAAAGGAAATACATTTATAATAACGGATACTGTTTTATTTTACTTATAAGTGCAGAGTAGAATCCACTTTTAAGGGATAGGCCTGGAGGCATATAAACCCATCCCCATTTCCAGGGGAAAAACTGTGAGAAATACTATTCTGAAGAGAACTAATATATGGGAAAGAATTTATTTTGACTGTTTTTTGAGGGCTTCCCTTGTGGCTCAGCTGGTAAAGAAAGAATTTATGTTGACTGTAGCATGTAATTATGAATCACTGGAAGTTGCAGACTTGAGAAACCATTTTCAAATAGATAAATTAGAAAAGATGTACCTTTCTCTTCTTTCTCAGAAGGCAGGTAAGGTGGTCTGGTATTCCCATCTCTTTAAGAATTTTCCACATTTTGTTGAGATCCACACAGTCAAAGGCTTTAGCATAGTCAGTGAAGCAGAATTAGATGCTTTTCTGGAATTCTCTTGATTTTATTTTATTTTTTTTATCATTAAAAGGATGTTGGCAAGGTGAATTCTTGGTTCCTCTGCCTTTTCTAAATTCAGCTTGTACATCTGGAACTTCTCAGTTCATGTACTGTTGAAGCCTAGCTTGAAGGATTTTGAGCATTAGTTTGCTAACGTATGCTGCTGCTGCTAAGTCGCTTCAGTCGTGTCTGACTCTGTGTGACTCCATAGACAGCAGCCCACCAGGCTCCACTGTCCCTGGGATTCTCCAGGCAAGAACACTAGAGTGCGTTGCCATTTCCTTCTCCAACTTGCTAACATATGGAATGAATGCAATTTTGCAGTAGTTTGAACATTCTTTGGCATTGCCTTTCTTTGGGACTGGAATAAAATCTGACCTTTTCCAGTCCTGTGGCCACTGCTGAGTTTTCCAAATGTGCTGGCATATTGAGTACAGCACTTTAGCAGCAGCAACTTTTAGGATTTGAAATAGCTCAACTGGAATTCCATCACCTCCTCTAGCTTTGTTTGTAGTAATGCTTCCAAAGGCCCACTTGACTTCACACTCCAGGATGTCTGGCTCTAGGTGAGTGATCACACTATCATGGGTATTTGGGTCAGTAAGACCTTTTTTTTTTTTTTTTTTTTTTTTGTACAGTTCTTCCATGTATTCTTGCCACCTCTTCTTAATATCACATAAGAAAATGTGCCTTTTCACTATGTGCTCCAGGTTCTCAGTCATGTCTGACTCTTAGTGACCCCATGGATCATCATTTTCTAAAACTGAGTTATGAAATAAATCCAACTTCGTTTCATAGCAACACAGTGTCACTTAATATCAGTAGCTAATGTAAGGTTTAATTCTCAAAGTCAGTTTTCTCTCAATTCCAATTCCTTTTCTTTATAAATTAAGTAATTCTCATCCAGGAAATAAGGGATATACTCTTTTCTTGTGGCATCACTAGTGTGGGTCTGTATATTTACTGTTTCAGCAAATTTACAACCAAGAAAGATACATTTTCTTTGTGCAGCTATTCCATCCACTAACTTGCTTTTAGAGGTGATAGTAGCACACCTTTTCTAACTCATTCTCTTTGTTCTTGCTTATAAGACCTTATCATTCTTCCACCTGTTGGTCAGCCCAACATAAACTATTTGGCACCAGTTGTGAGTGGCTGTTTTTAAAATCTGATATACCATGCCCTGTGTTTGTACCATTATATCAGTATATCGGCACCAGTGAATTGTTATTTCATGTACAAGTTTTCAAGGTACTTTTATTTTTACCCTGGTGGTGACAGCCAAGAACCTGCCTGCAAATGCAGGAAGCAAAATGAGATGTGGGTTCAGTCCCTCACTTGGGAAGATCCCCTAGAGGAGGGCATGGCAACCCATTTCAGTGTACTTTCCGGGAGAATCATATGGACAGAGGAGCCTGGTTGGCTGCAGTCTATAGATTCACAAAGATCAGACATGACTGAAGCAACTTAGCACTCATAATGTTTAATTATGATTATTATAATGGAATGATTCTGAGAATCTAATACTATAGTTTTTTTCCCAATAATCTATTCCTGTGTAATTCTATTTTTATTTTCTTTTTTAATTAATTAATTAATTAATTTTATTTTACAATATTGTATTGGTTTTGCCATACATTGACTTGAATCCACCATGAGTGTACATGTGTTCCCCATCCTGAGCCCCCCTCCCTCCTCCTCCCTCCCCTTCCCATTTGTCTGGGTCATCGCAGTGCACCAGCCCCGAGCACCCTGTATCATGCATCAAACCTGTACTGGCGATTCATTTCACATATGATATTTTACATGTTTCAATGCCATTCTCCCATATAATCCTGCCCTCGCCCTCTCCACAAAGTCCAAAAGACTGTTCTATACATCTGTGTCTCTTTTGCTGTCTCGTGTACAGGATTATCGTTACCATCTTTCTAAATTCCATATATATGCGTTAGTATACTGTATTTATGTTTTTCCTTCTGGCTTACTTCACTCTGTATAATAGGCTCCAGTTTCATCCACCTCATTAGAACTGATTCAAATGTATTCTTTTTAATGGCTGAGTAATACTCCATTGTGTATATGTACCACCGCTTTCTTATCCATTCATCTGCTGATGGACATCTAGGTTGCTTCCATGTCCTGGCTATTATAAACAGTGCTGCGATGAACATTGGGGTACACGTGTCTCTTTCCCTTCTGGTTTCCTCAGTGTGTATGCCCAGCAGTGGGATTGCTGGGTCATAAGGCAGTTCTAATTCCAGTTTTTTAAGGAATCTCCACACTGTTCTCCATAGGGGCTGTACTAGTTTGCATTCCCACCAACAGTGTAAGAGGCTTCCCTTTTTTCCACACCCTCACCATCATTTATTGCTTGTTGACTTTTCGATAGCAATCCTTCTGACGGGCGTGAAATGGTACCTCATAGTGGTTTTGATTTGCATTTCTCTGATAATGAGTGATGTTGAGCATCTTTTCATGTGTTTGTTAGCCATTTGTATGTCTTCTTTGGAGAAATGTCTGTTTAGTTATTTGGCCCACTTTTTGATTGGGTCTTTTATTTTTCTGGAATTGGGCTGCAGAAGTTGCTTGTATATTTTTGAGATTAATTCTTTGTTCATTGCTTCATTTGCTATTATTTTCTCCCATTCTGAAGGCTGTCTTGTCACCTTGCTTATAGTTTCCTTTGTTGTGCAGAAGCTTTTAAGTTTAATTATGTCCCATTTGTTTCTTTTTGCTTTGATTTCCAATATTCTGGCGGGTGTGTCATAGAGGATCTTGCTGTGGTTTATGTCGGAGAGTGTTTTGCCTGTTTTCCTCTAGGAGTTTAATAGTTTCTTGTCTTACATTTACATCTTTAATCCATTTTTAGTATATTTTTGTGTATGTCGTTAGAAAGTGTTCTAGTTTCCTTATTTTACAAGTGGTTGACCCGTTTTCCCAGCAACACTTGTAAAGAGATTGTCTTTTCTCCATTGTATATTCTTGCCTCCTTTGTCAAAGATAAGGTGTCAATAGGTGTGTAGATTTATCTCTGGGCTTTCTGTTGTGTTCCATTGATCTATATTTCTGTCTTTGTGCCAGTACCATACTTTCTTGATGACTGTGGCTTTGTAGTAGAGCCTGAAGTCAGGCAGGTTGATTCCTCCAGTTCCATTCTTCTTTCTCTAGATTGCTTTGGCTATTCAAGGTCTTTTGTATTTCCATACAAATTGTGAAATTAATTGTTCTAGTTCTCTGAAAAATAGCATTGGTAGCTTGATAGGGATTGCAATGAATCTATAGATTTTTGGGGGTAGTATACTCATTTTCACTATACTGATTCTTCTGATCCATGAACATGGTATACATCTCCATCTATTTGTGTCCTTTTTGATTTCTTTCACCAGTGTTTTATAGTTTTCTATATATAGGTATTTAGTTTCTTTAGGTAGATATATTCCTAAGTATTTTATTCTTTTCATTGCAATGGTGAATGGAATTGTTTCCTTAATTTCTCTTTCTGCTTTCTCATTGTTAGTGTATAGGAATGCAAGGGATTTCTGTGTGTTAATTTTATATCCTGCAACTTTGCTATATTCATTGATTGGCTCTAGTAATATTCTGGTGGAGTCTTTAGGGTTTTCTATGTAGAGGATCATGTCATCTACAAACAGTGAGAGTTTTACTTCTTTTCCAATTTGGATTCCTTTTATTTCTTTTTCTGCTCTGATTGCTGTGGCCAAAACTTCAAAAACTATGTTTAATAGTAGTGGTGAGAGTGGGCACCCTTGTCTTGTTCTTGACTTTAGGGGAAATGCTTTCAATTTTTTTTAAATTTTATTTTATTTTTAAACTTTACAATATTGTATTTGTTTTGCCAAATATCAAAATGAATCCACCACTGGTATACATGTGTTCCCCATCCTGAATCCTCCTCCCTTTTTGAGAATCTAACCTCTACTCAAGATTTTTCATCTTTGGTTTTTGGTACTTGTTATTAACTTTGTACCTTTAAGAACCCAATCTTCAGTATCAATTTTTACTTGGGAGCGAGATCACTGGCCTGATTGCTGTATCCCCCTTTTGAATCTCCTTTTTCTCCACCAGGTTGCCTCTATCTCCCCCCTCCCCTTTTCTTCTCTACCCAACTTGGTGAATCTCTTTGTGTGTTCTGGGCTGTGGATAACACAGGGAACTGATTACTGGCTGGATCTGCCTCTCTCCTTTTGATTCCCCCCTTTTATCTTCCTGGCCACCTCTGTCTCCTTCCTCCCTCATCACTTCTCTGTGTAACGCCGTGAACATCTCTGAGGGATCCAGACTGCGGAGAGCATATAGGGAAGTGATTACTGGCTAGCATGCTCTCTCACCTTTTGATTCCCCCTCTCCTTCTCCTGGTCATCTCTATCTCCCTCTTCCCTCTTCTCTTCTCCATGTAACTCTGTGTACCTCTCTGGGTGTCCCTCACTGTGGAGAAACTTTTCATCATTAACCTAGAATTTTTATCATTGATGCTGTATAGATGGAGAAGTCTTGAGGCTACTGTAAGAATAAGACTGAAAACTAGAAGCAGGAGGCTTAAGTCCAAATCCTGAGAACACCAGAGAACTCCTGACTCCAGGGAACATTCATCGATAGAAGCTCGTCAAATGCCTCCATACTACACTGAAACCAAGCACCACCCAAGGGCCAACTAGCTCCAGAGCAAAACATACCATGCAAATTCTCCAGCAACACAGGAACATAACCCTGAGCCTCAATATACAGGCTAACCAAAGTCACTTCAAACCCATTGACATCTCAAAACTTATTACTGGACATTTCATTGCCCTCCAGAAAGAAGAAATAGAGATTCACCCACCAGAACACTGACACAAGCTTCCCTAACGAGAAAACCTTGACAAGCTACCCATCCACCCCATCCACAGCAAGGAACCTCCACAAAAAAGAAGAACCACAAACTGCTAGAATACAGAAAGGCCATCCCAAACACAGCAATATAAACAAGATGAAAAGGCAGAGAAATACCCAGCAGATAAAGGAACAGGATAAATGCCCACCAAACCAAAACAAAGAGGAAGAGATAGGGAATCTACCTGATAAAGAATTCCAAATAATGATAGTGAAAATGATTCAAAATCTTGAAAACAAATTGGATTTACAAATACGTAGCCTGGAGACAAGGGTCGAGAAGATGCTAGAAAGGTTTAAGAAGGACCAAGAAGAAATTTAAAAAAGAGTCAATATATAATGAATAATGCAATAAATGATATCTATTTTTATTTTCTTCTGAAAGCATCTTTGTTATATATTTCAACTATCGAGTAATAAGATATAACCCAAAATTGAATCATTTTATTCACTAATAAAGACGACTGTATTCAATTTGTTGAAATATGTATATATACATGTACATGTATATGTGTGTGTGTTTGTGTGTGTGTGTGTATATATATACATATTAGGTCAGATCAGTCGCTCTTTCATGTCTGACTCTTTGCGACCCCGTGAATCACAGGACCGCAGGCCTCCCTGTCCATCACCAACTCCCGGAGTTCACTCAGACTCACATCCTTCGAGTCAGTGATGCCATCCAGCCATCTCATCCTCTGCCGTCCCCTTCTCCTCCTGTCCCCAATCCCTCCCAGCATAAGACTCTTTTCCAATGAGTCAACTCTTCACATGAGGTGGCCAAAGTACTGGAGTTTCAGCTTTAGCATCATTCCTTCCAAAGAAATCCCAGGGCTCATCTCCTTCAGAATGGACTGGTTGGATCTCCTTGCAGTCCAAGGGACTCTCAAGAGTCTTCTCCAACACCACAGTTCAAAAGCATCAATTCTTTGGTGCTCAGCCTTCTTCACAGTCCAACTCTCACATCCCTACATGACCACAGGAAAAACCATAGCCTTGACTAGACGGACCTTTGTTGGCAAAGTAATGTCTCTGCTTTTGAATATGCTATCTAGGTTGGTCAGAATTTTTCTTCCAAGGAGTAAGCGTCTTTTAATTTCATGGCTACAGTCACCATCTGTAGTGATTTTGGAGCCCAGAAAAATAAAGTCAACACTGTTTCCACTGTTTCCCGTCTATTTCCCATGAAGTGGTGGGACCGGATGCCATGATCTTCATTTTCTGAATGTTGAGCTTTAAGCCAACTTTTTCACTCTCCACTTTCACTTTCATCAAGAGCCTTTTGAATTCCTCTTCTTTCTGCCATAAGGGTGGTGTCATCCGCATATCTGAGGTTATTGATATTTCTCCTGGAAATCTTGATTCCAGCTTGTGTTTCTTCCAGTCCAGTGTTTCTCATGATTTACTCTGCATATAAGTTAAATAAGCAGGGTGACAATATACAGCCTTGACATACTCCTTTTCCTATTTGGAACCAGTCTATAGTTCCATGTCCAGTTCTAACTGTTGCTTCCTGACCTGCACACAAATTTCTCAAGAGGCAGATCAGGTGGTCTGGTATTCCCATCTCTTTCAGAATTTTCCAGTTTATTGTGATGCACACAGTCAAAGGATTTGGCATAGTCAATAAAGCAGAAATAGATGTTTTTCTGGAACTCTCTTGCTTTTTCCATGATCCAGAGGATGTTGGCAATTTGATCTCTGGTTCCTCTGCCTTTTCTAAAACCAGCTTGAACATCAGGAAGTTGACGGTTCACATATTGCTGAAACCTGGCTTGGAGAATTTTGAGCATTACTTTACTAGTGTGTGAGATGATTGCAATTGTGTGGTAGTTTGAGCATTCTTTGGCATTGCCTTTATTTGGGATTGGAATGAAAACTGATCTTTTCCAGTCCTGTGGCCACTGCTGAGTTTTCCAAATTTGCTGGCATATTGAGTGCAGCACTTTCACAGCATCATCTTTCAGGATTTGGAATAGCTCAACTGGAATTCCATCACCTCCACTAGCTTTATTCGTAGTGATGCTTTCTAAGGCCCACTTGACTTCACATTCCAGGATGTCTGGCTCTAGTTGAGTGATCACACCATCATGATTATCTGGGTCATGAAGATCTTTTTTGTACAGTTCTTCTGTGTATTCTTGCCATCTCTTCTTACATATATGTAAGAATACATATATATTTGCAACATATACAAATAATGTTAAGGAAAGTCTCTAGAGTTTGGAGAGACAAACATTTGCTTGGAATTTCAAGTCTACATGGTGCTAACAATGCCCTACTAGACTAGCAAGATTCTTTAAGCTTTTAATATTTGCAAATCAAATTTATTATGGTTAATGTATTTTGTCAGTTTTACTTCTATAAGAGGTAATGACTATGCAGAAGAACATTTATTAATGGAAATACTTTCAACACAAAGAACACTTAAAACCTTCTATCTGTGGTTTAAGACACAAATGAAATTCTTATATTAAGACACTTTTATTCAGTTAACCTCATTCTGTGTAATCAAATTATAAACATTCAGTGTCAAGAACTATGTCTTGCATGTACTCTTCTACAACTTGAAGTTTTTAGATTTGTTGCAATAATGAGTAAAAAACAAGCACCATTCTCTTTTCAGTGATTTGCTGAATACACAGAATTTATCCTACGGGACTTCCCATATTTCCCTTCCAGTAGTTAAGATTTCGCCTTCCAATGCAGGGCGTGTGGGTTCAATCTCTGATTGAGGAGCTAAAATCCCACATGCCTCCTGGCAAAAATCCAAAACATAAAACAGAAACAATATTGCAACAAATTCAATAAATATTTTAAAAATGATTCTCATGAATAATAATCTTTAATTTTTTTAACAAATAATTTATCCTAGATCTTGTAGGTCTTGCTCTCCTTTGGACATACTTCTATCTAGACTTGTATGAGCCACATGGGAAACTTAAATTACTTTAAAAGCAATATATATATTTTTAACTTTTATCACTCTTTTCTTGATTCTTCCCTTCATCAGAAACCCCATCTACCATATCCTGTAGAAACATGACTTTAAATCAGGGTGTCAAAGGTGTTTGAAATAATTTGAAAGATTACCTCAATACCAGACCACCTGATCTGCCTCTTGAGAAATCTGTATGCAGGTCAGGAAGCAACAGTTAGAACTGGACATGGAACTACAGACTGGTTCCAAATAGGAAAAGGAGTTCGTCAAGGCTGTATATTGTCACCCTGCTTATTTAACTTATATGCAGAGTAGATCATGAGAAACACTGGACTGGAAGAAACACAAGCTGGAATCAAGATTGCCGGGAGAAATATCAATAACCTCAGATATGCAGATGACACCACCCTTATGGCAGAAAGTGAAGAGGAACTAAAAAGCCTCTTGATGAAAGTGAAAGTGGAGAGAGAAAAAGTTGGCTTAAAGCCCAACATTCAGAAAATGAAGATCATGGCATCCGGTCCCACCACTTCATGGGAAATAGATGGAGAAACAGTGAAAACAGTCTCAGACTTTATTTTTGGGGCTCCAAAATCACTACAGATGGTGACTGCAGCCATGAAATTAAAAGACGCTTACTCCTTGGAAGGAAAGTTATGACCAACCTAGATAGCATATTCAAAAGCAGAGACATTACTTTGCCAAAAAAGGTCCGTCTACTCAAGGCTATGATTTTTCCAGTAGTCATGTATGGATGTGAGAGTTGGACTGTGAAGAAAGTTGAGCACCAAAGATTTGATGCTTTTGAACTGTGGTGTTGGAGAAGACTCTTGAGAGTCCCTTAGACTGCAGGGAGATCAACCAGTCCATTCTGAAGGAGATCAGCCCTGGGATTTCTTTGGAATGAATGATGCTAAAGCTGAAACTCCAGTACTTTGGCCACCTCATGCGAAGAGCTGACTCATTGGAAAAGACTCTGATGCTGGGAGGGATTGTGGGCAGGAGGAGAAGGGGACGACAGAGGATGAGATGGCTGGATGGCATTAACGACTTGATGGACGTGAGTTTGAGTAAACTCTGAGAGTTGGTGATGGACAGGGAGGCCTGGAGTGCTGCGATTCATGGGGTTGCAAAGAGTCGGACATGACTGAGTGACTGAACTGAACTGAAAAACCAAAATCTTTAAGTACTCTTCTATATAATGAGGGTGAGTTGAGCAAAAACGTGCAAAAAAAATTCTCAGATGTTCTAATTTTTTTCCTAATAATGACATCATTTTTCAGGCAGAGCTAGTGATAAAAGCAAAACCTGCAATTCTAAGCCCATATTTCTGGTTGTTTTCAAATTATCTGCATTGAATTTTCTGTGGCCAAATCATCATGTATGACTTTCTGCGAGCCTTCTAAGTGTGATGGAGAAACCAGGATGCCTTTTTCCAGAGATTTTTCCCCTTATGTTGCTTATTTCAGTTTGTCTGTGAGAGGTACTGGTACAAAAGTCGGAAATTGGAAGAGAAGCAGTGGCTATTATTCTCCAGAAGTATCTGTGGCCAGACAGGTGAGCAGAGGCAAGATCCATGTCAATTCTTAGTAAGGGAGAACTACAAACTTTACTGCTAAGGCTGTTAATAAGTAATTTCTCAGAATTTACTGAGAGCTACTGCCTTTTCCCGCAAGATTTCCTGAACCACTCTACACGGCTGCAATCCGAGATCTTTCATATTAGTTTTCTCAATATGACTCTAGCCAACATAAGCACACTGGTTTTCCTAACTTTTAAAAACTCAGGTTGAGTCTTGGAACCTGTTGCATTAAAATAAACTAGTAAACTAATTTGGAATTGAGATGGACTTGTAAATGAACAACCAGATGATCAATGGTGTTGTATCATTCTCTTTCTCTTTAGCGACACTTTCTGTTGCTTCCACTGCTTTGGAGAATAGGAAGTGATCAGTAGAGTCACCAAAATACAGAGGAGCAACCCCTTTCAATCAAATTCCTTCTGGTAGACAATTATTTCAAAGGACATTATGAGACAATAGATTTTTTTCAGTGAATGGCATTTTAAAATGTGGTATGTGCTGATTTTTCAACTGGTTGTTATAAGTGATTCAGTACTGATGAAGGTTCCTCAGAGTAACAATACCAAGGCCTAAGAATAGGAGACAGTATACAAGCTGTGGGAAAAAAAAAAAAAAAAACACCCTAGAGATTCTGCTAAATTATATCAGAAAAAGGAATGAACTAAGGATGCAAGCATCAGCTTGCATCAACCTCAAAACCTTTATGATGAGTAAGTGAAGCTTACAGTACATACTTTTTTAAAAAAAATATGAAGTTACAAAAAGCTATAACTCATTTATAGTGATTTAAATGATGTTAATGGTGGAATGGGGTGGGGTGATGTCTGTGAAGCAGCAAAGGGAATTCCTAGCAAGATGTAAATGATCTCTATTTTTATTGTTGCATGGGTCTCAATATCTGTTCAAATCCACTGATTTTATATATACACTATCATGTATAAAATAGCTATCAGGAAGCTGCTGTATAACACAGGGAGCTCATTCAGTGCTCTGTGATGACCAAGAGGAGTAGGATGGGGTGGGTCAGGAGGGAGGGCTTATAGGTATATGTAAGCTCTTTTGTGTAACAGAAACTCACACAATACTGCAAAGCAATTAGATGCCAATTAAAAAATCTAAAATGAAAGTGTGTGCTTATATGTATGGTGTACTTAGTAAATTTGATTAAATTGATATAGCAGCATGGATTAGGATATTTATAATTTACAAATGTTTTTAAAATATGTAGAAAGATCCCAAAATCCAGATATAAATCAGTTACCTTGAATTTGTTTCACAGCTTACTATCATTGTCGGAGTAAGACTATATTGTTATATTGAATATAAGCAATTTTAACCAAAGCATGGAGTTTAATTACTTTTATACAAAATAATGATAATTTATACAAATATCGATAGCATATTTTAAAATATTTTAGCTCTCTAGGTGAAACTTATTTAGTAGAATCTCAGTTCTGCTGGGGTCCAGCCCTGGTGGATCCAGGGAAACTCGAAAGAGAGATGGCATCAGCTTCGATCAGGAAACAACTGATAGATTAAATATTAACTAGAGGCTTATAGAGTGGTTAAGTGAGGATAGCTCAGCAGGGAAATTCAGTGGAGAAAAGAGGCTGAATAACTTGGTTTATGTGGAAAACCAATAAAACTTCAAGACAAGAAGTTTGCACCACCCACGTAGGCCACAGGCGTCTTCCGGTTCTCCCGAGGGAAAGGAGACACTAAGGCCTCCCCAGTCAGATCTTAGAAGCCCAGGCAAAATTAGTAGGCTTGGCGGGCCTCCGCTCTCCAGATGGGAATTCAGCCAGAAGGTGAAATACAGAATTACATGAGGAGACCAGTCTTTCGAGGAACTTATCCCATTTTTTATTTTCCAGGGTCTGTTTTTATACACTGAGATGTTATACAAAAGTCACGTAGGGTCAGCAGTCCTGACTTTTATTAAAGTCAGGTGCTTCATACAAATGTATACAGAGGTCTTAGGGGTGTTACATCATCTTCTGGCCAGGGGGCCTGCTGACAATTTATGACCCTCTCCTTGTGACAGCAGTCAGTCAACCAGAACACTTATTTTTCCAGGGGTGATTATCTTTAAAACAGACGCCACCTTCCAAAGGTACCAGATAAAGTTACATTCCTATAGGGTGAGGGTGCAGTGGGTTTTAATTAAGGAAAGAATTTGCTTAGCCTAAGGTCTAATGTGATTAATATCAAAGATTAATACTTATTTCTTCTATGTATTCATTAATGTGTATAAGGGCAGGGGATGTGGAGACTTAGCAACAAACATTGGCTCAACAAATGAAAAACCCTTCACCAATACAATTTCTAATCAGCCCACTGGACTACAGTAATAATTTCCTAACTTCTCAAAATAATCTGTTTTTAGAAAGTTTAGAGCATCTCGTGCCTCTCACAGTTGGGAAGCTGTGAATAATCACATGTGGCCGGACAAGCCTGTCAGGCAGGCTAGAGAACCTTCAGAGGAGTTTGTAGGTTGAAAGACTCTTGTCACGCCCAGGAATTTTTATTAAATGGAGCCCTAAGTTAACTCTTTTTCAGAGAGAGGTGGTGGGGGACAGCCCCCCGTAAAGTCAGAGGTGTAGGTGAGAGCACAAAGCAGTAAAGTACGCAGACTCTGGTTTTGGGGGTAGATGCTCGAGAATTTCCAGGGGGACTCCTGAGGCTCGATCCCAGCTTTGCGTATGCTGAGCCTCCTTCCTCATGACATTTGCCATGGGCGGAGTTCTTCACGCTGGCTCCCGGCACAGTTCCTTTACACATTTTATGCCTCTGGTTACAGTTCTTTTGAAATATTTATTCCTTATTCATCTTTCAAGGTTGAAATCAATAAACGTTTTTCATAGAAGGGCATTTTGATCTTTAAAATTAATCTGATTTCTACCTGATTTCCATCACAATGTCAATTATGTAAGGTAATAATGATCAGCGGAGAAGGCAATGGCACCCCACTCCAGTACTCTTGCCTGGAAAATCCCAAGGATGGAGGAGCCTGGTAGGCTGCAGTCCAAGGGGTCGCTAGGAGTTGGACAGGACTGAATGACTTCACTTTCACTTTTCACTTTCATGCATTGGAGAAGGAAATGGCAACCCACTCCAGTGTTCTTGCCTGGAGAATCCCAGGGACGGGGGAGCCTGGTGGGCTGCCGTCTATGGGGTCGCACAGAGTCGGACACGACTGAAGCAACTTAGCAGCAGCAGCAGCAGCAGCAGCAGCAATAATGATCAGGGTTTGAGTTTGTCTCACATTTTTAGCAGAACAAAATATTAAGAGCAGATGCAGTTTGATGCATGATACTGGTTGCTTGGGGCTGGTGCACTGGGACAACCCAGAGGGATGGTATAGGGAAGGAGGAGGGAGGGGAGTTCGGGATGGGGAATACATGTATACCTGTGGTGGATTCATGCTGATGTATGGCAAAACCAATACAATATTTTAAAGTAATTAACCTCCAATTAAAATAAATTTATATTTAAGAAAATAAAAGAAAAATACACCATAAAAAAAAGGCAGATGCAATGCTTATCAATTAGCACAGATGTTGAAGTAGTTAAGACAAACCAACACAATATTGTAAAGTAAAAATAAAAAATAAAACACTTGTTCAAACAAAAAATAAGAATATACAGTAAAGTTCATTTTTAGAAAGCAGTCAGCACATGATAACATCATTGATGAGAAGAGATATTTCTAGTCAGAGGTAGAATTTAATCTTCTGCATGGAAGAAAGCAGTTTACTATTAAAGAATAAAATTATCTACTCAGAAAGAAAAAAAAATTGCAGAGATTCATAAGGTTGAGTAAACCCAATGTGAAATGAATCAATGAGCAGAGAAATGTCATAGCTATGAACTGCTGAATTGAAAACTGTTTTCAATTCCTTCACTCATATTTCAACAACATCTTACTGATATCTACATTTTTGCTCATTGTTTTGAAAATAACAAAACCAGTGAAGCACATCTTTGAGAGCTTCTTTCATCTGCTGGTTCCTTAAGGTGTAAATGAAGGGGTTTAGTAAAGGACCAACAGAGGTGCTGAGCACAGCTACAACTTTAGTTAAAGTCACACTTTTCTTAGCTGATGATTTCATATATGTAAAAATACAACTCCCATAAGTGATAGACCCAACAACCATGTGTGAGTAACAGGTGGAAAAGGCTTTTGTTGGTAGTTGAACAGAAGGCAATTTTAGAATGATTTTTTAAGATGTATGTGTAGGAGAGGACCACCAACAACAGAGTGACTACAAGTGTCACCACAACTAAGACAAAAGCCATCAATTCTGGGATATGTGTGTCTGTGTCAGAGAGCTGAAGGATAGGGGAAGTGTCACAGAGGAACTGGTCAATTATTTTGGAAGCATAGAAACCCAGCTTAAGTTCTAAGACCAAAGGAGGAAATATAATTAGGAAGCCAGTTATCCAAGAGCTGAGTATAAACTGATGGCACACTTTTCTATTCATAATGATTGGGTAATACAATGGCTTACAGATGGCAGCATAGCAGTCATAGGATATGGCAGCCAAAAGATAAAATTCTGTAGCTCCTAATAGAAGAAAAAATAACAATTGTGTTACACAGCCACTGTAAGAAATAGTTTTGTCTCCAGTCAAAAGGCTGATCAAGAATTTTGGAATGCAGGCAGTTGTGAACGAAATCTCCAAGAAAGAGAAATTTCGAAGGAAGAAATACATTGGAGTCCTGAGACAGAGATCCAGAAAGGTGAGGAGGATAATGATTAAATTCCCCCTTACACTCAGGATGTAGTTGAAAAATAGAAACAGGAAAATCACAATTTGCAATTGTGGGTCATCTGTCAGTCCTAGGAGTAGGAAGTCTATTTCCACTGAATGGTTCTTCATTTCCCCCCTCTTATCAAAGCTAAAGGAAACAAAAACTAAGTTACAAGTTAGAAAAGAGTTTTCTTCATTCTCAGCCATAGAATGTTCCATATTCAGAAACATACCTCTGTGCAAATATTTTCTCAAGTCTACTTTGATTCCATCAAAATGAATATGTTGGTCAATGTCAATCATTTATATAAATATGAGATTTTCTCCTTGACAGAAGTCCTACTTACCATTAATAGAAGACTAAATTATTTGAAAATTTTCTCTGCAATTCAGTGTCAATCATTGAGCCACCTTTGAAAGACCTTATCCTAACATATTATTTATATGTTCATATTTTCTGTTTTCTGAATCTAGCAAATATCTCATCATTTTTATAAATTGATAAAATTTATAAATTTTTTATAAATTTTAAGTTTTATAAAATTTATAAGTTCCATTTCTATTTCTTTCTTATGTACTTTGTTATTATCTTCTTTCAGTTATTTTCTTAACAGTCTTCCCTATTGGTCACAGGTAAAGAATCCACCTGCCAATGCAGGAGACTCAAGAGACACTGGTTTGATCCCTGGGTGGGGAAGATCCCCTGAAGGAGGAAATGGCAACTCACTCCAGTATTCATGCTAGGAAAATCTCATGGACAGAGGACCCTGGCGGGTTACAGCCCATGGGGTAGCAGAGACTCAGACATGACTGAGCACAGAGAGTGCATTTTCTTTACCTCCATTTGCTTGTCTCTCCATATACTTTATTAACAGGGCTTCCTTGGTGACTCAGCGCATAAAGAATCTGCCTGCAACAGAGGAGACCTGGCTTCCATCCCTGGGTCAGGAAGATCCCCAGGAGAAGGGAATGGAGACTCACTCCAGTATTCTTGCCTGGGAAATTCCATAGACAGAGGAGCATGGCCAACTACACTCCAGGGGATAGCAAATAGTTGTACATGAGCGAATGACTAACACTCTAAATTTCACATGAGAAAATTCTCAGTCATTAACAATCTTTAAATATATATGACTAAGGTAAAAACACAGAAAAACTAAAATTAGTATTTCTATATTAATCTTGCTTTTATTTTATTCAGTTTATAATAAACTTATGTTACTTTCCTTAATAGTCCACAGGTACATTGCTGCTACTGCTACTGCTAAGTCACTTCAGTCGTGTCCTACTCTGTGCAACCCCATAGCCAGCAGCCCACCAGGCTCCCCCGTAGCTGGGATTTTCCAGGCAAGAGTACTGGAGTGGGGTGCCATTGCCTTCTCTGATGTATACACTACCATATATCAAACACAGAGCTAGTGGGAAGCTACTGTATAGCACAACGTGTTACCCTGTGATGACCTAGAGGGGTGGGATGGGGACAGTGGGATGGTGGCTTAAGGAACAGAAGATACATGTATACATGTAGTTGATTCACTTCCTTGTACAGCAGAAATTGACACAAAATTGTAAAGCAATTATACTTCAATAAAAATAAAATAAGCACCCAATAGAAGGCATTTTTCACCTGTAATTGAAATATTTGTAATGTTAAAACTTCTTTTATAGGTACCGACAACTAGTTTCTATGGAAAATGCTTTAAGACAATGATTTTTAAACTAAACATACTCTAATTTGAGCAATAACAATAATGGTTAATCTCTGCTACAATTAGTTTTAATTTCATTAGATAGTGTATGCACAAATAAACTGGTAGCATCACCAAAAAATGTACTTACAAAAAAAAAAAAACACCTATGTATGAAGAATCTCAAGAAATTCCTGCTGTCTCTTCATTTCTGAAGCCAAAATTCAACATTTAAGCTTTGTCAAAGTGGAAAATTCTGGGTCAGAACTTAGGTGTTTAGCTCTGAGCACTGAAATCTTATTCCCTAAGAAGCACAATGAATCCACCATTTCTTAAAAAATATGTGAACACAGATTTGAATAATCTCATACCTTATTTTGGTTAAGATTTCCTGCCTTAACTGTGGACAATCATAGATTACATCTTATGTGTAGTGTTAATCATCATCCAGAGCCCTCAACACTTGCATACAGTTTTGAGTATGCAGTAAAAGAAAAGAAAGAAAATTCATAATCATACCAGAGAGAGATTCAGAGAACAGAAGCCATGAAAATAACAGAAATAAAAAGAGACTCAAGAATATCCACACATATTTACCTTACAGTTTGAAAATAATGAGAAATAATTTCAATAAAGAGCTAATTACCAATGTAAAATAATTGGTATGAAGAGTCCAAGGAATACTTAGCCAATAATTAGAAGTAGACAAATAAAGGTTCATGAAAGAAGACAACAAGAAACATCAGAAGGAACAGCTACCCAATCCAGTTTTCTGGCCTGGAGAATTCCATGGACTGTATTCCATGGGGTCACAGAGTTGGACATGACTGACTGACTTTCACTTCACTTTACTTCACAATGGTTATCAGGAATTTATAGACCAGTGGGGATGAGATTCTTTAGAAGGAGAAATTTCAGAGGAAAAAATATAGTAAAATGTTTAGGAAAAAATTCAGCAGGATCAAGAGGATAAGCTCTCAATCATAGTCTACATTATTACTCTTGCAAAATAGAAACAGGAAAATAACAATTTACAGTATGGTTAATCTGTCAGTCTAAGCTGAATGAACTCTATCTCCAGTCATTGGTTCTCAATTTTCTTTTATGTATTTATCAAAACCACATGATAACTAGTGAAAGGTAATATTAAACTGACAAGCAAAGAAAGAAACTTTTTCAGAATCCTATTTGTGAGCACCTATTTTTTTCTGCATAAGTATCATATGATACAGTTATGCAGCAAACTGCTTTTGAGATCATGATATTCTAAGACTTCTTTCCTGTTAATTTGTATAGTCCCTATTTGTCAAAACATATTTTTTTTTAATATTTCCAGTGTGACTCCTACAATAGGAATGTTTTAAAGAGTCAAGGCATATGTCCTTTGAATTATACTTTCTAATGATATTAAAAGAATAGTTGTAATATATTCTAAAGAGCTTCCCTAGTAGTTTAGTTGATAAAGAATCTGCCTGCAATGCAGAAGACCTGGGTTCAATTCTTGGGTCAGGAATATCCCTGGAGAAGGAAATGGCAACCCACTCCATCATTCTTGCCCAGAGAATCCTATGGACAGAGGAACCTGGCAGGCTACAGTCCATGGGGTTGCAATAGTCAGACATGACTTAGCGACAAAACCACCACCAATATATTCTAAATGTTTGTTGCTCAGCTGTTAAAGTATCCGCCTGCAATGCAGGAGACCTGGGTTCGATCCTTGGGTTGGGAAGATCCCCTGGAGAAGGGAAAAGCTAGCCAGTCCAGAATTCTGGCCTGGAAAATTCCCATGGACTCTAGTCCATGGGGGCACAAAGAGTCCTACTTTCTCTTAAGAAGTTCTACCTAAATTTGACAAGCTGTGCTACATATTCAAGACAATTAAAAACAACAATAACACTAGTAAACTATTGGGGAATCAGAATTCAGAGGTCAGTGCTAATGGGAGGTGATATATCATAGACTATTAGAAGTAGTAGAGAAGATTGAGAATATAACTTTAATCTTCCTGGAATTGGGAAGAGAAGACCTCAATAATGCTAGGTCCTTATTAGGAGTGTCAGTGTATCTTTTATGGTAAGTAACTATTGAAAATATTGAAATGAAGCATTTCAGAGTACTCTAATGAAAAATTAATGGCTCAACTGGAAGGCAATGTATTTTTAATCAAACTCTATCTTGGTTAACACATAACAGAATCATAACTTGAGAATATTGAGAGATTCTTAATCTTTTCCTATGTTAGACTGTCTCAATATGGAACATGCATACATATATATAACATATATATATATTATTTTCACTTATGTGCTCTTAAAACTTACAGAAGTTATATAATGCTCCATGATCATTATATCTATTTTCTCAAAATGGAAAATGTAGATATACAAATAATCAAGAGAAAATTTAATTATTTTACTCTTTCAAAAATACTATTCATGGATAAAATATGTTTTAATGTTCACCTCATTACCAAGCTGAACAGAAATCTTTAAAATAATCCAATCAATTACATAATTTATGTATATTTCTCACTGACTACATTTTATTCTATTCTTTTAGATAGTATTCAAATCAAGACCCATAGTTAAAGTAAAAAAGAAGTAAAAAATATATTATGGTTTAATGCTTATATATTTCTGGCAAAAAATCATCAAACATACTGTGTACCTGTGAAAAATTTTTAATTTATTTTAATTGGCTAATTACTTTACAATATTGTGGTGGTTTTTGCCATACATTGACATGAATCAGCCTCTGTGAAAATGTTTTAATCATATTTCATATTTTAAATTTTAGTCAAACATAGAAATTGCTTTGATGAAAAAAATCCTGATCATTACCAACAAAGGTATAATAGGAATATTTTTTTAATAGGAATATTAAGTATAGGAATTTCAAAATTACTTAAGGAAGGAAAAATTCAGTTATTCCACTAATTTGGTTTAATTGTTAAGAGATATAGGCATATATTTTTATGTCCATGTGTATGACACTCTTAAAGAAATGAATACATTTTGTTAGCATTGTTCTCCTTCATTTAACAGATATTTACAATCACTCTCCAATTAGCTTCAGAAGTGTCCCAAGTTATTGAAGGGGGTGCTTATTGGGTATGTAAACATTGTATTTCATTTTTAATTTTAATTTTAAAATAAACCAGCAAGATAATGCACTTTTCTTTCATAATTCAACTATTATAAAACTTAACAATTCTCAAATAGAAACTAAACAACTAGTTCCTAGGGAAAGTCACATAGCAATCATTTTTTAAAATATTTCCTAATTTGAATAAAAACTCTAATGTTTAATCTCTGCTACACGTTTCTTTCAGCTCATTAAATAGATTATGCATGAATAAATTGGTTGTATTACAAAATATAAATTAATGTTAATATTTAACCTCAGACATGCAGATGACACCACACTTATGGTAGAAAGCAAAAAATAACTAAACAGCCTCTTGAAAGTGAAAGAGAAGAGTGAAAACGTTGACTTAAAACTCAACATTAAAAAGACTAAGACCATGGCATCTGATCCCATCACTTCATGGCAAATAGATGGGGAAACAATGGAAACAGTGACAGACTTTATTTTGGGGGCTCCAAAATCACTCTCATGCCTGTGGCCAAAATCCCTCCTGGATGGAGGAGCCTGGTAGGCTGCAGTTCATTCAGGTGTCCAACTGTGTGCGACCCCATAGATGTCGGCCCACAGGCTCAGCCATCCCTGGGATTCTCCAGGCAAGAACACTGGAGTTTGCCATTTCACTTTCAATGCATTGAAGAAAAGTGAAATGGCAACCCACTCTAGTGTTCTTGCTCTGGAGAATCCTCAGGGACAGGGGAGCCTGGTGAGCTGCCGTCTCTGGGGTTTTCCAGAGGGAGGAGGGAGGAGGGTTCAGGATGGGGAACACATGTATACCTGTGGCAGATTCAAAATCGCTGCAGATGGTGAATTATGTAAATTTTAAAAAAAAATAAAACTTGCTCCTTCCTTGGAAGAAAAGCCTTCTCTGACCAACCTAGACAGCATATTAAAAAGCAGAGACATTACTTTGCCAACAAAGGTCCATCTAATCAAAGCTGTAGTTTTTCCAGTAGTCATGTATGGATGTGAGAGTTGGACTATAAAGAAAGCTGAGAGCCAAAGAACTGATGCTTTTGAACTGTGGTTTGGAAAAGACCCTAGAGAGTCTCTTGGACTGCAAGGAAATCAAGCCAGTCAATCCTAAAGAAAATCAGTCCTGAATATTCATTGGAAGGACTGATGTTGAAGCTGAAACTCCAATACTTTGGCCACCTGATGTGAAGAGCTGACTCAGTAGAGAAGACCCTGATGCTGGGAAAGATTGAAGGCAGGAGGAGAAAAGGACAACAGAGAATGAGATGGTTGGAAAATCACCGAAGGACAGGAGTTTGAGAAGGGGACAACAGAAAATCCCATGGATGAAGATCTGGTTGGATGGGGTCATCACAGGACTGGGTGATGGACATTTCATTTTCATGTTTGAGAAAGAAATGCAAAGTGTTCTTGCCTGGAGAATCCCAGGAGCTGGTGGGCTGCCATCTATGGATAGGAAGCCTGGCATGCTGCAGCAGCATGGAAGCCTGACATGCTGCAGTCATGGGGTCGCCAAGAGTTGGACACGACTGAGTGACTGAACTGAACTGAACTGAACCTAAATATAAATGTAATATAATATTTACATTGCTTGCTACATTAAATATAACTTACATAAAACTAGTTTATATTCCTAATAACTAAAACTCAAAGAGAAAAGAAACACTTTGAAAACTTGGAATAACTACTTTCATATAATCAGAGGAAAAGGAAGAGATGAGAAAAAAGTTTCTATTGAAGAACAGGAAGAAAATTAGCTTCATTGAAACAAGGCTTTTGTAAAAATAACTGTGAAAAGAGAGAAGGATGATTATCAAATGTAATAAAAGGGAGGAAACTACAATTATATACACTATTATTTTTATTATAGACACCTTCATTTATTTCCTTAATACATCATGCAATAACATATTCACTTGTTTGAAAAAGAAACAACTGTGTGTATTATATTCACTAAAGATTTTTTTCACTTGTTGGTTCTGTAAGCTATAGATGAAAAGATTCAAAAGCGTGGCAATGGAGGTATTGAGTAGTGCTATTCCCTTTTAAAAACATTCTCTTTGACTGATGGTTTAACATACATGAAGATGCAGCTGCGATTAGAAAAGAATATCACAATCATGTGAGGACATGTTGAAAATGCTTTTTTCCTCTGCTTAGTTGAAGGGATTTTCAGAATTGTTAACGCAATATAGGTACATGATATGAATACCATTGACAATGGGACCACAAGAGTCATCAAAGCAGAAATGAATCCCATTGTCTCAGTGAGCTGTGTGTCTGAGCAGGAGATCTGCAGGAAGGTAGTTGGGTCACACATGAAATGATCAACAATGTTGGAAGCACAAAAGCCAAGGTTTAGGGTTAAAAGGAGAGGTACAAAGATGATCAAAAAGCCAGCAATCCAACAACAGAAGATAAGAAGTGTGCAGATTTTACTGTTCATGATGGCTGTATAATGCAGGGGCTTATGGATGGCAACATAGCAGTCATGGGACACAGCTGCCAACAAGTAAAATTCAAATGCTTCAAGTAATAAGCTAAAAACAACTGTGCAATACAACCATTATAGGAAATAGTTTTGTCCTCCATTTCCATAATAATTAGAAATTTAGGGATGCATGTAGTAGTAGTAGTAGTCGGAGAAGGCAATGGCACCCCAGTCCAGTACTCTTGCCTGGAAAACCCCACTGATGGAGGAGCCTGGTAGGCTGCAGTTCATGAGGTCGCTAAGAGTCAGACACGACTAAGTGAATAATTCAAAAGGAAAAAATTCTTTCACTTTGAGATGAGGATCACTTTCATGCTTTGGAGAAGGAAATGGCAACCCACTCCAGTGTTCTTGCCTGGAGAATCCCAGGACAGAGAAGCCTGGTGGGCTGCCGTCTTCTGGGGTCCTTCTTCAGCACAGAGTCAAACACAACTGAAAGACTAGATCTTAGCATCAGCAGCATTTCATGCAAACAGCAGCAGAAATGGTAGTAACAAAGAATATTTCTAAAAAGGAAATATTCTGAAGAAAAAAATATATAGGGGTCTTGAGGTGAGGATCCACCATGGTGAGAGTGATGATGGTGAGGTTACCAGTGATGCTTAAAAAGTAGGTGAGAAGTAGGAAGATAAATAATACAATTTTCATTTGTGGATCATCAGTCAAACCTGCCAGGATAAACACTGTCATTCTTGTGTGATTTCCCATTAATGCCCCTCTTGATGAAAGTGAAAGTGGAGAGTGAAAAGTTGGCTTAAAGCTCAACATTCAGAAAACGAGGGACCCACCACACAGAGGGAAAAAAAGATGGTGCCTGGAAAGGAAGAAAACAATGTTCCCATTTGGAAAATGACAAGGGAGATAACTAGTGTCTAAGGTAGAGTTAGAAAATTGAAATTTCAGATGGGAAACACACTGCTCCTTCATGTTATAAAAATGGTTAATGCCAGGAAGAACAATCCTTTGCATTTCCAGGGTATCTGGACAGTTGATTCAAAGTTTCCCTTCTAATTTGACCACTGAAAAATACATGTGATCATATTAATCGTTGGTTGATTTTAAGTGAATAAATTCAAGGAAATTTAAGCAGACTATTAAAGCATAGAAACACGTTTTTCCACCCTTAATTTTGGACAAGAATTATGATGGATGTGATTTTCTGTTTTGCATAAGAGCGTTTTCCAGCCTTAATTTTGTACAAGAATTATGATAGAAGTCATTTTCTATTTTGCTTAAGAGGACCTGAATACATGTCATCACTCCATGTTTTGTATTTAACGCAAACACACACACACACACACACACACACACCCCTAGCTATCATCAATAAATAAGACTAGTACACTTTTGCCATTGTACTCAATCAAACTCAAATTTCTGATTAATGTTTCATTTACTTTCATGGCAAATGAGATCCAGTTTTATGTATATGAATATGAGACATCAGGAATATACTTATTTGGTGTCCTTACTGGTATTTCCATTTCCTTTGATATCTATCACCATCCTCATCCTCTCCAGTTTGTGTTCTTAAAAAAATATAAGCAAGACTATTCTGATGACCTGAATATATAACAAGAAAACAGCAGTTTTCCTCTACATGGTTTGACTCTAAGAGTAGGTCAGCTAAAGTGAAAATGAAAAAAAAAAAAAAAGGCAGGATTTAGGAATGGATAGAAATGCATAACTATGTACTCAGAAATTACATGAGGTGTCAGAATTAAAAGCAAGAGAAAGATAAAGACAAAGTTTATGGAAATCTAGAAAGGTAAGTTGGGTTTTTAGTGATAAGACAGTGAATTTGAGGAAAGCTATTAAAATTGTGTAAATCATAAGTAAAATTTAATAAAAATTAAAACTGTAAATATTATTAAAATGTGCAACTTAGTATATAAAATTAATAAATAAAATTTACAAGAAGAAAGTAGGTACCATTGAAAATTTCTCCATCTACTTGTTATTTACATTTGCCATTTTATTCTTTGTCTACAGCACAGACTAAAAACGATGACCAGTTTTGAGATCAACACACCTAAGAGATGAGGAGTAAGTATTTGATAAATTTCAAACACACAATAAATCTCAGAATTGTTGACAAAGTTTATGAGGCATACATTTCCATATCATAAGAATATTAAAATGTATGGCTAACATGTAAGTTATGAAATATTACCTAGATATAACTATTTTCAATGACAGGCATATTTCAAGTGAGAGTGAATCGTTTAGGGTTGTATAGCTAGCAACTGGGGAATGGGATGAAGAGCTGAAAGAGTGTATTTTCTAAATTTGTCTTCATAGATGTGTCAAAGTTTGTATAAATAGTTTTAGACCAAATATAGCATATTTCTTAAACAAAAAAAAAATGATTAATGATATCTCTAGGGAAATGTAACTTCCTTGGTATCTTCCTCATCAAATACATAAAATGATCAAGTTTTTGTGATGGGAGACAGAGAAGACTATGTTTTCTCTGTTTAGAATATCCAGGTTTATTTCTAATCTCTGAAACATATGTTATTATTGAAAATACAACTATACAAATAAAAATAATCATATATGGACAAATGAAAGTTGTTTTCAGTAATATCCAGAGGAATTTATAGGAGAATTCTAAGATAAAGAAATAAGATCTGCTGTCGAAATCATGCAGTTAATAATGTAGATAAATATAGGTAAAGGAAGAGACTATTATTTTTCCTGGACAGTCACTTTATATGCAAATAATTATGGAGCAATCAATAATAAATGTTTATTTACACACATGACTCAATGACAAAAATTGTCACAATGCATATACTAAACACCTAAATATAAATTTACCATATCAAATTATCTTTCTTCAACTTCAACAATTTAACACAGAAACTCTCCCCAACACACACTGTAAAAAATAAACAAATAAAGTTCAATTACAAAACCATTAGAAATCAGCCTATGAATGCAATAATGTTTAGTTGTATTAGCTATTATGAAAGGGAAATATATTTGAAAAGGAAAAGTTTCTCAATAATAAATCACCTGTGTATTCTATATGCCTTTCCTAAAACAATTTTTAAAAGATTGGAAAAGTGAGGTTAATGTTTAATGATAAAAATAGAACAAAAGTGAATTAAAACATATCTAAAAGGAAATCCAGTTTTTAAATTTAAAATTTTTCACATACCAATTCTTTTCATGTTTTTCAGTGCTAAATCAGTCTCCCCAAAATACTTAAAATTTCAAACAATTTTTAAGAAGATATATACACAGATTTATTCAGACAAAATCATCTGTGCCCAGTAGTTAATACTTCTATCATCATGCTGAACAGAGCACACTGATATTCCATTCTTCTCTGAACGGATCTCACTCAACTCCTCAACATACGATTCTTCTCTCAGATCATTTTAAGGCTACTTTGTGCATGTTTTGATTAGCACTTTGTTTTCCTTCAGGTTTTGGATTATTGTATTAAATTTTTCCATTACTAAATGAACAATCTAGAAGAAATGGACAAATTCTTAGAAAAGTACATAAATAAATACATATTTATGTATTGAATTTTTTTTAAGTATCACCCCAAATGCCATAAAATAAAGCAACACTTGACCCATGGAGTATTTATGCTTTCTGTGCTCTGTAGGAAGATACCTAAAATTTGTGTATTATTCTTAGGAGGATAGGAAATCTAAGAATACCAATTGCAAAGATCAAACATTTATTATTCAAATGTTCTCCCCAGGCACTAAATATTTTTAATATATGTATTAAATATATTTATTTAATATATAATTTTAAAAAATATTTATATATTAAAATCTCATATATATTTAACTATGTTTTGAAATCCCAAACATCTCAGTAAAAGAAAAGATTGCTTATGTTGATAACAAGAAGTAACAATATAAGATGATTAGCCAAAACATTAAGAAAATTTTTAATTCTCCAAACTCATGTTTTCAAATCCCAAACACATCAGTTTCTTTTGGAAACTGTTTTTTCTCCCAATAGTCTTTGTGATATTTTTTATTTGATATGCAACTAAAGGTTCATAATAAGATAAGATTCTTAGCTTCTCCAGTTTTAAACATTATACCTCAGTATAAATGCAGTATCATTAATTCTCCAGACACACCTAGCATTTCATGTCCCATATTACCTCAGTTTCTTTTTCGAAAACTGTTTTCTCCAAATAGTCTTTGTGATATTTTTAATTTGATCTTCAACAGAAGGTTCACAGTAACTAAGCATTCTCCACTTCTACAGTTTTAAACCCTTTATGTATGTCTATACCTGGCCAATCATGCAACATGTTGCAGCCATGTGCCAAAATTCTGTCCAAAGGACATAAATGGAGATACCTGTGCAAATTTCAGGGATCATACTCTGAAAAATGGAATTTTCACTCCTCTTCCTCTTGATCCCCCTTACTGCTGAAATGCAGATGTGATGGCAAGCTGTTGGAGACATGGCTATGATCAATTACAGTAGAAATGATGAATAAACAAGATAGAACACACATAGGTTCTTGACAGGACTGTAGACCATACCAACATAAAGACAGAATCACATTATGGGGGAGTTTTAGCATACCAAATGAGAGGATAATAGACAGGAAGGCTAGGGGCAGGAGAAAATAGGCTGCAACTGTCAGATAGTTTTTTTTTATCTTTCTTAAGCAAAAGGAGAAACAAAGCTACAAGTGCCAGATTTTTTTCCCCTTCTCACTCCAGTACTTTGGCCAGCCTCATGCAAAGAGTTGACTAATTGGAAAAGACTCTGATGCTGGGAGGGATTGGGGCAGGAGGAGAAAGGGACGACAGAGGATGAGATGGCTGGATGGCATCACCAACTCAATGGCCATGTGTTTGAGTGAACTCTGAGAGTTGGTGATGGACAGGGAGGCCTGGCGTGCTGCAATTCATGAGGTCACATAGAGTCGGACACGACTGAGTGACTAACTGAACTGAACTGATACAAAATTAAAAAGAGGTTTTTAAAAAATTCTGTGTTGCAATGATGACACCTGGTTCCACCTGAACTTGACTTTTCTCAAACCTGGAGCTAACCAATGAGTTTTCCTTGTGGAAATGTTTTCCTTAAGCTATGTTAATGAGCTAGGTATTTACCCTAGATACCAGACCACCTGACTCGCCTCTTGAGAAATCTGTATGCAGGTCAGGAAGCAACAATTAGAACTGGACACGGAACAACAGACTGGTTTCAAATCAGGAAAGGAGTACATCAAGGCTGTATATTGTCACCTTGCTTATTTAACTTATATGCAGAGTACTCATGAGAAATGCTGGGCTGGAGGAAGCACAAGCTGGAATCAAGATTTCCAGGAGATATATCAATAACCTCAGATAAGCAGATGACACCACCCTTATGGCAGAAAGTGAAAAGGAAATAAAGAGCCTCTTGATGAAAGTGAAAGAGGAGAGTGAAAAAGTTGGCTTAAAGCTCAACATTCAGAAAACAAAGATCATGGCATCTAGTCCCATCAGTTCATGACAAATAGATGGAAAAACAGTGGAAACAGTGGCAGACTTTATTTTTTTTTTTTTTTGGGGGGACTCCAAAATCACTGCAGATGATGACTGCAGCCATGAAATCAAAACACTTACTCCTTGGAAGAAAAGTTATGACCAACCTAGATGGCATATTAAAAAAGAGACATTACTTTGCCAACAAAAGTCCATCTAGTCAAGGCTATGGTTTTTCCAGTAGTCATGTATAGATGTGAGAATTGGACTGTAAAGAAAACTGAGTGCTGAAGAATTGATGCTTTTGAACTGTGGTGTTGGAGAAGACTCTTGAGAGTCCCTTGGACTGCAAGGAGATCCAACCAGTCCATCCTAAAGGATCTGTCCTGAATATTCAGTGGAAAGACTGATGTTGAAACTGAAACTCCAATACTTTGGCCACCTGATGCAAAGAGCTGACTCATTTGAAAAGACCCTGATGCTGGGAAAGATTGAAGGTAAGAGGAGAAGGGGACAACAGAGGATGAAATGATTGGACAGCATCACCAACTCAATGGACATGAGTTTGAGTAATCTCCAGGAGTTGGTGATGGACAAGGAGGCCTGGTGTTCTGCAGTCCATGGGGTTACAAAGAGTCGGACACAATTGAGTGACTGAACTGAACTGAACTGAACTATCTTTTTTCAAGTCTGTTCCAACTAAGACTAGAACTGATAATGGCTCAACAAACCAGTATGTTTTACTCATACAATTATTCTCCTAATCTATGTTAATAAGACTATGTATTTGCTTGGAAACCTGCCTTTCTTCAAGATTCATGTCAATTGTTTTATGGCCCAGGATGACTCACCTTGAGCCAATGTTGTCTCAAAATGCATGTTGTGGGTGAGAGGCCTGTTGCCTCTATCTGAGTTTTGAGATATTTCCTTTCTCTAATTAGCAGCCTGCTTGTAGGTATATAGTTCAGTTCAGTTCAGTCGCTCAGTTGTGTCCGACTCTTTGTGACCCCATGAATTGCAGCACACCAGGCCTCCCTGTCCATCACCATAACTTTCTGCTAAAGACAAGCAGGGGGGCACTCTTTCTGCCTGATTCTGATGTCTATGTCAGAAGATTTCTCTATCTCTTTTATACTTTTAATAAAAATTGATTACACAAAAGCTCTGAGAAATCAAGCCTTATCACTGGCCCTGGATTGAATTACTCTCCTGCAGCCAAGAATCTTGGCATCTTTAATGGCTCAGCAATAACCTTTCACAGCATGACTATTAAAGATACAAACAAATTATTTTTTTCTTTATATGCTATGCTATTTTTCTCATACTATATAAAATATATATTTTCAAAACCTGTTTACTGGACTGATATTTCATATTTGTTTAACTTGTTTATTCTGTCCATGTGTCTTCTCTCATGATCCTTTATTTTATGATTATAATTAATGGATATGTATGTCTTTAATCCTTACAGGCAAGTTTGGCCTTGGAGTACAAAATGAAGCAGGGCAAAGGCTAACAGAGCTTTGCCAAGGGAACACACTGGTTATATCAAACACCCTCTTCCAACAACACAAAAGACGACTCTACACATGAACATCACCAAATGTTTAATACTGAAATCAGACTGATTATATTCTTTGCAGCCAAAGATGGAGAGGCTCTATACAGTCAGTAAAAACAAGACCTGGAGCTGACTGTGGCTCAGATCATCAATTATTGCAATGTTCAAATTTAAATTGAATATGGTAGGGAAAATCACTAGGTCATTCAGGTATGACCTAAATCAAATCTCTTATGATTACACAATGGAAGTGATGAATAGATTCAAGGGATTATACCTGTTAGGTTGCCTGACGATCTATGGATAGAGATTCATGACATTTTAAAGGAGGCGGTGAACAAAACCATCCCCAAGAAACAGAAATGGAAGAAGGCAAAATAGTTGTCTGAGGAGGCCTTACAAATAGCTGAGCAAAGAAGAGAAGTGAAAGGCAAAGGGAAAGATATACCCAACTGAATGCAGAGTTCCAAAGAATAGCAAGGGGATATAAGAAAGCCTTCTTAAGTGAACAATGAAAAGAAATAGAGGAAAACTATAGAATGTGAAAGACTAGAGATCTCTTTAAGAAAATTGGAGATATCAAGGGAACATTTCATGCAAAGATAGGCACAATAAAGGACAAAAAATGCTCAAAGACCTAACAGAAGCAGAAGATATTAACAAGAGGTAACAAGAATATACAG
Organism: Bos mutus; assembly: GCF_027580195.1. Classification (NCBI taxonomy): domain Eukaryota; kingdom Metazoa; phylum Chordata; class Mammalia; order Artiodactyla; family Bovidae; genus Bos; species Bos mutus. Next base: position 72,550,034 of record NC_091621.1, on the reverse strand, counting down.
AAGAACTGTACAAAAAAAGTGCTTAATGACTCAGATAACCATGATCATGTGGTCATTCACTTAAAGCCAGACATCCTGTGCATGGCTCAAGTGGGCCTTAGGAAGCATTACTACAAACAAAACTAGTAGAGGTGATGGGATTCCAGCTGAGCTATTTCAAGTCCTAAAAGATGATGCTGTTAAAGTGCTGCATTTATTATACCAAGCAAATTTGGAAAATTCAGCAGTGGTCACAGGACTGTAAAAGGTGATTTTTCATTCCAATCCCAAAGAAAAGCAATACCAATGTTTAAACTACCTTAAAATTGCATTTATTTCACATGCTAGAAAGATTATGTTAAAAATCCTTTAAAAAAGGCTTCAACAGTACTTGAACTGAGAATTCCAGATGTGGAAGCTGGATTTAGAAAAGGCAAAGGAACCAGGGATTATATTGCCAGCATACACTGGGTCATAGAAAAAAATAAACAATTCCAGAAAAACATCGATTTTTGCTTCATTGACTATGCTAAAGCCTTTGACTGTGTGGATCACAACAAACTGTGGAAAATACTTAAAGATGGAATACCAGACCCCCTGGAATGGAATGCCTGCCTCCTGTATGCAGTTTAAGAAGAAACATTTAGAACTGGACATGGAACAATGGACTGGTACAAAATTCAAAAAGGAGTATGCCAAAGCTGTATATTGTCACTCTGCTTTTTAAACTTATATGCAGAGTACATCAAATGAAATGACAATGGATGTCTCACAATCTGGAATCAAGATTTCCAGGAGAAATATCAGCAACTTCAGATATGGAGATAATACCACTTTAATGGCAGAAAGCAAAGAGGAACTAAAGAGCCTCTTGATGAAAGTGAAAGAAGAGAAAGCTGGATAAAACTCAACATTCAAAAAACTAAGATTATGGCATGAGTCCCATCACTTCATGGCAAATAGATAGGGAAAAAGTGGAAGCAGTAACAGACTTTATTGTCTTGAGCTCCAAAATCACTGCAGAAGGTGAGTGCAGCCATTAAATTAAAAGACACTCGCTCCTTGGAATAAAAGCTATGAGAAACCTAGACAGAAACATCATTTTGCTAACAAAATCCATAGAGTCAAGCTATAATTTTTCCAGTAGTCATGTATGGCTGTGAGTGCTGAATCATAAAGAAGGCAGAATGCCAAAGAACTGATGCTTTCAAACTATGTTTCTGAAGAAGATTCTTGAGAACCCTTAGTCAGCAAGGAGATCAAACCTGTCAACCCTAAAGGAAATCAGTCCTGAATATTCATTGGAAGGACTGATGCTGAAGTTGAAGCTCCAATACTTTGGGTACCTGATGTGAAGAGGTGATTGATTGGCAAAAAGCCTGATGCTGGGAAATACTGAAGGCAGGAGGAGAAGGGGATGACAGAGGATGAGATGATTAGATATTATCACACACTCAATGGGCATGAGTTTGAGCAAACTCCAGGAGATAATGAGGAACAGGGAAGCTTGGCATGTTGCAGTCCAAAGAGTCAGACACAACTGAGCAACTGAACAAGAGCCAACTCTGATAGTTTTCTTTTTTCATATTTTCTAGTTCCTTGTTAAAATTATCACTCTGTTCATCTATTGTTTCCCCTAGTTCAGTTAACATTTTCATTACTAATATTTTGAACTGTTTATCTGTTAAATTATTTTTTTCATTTCACTAGTTGTTTGTTCAAATTTCTTTTGTTTGATTTGAAACAAATTACTCCATCTTCTTGTTGCTTAAATTTCTGTCTTTATGAAATCCGGTGAAACAGTCATATCTATCCCTGTCTTGAAGGCTGTCTTGTGTGGGTGCATCACTAGACAGTCTGTGTGTGCCTAATGACTTTGGTCAGAGATCTGGATCAGAAGTGAGTACAAATCTTATTTCCCCTGGACTGTGCTGGCGGCTATCAACTTGGTGGGATGGCAGTTGGAGATGAAGGGGCTAGAATCAGAGCCAGATGTAAGCTGGGGCTTTTTCTATGGTCAGAGGCCAACACAGCCCCATCAATATGTGGACTGTCCCTTGGTGCTGAAGAAGAAGCACTGAGGGTCAGGTTATATCTGATTTCCTGTTCCATTTAAGTGTGTGCTCTCCCTGCCTCTCATCATCAACACCTTTATCCAGAAGGGGCTAGAGCTGGAGTAAGAGGGGCCAGAATGGGCACCTGTTGCAGGCCAGGGTGTGTTCTTGGGGGGCTCTGGCACACTAGTATTCAAGACTGGACCTGATATGTTACCTCTATGAGTACCACCAGCAAAGGCCACCCCTACCTTTTTCAGATGTAGTACCAGGTCTTAATTGACTTTATCCCCTTGCCCTAGTTGGGAGCTGCACCATGGAGCAAGAGGGGCTGAAGTGAACACTTGACATTGGCCAGGGCACACATGTGGCCAGTATGGGAAAATGACCAGAGTCCCAGGCAGTCTCAATCTGCCTCTTCCACCTTGTTTCAGGAGCAAGCAAGTATATCTGCTCTTCACAGAGTCTAAGATTCTCAAAGCCCTGCAGCCAGCTCCATAGGGTTTTCAAGTCAGCCAAGGAAACTTGTTTTCCCAGTGTTAGACTCTAGGACTGTGGTGGATATGTGGTTCAAACTGCTCACTCCCCAGAGAGGACTTCTGAGTCCATGTAACCTCTCCCCTTTTCAGTGTCCCCTACTAAGGCTGCAGTTCCCTACCTGATTGCTTCTTTTTCCTTCCTACCTGACTCTGAGGGGATTTTTCTTTACACCTTTAGTTGTATAGCAATCTTTCTGGCAGTCTCCAATTTGTTTTTAGTGAGAATTGTTCCATAGGTAGATGTGTTTTTGAATGTATTCATTGGGGGAGGTGAGCTCAGCATCTTCCTACTCTTGACATTTTAATCTCCCTAAGTAATTTGTTTTAAAAATAGTACTTCATATCTTTTAATCCCCTTCACCTATTTTAACCCTCCACCAACTCCTCTTCCCTTTGGTAACCCTAGTTTCTTCTCTGTATCTGTCAGTCTTTTCTGTTCTGTTAAATTTGTTTTATCTTTGATTCCACATATAAGTGAAACATTTGGCATTTGTCTTTCTCTGTCTGACTTACTTCCTTAAGTATAATACCCTTCAGCTTCATCATGTTTCCACAAATGACAAAATTTCATTTCATTTCGTGGTTGAGTAATACTCAATTGCCTATATACAGGCACCCCTTCTTCCTTATCCATTCATCTCTTGATGGACTTTAGGTTATTTCCATATATTGGCTACTATAAATAATGCTACTATGGAACATTGGGGTGCATCTATTTTTTTTCAAATTAGTGTTTTTGCTTTCTTTAGATAAATATTCAGGAGTGGAATGGCTGGATTGTATGGATAGTTCTATTTTTAATTTTTGAGTAATCACCATGATGTTCTCCACAATGGCTGCATCAGTTTAAATTCACATCAACAGTGCACCAGGGCTGCCTTTCCCCCACATTCTCACCAACATGTATTATTTACTGTCTTTTTGATGATAGCCATGCTGATTGGTTTGACATGGTATCTCATTGTGGTTTTGATTGGCTTTTTCCTGATGATCAGGGATGTAGAGCACCTTTTCATGGGCCTGTGGGCCATCTGTATGTCTTCTTTGGGGGGAAAATAAATGTCTATTAAGGCCCTCTGTCCAATTTTTAATTGAATTGTTTGCTAAGGAATGGCAACTCAGTCCAGTATTCTTACCTGGAGAATCTCATGGACAGAGGAGCCTGGTGGCCTATAGTCCATAGGGTCACAAAGAGCTGGACATGACTGAAGTTACTTAGGCATCATGCACTGTTTCTGGGATTTCTATTCTGTTTCCATTGATCTCTGTGTCTTTTTTTTTTTTTTTTTTTTTTTTGTTTGACCATACTGATTTGATGACTGTAACTTTATAATATGGTCTGAAGTAAACGAATGTGAGATCTCCAGCACTGTTCTTTTTTTCTGAAAATTTCATTGACTATTTGGGATCTATTGTCATTCCATAAAATTTTAGGATTATTTGTTCTAATTTTGTGAAAAATGTCATAATCTTAACAGGTATTTTATTAAATTTATAGATAACTTTGGGTAGTATGTGGATATATTAAAAATAATTAATTCTTTTAATCCATAAATACAGAATATATTTCCATATATCTGCATCATACTCAATGCCTTTCATCAATGTTTTATACTTTCAGAATTAGAAATATTTCACAACACTGGTTAAAATTACTTCTTGAGCAATTTATTCTTTTTGATGCAATTATTAATAGGATTGTCTTCTTGATTTTTCTTTCTAGTAGCTTCACTGAGCTTTCATTTGCTCTTATGCATAATGATAATAAATTTTATATCACACAGTTGTTTCCAAAATTATATGATTTACATAAAACACCTACCAGTTTCTGTCATTTATGGAGTAGTCAATAAACAGAGTTTTTATCTCTAATTCCATATTTGTTGTTCAGCCTACTTCAGTAGAGATGAAAAGGTGAAAGCATTTAAGAATAAATGCTTTTAGGATAAGGATAGGATAGGATAAATTAAGGATAAAGTAGTTTAGCATTTCACATGTAAGCCTTCTTAAGAAGTAAGTTGTACTTCTATTTAAAAGCTTATGTTAGAGATATAATTTAATCAAAAACAAACAAAAAGTAGTAGAAAATTCTCTGAGGATTCAGGATTCCAAGGTGATGGTACCAGCATGATTAGAAATAATCAAATTGATATTTCATAGACAAACTGAAATAATGAAGATGACAGATGATGTAACTTTAATCTACCTTGGTACAGAAAGAAATAGGAATTGGGACATTTTAGTTTAAAACTGCTGGATCCTTATCAAGAGTTTCAGTACATGCTCTATGTTAAATACAGTGTAGATGATAGAACTTTAAAATATATATAATATTTCAGAATAGCTCAATGATAAAGTAGTGGTTTAATTTGAACTTATGTTTTCAAAGGACATTCCTCCCAATTAGCACATAACAGAATAAAATTAGTCAGGAATTTAGAGTGTTAAGTCTTATTTAAATTTGATTGTCTCAAAATGTATATTTGTATGTTCTTCAACTTTTGTGTTCTTAAAATTTCTAAAAGTTTAATAATGCTTTAGAGTCATTAGCTCTACTTTCACAAAATGGATAAAAATGATACTTAAATTATCACCAAAAATGTAATAATTTGTTTAAATATACATTTTCCCTAAAATTATGTTTAAGACCCAAATAGCCTTTAAAATATAGTTCATTTTATGGTTTTTAAATAAACATATAAAATTGTCTGGTCAATTACATATTATATGTAGTTTTCTTCCTGCCTATCATTTATTTTGCTCAAAAGATAATGTTCAAATATACTTTCTTATAAAGAACTAATTTCTAAAGAATGTATTAAAACAATAATCATATTTTAATAAACATTTAAAATATGAATATGAACATTATATTAATTTATGTTTTAATTTTCAATTATTTTTTAAATAGAATATGCATTAATAAATTAGTAGTATGAAAAATAAAAATGGATATTAGATTTAAGTAGGTATTAAGTGATAACAACTAAAAGATAGTAATAACATGGCATCACAAGCTGCTTTAAATATACTTAAAATGTAAGGATACTTTTAGGCTTGACTAACTAGAACTGAGAGATAAAGAAAAAATAAAAATGTGTCTAAATTTCTTTCACATGTACAAAGAAGGTGAGATTCAAAATAAATCTCTATAGATGAATATAAATAAAATTAAAATTCTAGCACAAAATTTGTATAAAAATAAAGCTTTAAATAAAGATTAATGTTGTAAAAATGAGAGGAAAAGCAGAGGAAATGTGTATTAGAACTACATTGGATATGCTGTTGTTGATTGATGCCCTTTTGTTTATCTTCTTTATGTATAGTGCAAATCATATTCATTCCTTTGAGAAAGAAACAACTCTATGTATCATATTCATGAAGGCTTTCTTCACTTGTTGGTTCCTTAAGGTATAAATGAAAGGATTCAAAAGTGGAACAACAGAGGTGTTGAGCACTGAAATTCCTTTGGAAAATGATATTCTTTGTTTTACTGAAGGTTTAACATACATAAAGATGCAGCTGCCATAAGAAAGGGATATCACAATCATGTGAGAAGAACATGTTGAAAAAGCCTTTCTCCTATGACTAGCTGAGGGAATTCTTAGAATGGTCAAGGCAATACAGGTATATGATATAATCACCATTACCAATGTGATCACCAGTGTCACCACAGCTGAGATGAATCCCATCATCTCGATTAACTTTGTATCTGAGCAGGAGATTTGTAGGAGGGGAGTGGTGTCACAATAGAAATGATCAACAACGTTGGAGGCACAGAAGTCAAGGTTTAGGCCATAGAGGAGTGGTGGAAAGATGACAAAGAATCCAGCAAACCAACAACTGAGGACAAGCTGCATGCAGATTTTACTGTTCATGATGGTTGTGTAATGCAAGGGCTTACAGATGGCAACATAGCGGTCATAGGACATTGCTGCCAGTAAGTAAAATTCAGATGCTCCAAGAAGAAAGGCAAAAAACACTTGACTCACACAACTGTTATAGGAAATGGTTTTGTCCCCTGTTGCCATCATAACCAGTAATTTAGGAATGCATGTAGTAGTATATGAAATTTCTAAAAAGGAAAAATTTTGAAGGAAAAAGTACATGGGGGTCTTCAGGTGAGTATCTACCAGGGTGAGTGTGATGATAATCAGATTGCAAGTGATGCTAAGCAAGTAGGTGAGTAGGAGAAAGATAAATAAAACAATTTTCATTTGTGGGTTACTTGTTAAACCTGCTAGAATAAACACTACAACCCTTGTATGATTTCCCATTCCAGTTTTCTGACAATTGCTCTGTCTGAATAGAAGAAAAAGAAAAAAAAAATGAACCCAATGGAGACATAAGAGAAATAATCACTATTTAAGGTAAAGTTAGGTAATGGCAACCCACTCTGTACTCTTGCTGGAGAATCCCATGGACGGAGGAGCCTGGTAGGCTGCAGTCCATGGGGTCACTAAGAGTGGGACATGACTGAGCAACTTCACTTTCACTTTTCACTTTCATGCATTGGAGAAGGGAATGGCAACCTACTCCAGTGTTCTTGCCTGGAGAATCCCAGGGATGGAGAAGCCTGGTGTGCTGCTGTCTATAGGGTCGCACAGAGTCTGACACGACTGAATTGACTTAGCAGCAGCAGCAGCAAAGCAATTTTTCATCATAGCAAAACAATGCCCATTCATGTTTTAAAAGTGTTTTGTTTTTTTTTTTCAGATATAGTTATAGATGCATGTGCAAAATATCTGGATAGATTAATTAAAAGTTCAGCTTGCAGTTCTTTTAGAGAATCATCTATATAACTAGTAATTGTTTATAGTTTTTACATAAGTCAATCAGGGATATAAAGAACTTTTAAAGTATAATAAATGCTTTGTTTTTCTTTATATCATCCATGAGTTTGGATATATGCCATTTCCGGTTCTGTTAAGTTCTCAGACTAGAACCAAAATTATATCTATCATTGAAGCCCAGGTTTCATACACACACACACTATTCATCCTCAATAAACAGAGCTAGGAGAAGGCAATGGCACCCCACTGCAGTACTCTTGCCTGGTAAATCCCATGGATGGAGGAGCCTGGTGGGCTACAGTCCATGAGATCTCGAAGAGTCGGACACGACTGAGCGACTTCACTTTCACTTTGAATTTTCGTGCATTAGAGAAGGAAATGGCAACCCACTACAGTGTTGTTGCCTGGAGAATCCCAGGGACAGAGAAGCCTGGTAGGTTGCCGTCTGTGGGGTCGCCCAGATTCAGACACGACTGAAGTGACTTAGCGGCAGCAGCAGCAGTACATCTTTTCCATTTTACTCAATTAACCAAACTCAAATGCCTGATTTTAGACTCATTTATCTTCATAGCTAACCTGATTGGATTTCATATAAATTAATATGGGGCATTGGAAATAGTCTTATTTTCTGTTCTTGGGTTTCCTGGTGGCCCAGTGGTTGAGAGTTCACCATGCAATGAAGGGGACACCAGATGGAACTTCAGGTTCAAGAGAATCTCATATGCTGCACAGTGAGTAGGCTCTTGCATCACAAACTACTGAGCCTGAACTCTAGAGCCTGTGATCTGCAACAAGAGAGAAGCCACCCCAATGAAAAGCCCATACACTACAACTATACAGAGTAGACCACACTCCCAGGAATTAGAGAAAGCCCACACAGCAACAAAGATCCAGAATAGTTAAAAATGTGTACCTGTTAGTCGCTCAGTTGTGTCCGACTCTTTGGGACCCCATGGACTGGCTGCCAGGTTCCTCTGACCATGGGATTCTCCAGGCAAGAATACTGGAGTGGATTGCCATTCCTTTCTCCCGGGGATCTTCCCAACCCAGCCATCCAACCCAGGTCTACTGCGTTACCATATAAGCCACCGGGAAAGCCCAGCCAAAAATTAACTAGCTAAATAAATATAATTTTTTAAGTCTTATTTTTTGTTCTTTATAGTAGTTCCATCTCCTTAGTCTCTGATGTAACCTATCCTTTCCATTTTATATGCTAAAACAACATCTGCAAGTACAGTCTATAAAGTCAATGCGTGTATTGAGAAATTGCAGTTTTCCTCTGCAGGTTATGATTCTGAGAATGGATGTGGTAGAATAAAGTGAAAAATAAGGATAAGGGATACAGAGGCAAAGAGAGAAATATAAATATGGCATCATGAGATTGTGTGAAGTGGAGGAAGTTAAGATAAGAGAAATATAAACATAATGGTAAAGCTCTATGTAAATCAAGAGAGGTAAGAAAAGGTTTTCAGGGATAGGGTAGTGAGTTTGAAGGAAAAGTTAAAGTAAGGTTAAAATATGTAAATATTAAAGGAGGAAATTTTTATGAATGAAATTTCTCTCCATCTGCTTATATTCCTTATACTTACCTTTTTGTTCTCTATCTAAAATACAGACTGAAAACATGAACAATTTTGAGAGTAACATAGTCTAAAAAAGACGATTAACTGGTAAATTTTAATACATAATGAATCACATAATAGGGTGACACAAATATTAAGAGACGCATATGTCCCTATTGTAAGGATATTAAGTGTCTGGATAATGTGCAATTAAAGAAATATTGTCTATTTACAACTACTCCCCTCACTGGCATATAATGAGTGAGACAGATTATTCAGGTTTGCACAGCCAGTAAAAGTGGACATGAAGATTAATTGAAAGTGTGTTCTCTCTAAAACTGTCCCCTTAGTAGTAAAACATTTTTATGAATAATTAGAAGCTAGAATACAGTGTATTTGCTCAAATTCATGTATCAAACCCATACATATTAATATATACAAATTTATGAATGAAAAGAGATGACATTTTCTTGGACATTATTTGAACATCCAGAAAATTGTGCATCAATCTGTTATAATTTTTTTCTCATTTACACCATTTATCATAATGGCAATGATTGTAGAATGCATATATCTAAATAATCTTATAAGAATTTTATCATGTTACATCATTCCTTTGTCCAGGTTCACCAATCATATCACAGCAATGATTCCCCAACAGACACTATAAAATTTTACATTACAAACCATTAAAAAGAAGGTCTATGAACACAGTTAGGGTTAGTTGTGTTAGATATTGTGAATACCAGCTAAATTACACACACACACAAAAGAAAGAATTTCAAGAGTAAATTTTTGTTATGTTGCATTACACTTCTTTCACTGTTTTCCCCTAAATCAAAATTTAAAAGGTTAACAAAAATAAGGTAAAATAGAACTAATGTGTATATACATACATACACACATATGTATATAAAAGAAAATATTATCTTTACATTTTAAAACATACCAATTCTTTTCATATGTTGAGTCCTAAATCAGTCTGCCAGAAACATTTAAAAATCCAACACCTTCTTTACAGAAGACATATATACATATTGATTCATCTGACATATCTTTGCCTCAATATTTAGTTTTCATCATCATGCTGAACAGTGTACTGATATTTCATCCCTCTCCAAATGCATTTCACTCCACTTCATAATCTGTGATTATAGTTTGTTACATATATTGCAAAGTTTGAAACAATTTGATTAGATCTTTTAACACAGTTTTTAGGCTACTACTTTAAAGTCCCCATTATAAACTGAATACTTTTCTATGTACTACCCAGAGTGCCAAACAAATTAATAAACTCTTGACCACATGTAGTGTTTATGCCTTCTGTGCCCCGAAGGAAAATATCTAAAGATGATGGAGAATTCTCAGGAGGATGAGATTCATGAACACTATTTCCCAATGGACAACAAATTTGTATATTATAAAGTGTTCTCTCTAGGCACTAAATAATTTAATATCTATATAGATATAACTGCTTTTAATGTATTTTCAAAGAATTAAGTATAATTTGTCTAATATATTATTGCCCTTCCACACATTCCTGTTTTGAAATCCCAGATACAAAGATAAAGATTTGAAAGGAAAAAGAAAAGAGATTATTTTATTTTAATTAGTAATAAATAGTAAGAACATTAGATGGAGAACATAGCTTGTTATAGAAAACAAGATAAATTTGTATCTTAGGCTAAATGCATAATTATTAACAATTCAGGCATGCCCAAAGAAAAGTTGTTCTTTTTGTTTTCAAATAGTGTCTGTGGTATTGTCTAGTAGAACACAAATTAATAGTTCACAATAACTGAGAATTCTCCATTTCTTCACTATAAATAGAATATTCATCTATGTGTACATGTAGCTAGCCTTTCTTGCAACTTGTTGTGGTTATTTGACTAAATTCTATTCAAAAGATGTAAATGGAGATACTTTGTGCAACTTTTTGGCATATCCTTTGATAGAAGGGGTTTGTTCTCCTCTTTTTCTCCCCCCACCCCCACTGTTCTAATGCAGTTGGGATGGAAGTATTCTGAGCAATGAGTATTCAAAATCTCAGTAGGAATGGTGAATCAACAAGACAGAACACACCCAGGTTCCAGAACCAATCATAGCCTACATCAGCATAGAAACACAATGACTTAATGAAGAGTTTTTAGCATATCAGCCTGAATATTTAAATAAGATAAAAATAAACAATTTTTAAACCACTATGACATTTATCTTTCTCATACTCTACCAAATCTAAGATATTATACAAATCTAAGAACAATATGAAGTTTTATTCCAGTTAAGAGGCAAACAGGTTAGCCCATCACCACTTCACAAATATTGACAAAAGAACACAGCCTACTGCCACAGAGACGGAAATTTTATTATTCACTACACAGGTGAAAGCATGAGCTTCATGTTCTCACATTTCCCATTTTCCTATAAATTCCATGAGAACCCCTAGTGGATGTTGTTTACAATATGTTCCTCTATCAACAATAACCTCAGAGGAACCCCAAGGTTAGTTAATTCTCAACTTTTTAAAGGGAAAATCTGCCTAAACTTGTCCAATTAGAAGACAATGTTTTTAATTTTCTGAAGGAAATGAAAAACTCTGCCAAAGATGTAAAACATTCTTGAGAATGCAGTCCAGGACAAGACTGACCACAAGAGGTACAGACATATATACAAATAAAGCCACCCCTCATTTCTAAAGCATTTTGACTTCTGTTGAAATTTCTCCTAAGTACATCATTCTGGTGAGCTCTCTAATTAAACTGGAGGACTTTTCTCTCACTCCTAAGGTGCAAGTCACAAATATTTCAGAAGAGTCAGCCAAATGCTCAGTCTTCACACAAGAAATACAAACCCAAGTGTGCATGAGGTTTCTTAGAAAGAAAGTGTTTACAATTTTGCTGCAAGAAGCACCCAGATTAAAATCTTATTATACCAGCATAGCCTTTCACTTGGCTGGTAAGCCTCAGGGTTCCCATCCTGAAACTTGGTTTTGGATGGAATGTTTTAATTCAATCTGTCCTATTTACTTTAATCCAATTTAATCCTAAATCAATCCAATCTGTCCTATTTGTTCATGCCATCAGACATGTGGTATTTTCACCCTTACTCACTGGCTGAGAGTAGGGGTGGGAAAAGCATCAAGAAATATTTTGCCTTAGGATGGTGGGGGTGCTGCTAGTGACCTCCCCTTATTGTGTCTTTTATCTTGATAACCTTTCTGAGTGAGGATTGCAGAACCAACTGTCATGTAAACCTTGTTTGCAACTGTTCAAGAGATCTTCAATGGAGTGTTTTTCTTCTGGAGAGAGGCTCCAGGGATAGTTCTTACTGAAGAAAGATCATAAATGTTTGTCCCAACTCATGCTTTGCTAAGGTCTAAGGTATTCAAAAGCAGAGACATTACTTTCCCAAAAAGGTCTGTCTATTCAAGGCTATGGTTTTTCCAGTAGTCATGAATGGATGTGAGAGTTGGACTGTGAAGAAAGCTGAGTGCTGAAGAATTGATGCTTCTGAACTGCAGTGTTGGAGAAGACTCTTGAGAGTCCTATGGACTGCAAGGAGATCTAACCAGTCCATTCTAAAGAAGATCAGCCCTGGGATTTCTTTGGAAGGAATGATGCTAAAGCTGAAACTCCAATACTTTGGCCACCTCAGGTGAAGAGTTGACTCATTGGAAAAGACCCTGATGCTGGGAGGGACTGGGGGCAGGAGGAGAAGGGGATGGCAGAGGATGAGATGGCTGGATGGCATCACCAACTCGATGGACAGGAGTTTGAGTGAACTCCGGGAGTTGGTGATGGACAGGGAGGCCTGGCGTGCTGCAATTCATGGGGTCACAAAGAGTCAGACATGACTGAGCAACTGAACTGAACTGAACTGAAGGTATTTTCTCACTAAATGCTAGGTTATTCTGTCCCTGCACTTCCAGAAAAATTGGTGCTCCTTTTCAGTTAGTATAATTTCATCAGTGTTTCCAACATCACCTAGTCACACTCAGACTTTTTTTCAGAAGAGTCAAGTGACTGAATGACAAACTCCTGTTAATGAAACTTAACCAGAATTGGAAAAGGTCACTTTGCATTTCAATCCCAAAGAAAGGCAATGCCAAAGAATGCTCCAACTACCACAAAATTGCACTGATCTCATACATTAGTAAATTAATGCTCAAAATTCTCCAAACCAGGCTTCAGCAATATGCAAACTGAACTTCCAGATGTTCAAGCTGGATTTAGAAAAGGCAGAGGAACTAGAGATCAAATTACAAACATCCACTGGATCATGGAAAAAGAGAGTTCCAGAAAAGCATCTACTTCTGCTTTATTGACTATGCCAAAGCTTTTGATTGTGTGGATCACAACAAACTGTGGAAAATTCTGAAAGAGATGGGAATACCAGACCACGTGACCTGCCTCTTGAGAAATCTGATGCAGGTCAGGAAGCAACAGGCAGAATTGAACATGCAACAACAGACTGGTTCCAAATAGGGATAGGAGCATGTCAAGGCTGTATATTGTCACCCTGTTATTCAACTTAAATGCAGAGTACATCATGAGACACACTGGGCTGGATGAATCACAAGCTGGAATCAAGATTGCAGGAGAAATATCAATAACCTCAGATATGCAGATGACACCACCCTAATGGCAGAAAGTGAAGAACTAAAGAGCCTCTTGATGAAAGTGAAATAGAAGACTGAAAAAACTGGCTTAAAACTCAACATTCAGAAAACTAAGATCATGGCACCTGGTCCCATCAATTCATGGCAAATAGATGGGGAAACAGTGGAAACAGTGACAGACTTTATTTTTGGGACTCCAAAATCACTGCAGATGGTGACTGCAGTCATGAAATTAAAAGACACTTGCTCCTTGGAAAAGTTATGACCAACCTAGACAGTATATTAAAAAGCAGAGACATTACTTTGCCAACAAAGTCTGTCCAGTCAAAGTTATGGTTTTTCAAGTAGTCATGTATGAATGTGAGAGTTGGACTATAAAGAAGGCTGAACACTGAAGAATTGATGCTTTTGAACTGTAGTGTTGGAGAAGACTCTTGAGAGCCCTTTGACTGCAAGGAGATCCAACTAGTTCATTGTAAAGGAAATCAGTCCTGAATATTCATTGGAAGGACTGATGCTGAAACTGAAACTCCAATACTTTGGCCTTTTGATTTGAAGAACTGACTCATTTGAAAAGACCCTGGTGCTGGGAAAGACTGAAGGCAGGAGAAGAAGGGGACAACAAAGGAAGAGATGGTTGGATGGCATTACTGACTAAATGCACATGAGTTTGAGTAAACTCTGGGAGTTGGTGATGGACAGGGAGGTCTGGCGTGCTGTAGTCCATGGGGTTGCAAACAGTCAGACATGACTGAGCCAACTGAACTGAACTGGACCAGAATTAAGTGCAAATCCATAAGGTCCTCCCCTGTGAAGATGTTGCCACCTGGAAGTCGTGCCAATCAGACTGACTAGGGGATGTAGTTAGGGGAAAGTAAAACAGCATTCCCAAGAATAATAATCTAGATGGAATCTTGGGTTTTCCAAGTAGATGTGTGTATCTCTTTATCCCCAAACTCCTTATTCTGATCACTACCAAGAAGAAATGAAAGGAGATAACTCCTTTCTGGGAACAGTTGGATTCAGTGACTACATCCTTTAACTAGGTCCCAGGGATCAGGAAGAGATGAGGAGATGAAATCTGACTTTTACTCATCAGTTTGCCCAATAAATGTGGTCAAATTTCAGTTTCTCTGAAGAGCTGAACACTTGACAGAGATTAGTATATAGAACCAAAATAGTGTAGATGCAACCAACTGATCCCTAACTTGAAATATTGGCAAAATATGTGGAAATGCTGAATAGACATTTTTTAAAAAGGCATACAGATGGACAACTAACACATGAAAAGATAACTCAAAATTGTGATAATTGGAGAAATGCAAACTAATACTGCAATGAGATATCAATTCACACATTTTAGAGTGACTATTATAAAAAGACAAAAAATAACAAGTGATGTGGAGAAAGAACAATTGTGAATTATTGGTGGGAATGTAAATGATGTAGCCACTACAGGAAATACTATAAAGTTCACAAAGAAATTAAAAATGGAACTACTATATGATCTAGAAATTCCACTTCTTGGCATTTATCTGAAGAAAATTAACTTTTATTAAAAAGATATAAGGGTCCCCATGTAAACTATAGCATAATTTGCCACCACCAAGGTATGACCCTCATGGATGAATGGATATTCAAAACTTAACTAAGAGATGGTCATTTCTCCATTGTACCTTCTTCCTTCCTTTGTGCATGCATGTCTGCAGTCTTAGTCACTTCAGTGACACCCAACTCTTTGTGACTCCACAGACTG
Organism: Bos mutus; assembly: GCF_027580195.1. Classification (NCBI taxonomy): domain Eukaryota; kingdom Metazoa; phylum Chordata; class Mammalia; order Artiodactyla; family Bovidae; genus Bos; species Bos mutus. The sequence goes on along the minus strand of NC_091621.1, from coordinate 72,534,733 downwards.
TAGTCCACCAGGATCCTCTGTCCATGGAATTCTCTAGGCAAGAATACTGGAGTGGGTTGTCATGCCCTCCTCCAGGGGAACTTCCCAAACCCAGGATAGAACCAGCATCTCTTATGTCTCCTGCACTGGCAAGCAAGTCTTTTACCACCAGTGTTATCTGAGAAGCCCTCTTCCTTCCTTTGTTGTCAACTAACTGCCCATAGATGGGTTAGTATATTTCTGGGCTCTTTATTCTGTTCCATTGATCTACGTGTCTGTTTTTGTGTCCATAGCACATTGTTTTCATCACTGTGGCTTCGAAGTATTGTCTGAAATATGGAAGAGTTATACTTCCAGCTTTGATCTTTTTCTCAGGATCATTTTGCAATTATGGGTCTGTTTGGGGTCCATATAAATGTTAAGATTATTTGTCCTAGTTCTGTGAAAAATATGGATATTTTGATTTTGTCATTCAATTGCTCAGTCATGTTCAACTCTTCATGACCCCATGGATTGCAGCATGCCAGGTTTCTGTCCTTCATTATCTCCCGGAGTTTGCTCAAACTTATGTCCATTGAGTTGATGATGCCATCCAACCAACTTATCCTCTGCTGCCCCTTTCTCCCTGTGCCCTCAGTCTTTCCCAGCATCAGGGTCTTTTCCAATGCTTGGCATCAAGTAGCCAAAGTATTGGAACTTAACTTCAGCATCAGTCCTTCCAAAGAATATTCAGGGTTGATTTCCTTTAAGATTGACTGGTTTGAGCTTGCTGTCTAAGGGTCTCTCAAGAGTCTTCTCCACTACACAGTTTGAAAACATCAGTTCTTTAGTGCTCAGCATTCTTTATGGTCCAACTCTCACATCCGTAAATGCTACTGAAAAAACCATAGCTTTGATTAGATGGACCTTTGTCAGCAAAGTGATGTCTCTGCTTTTTAATACACTGTCTGGGTTTTCATAGCTTTTCTCCCAAGGAATAAGCGTCTTTTAATTTGATGGCTGCAGTCACCATCCTCAATGATTTTGGAGTGCAAGAAAATAAAGTCTCTCACTGTTTCCATTGTTTTCCCATCTATTTGCCATGAAGTGATGGGACCCAATGACATGATATTAGTGTTTTGAATGTTGAGCTTTAAGCCAGCTTTTCACTCTCTTTTTTCACCTTCATCAAGAGGCTCTTTAGTTCTTCTTCACTTTCTGCCATAAGGGTGATGTTATCTGCATATCTGAGGTTATTGATATTTCTTCTGGCAATCTTGATTCCAGCTTGTGATTGATTCAGCCCATCATTCGCATGATGAACTCTGCATAATAGTTAAATAAGCAGGGTGACAATATACAGCCTTGATGTACTCCTTTCCCAATTTTGAACCAGTTGGTTGCTCCATGCCTAGTTCTAACTATTGCTTCTTGACCTGAGTACAGGTTTTTCAGGAGGCAGGTTAGGTGGTCTGCTATTCCCATCTCTTTTCAGAATTTTCCACAGTTTGTTGTGATCCACACAGTCAAAGGCTTTAGCATATTTGATGAAGCAGATGTTTTCTGAAATTCCATTGCTTTTTCTATGATCCAACGGCTGTTGGCAATTTGATCCCTGGTTCCTCTGCCTTTTCTAAATCCAGCCTGTACATATGGAACTTCTCAGTTCACCTACTATTGAAACCTAGCTTGAAGGGTTTTGAGCATTACATGCTAGGATGTGAAATGAGTGCGATTGTATAGTAGTTTAAACACTCTTTGGCATTGCCTTTTTTGGGACTGGAATGAAAACTGATCTTTTTTAATAGGGAATCACTGAATCTGGGTACTATGGTCACTTTCACAATATTAATTATTCTAATCCAGCGAGTTACTTAAGCTTTAAATAGGCTACAGATTGTTATTCATAAGTGAGCATGATAATACATGTCTTATGCTGTTTTCAAGATGCAGGCTAGTACATTTCACAAACCTGGCCATTGTAAATAATTAGTTAATATTAGCAATAATTTATCTGGTTATTGCAAGGCAGTAATGCCATAACATCTCTAGATTTCCTTCAATCTGTTTCTAAACATATACCAGTAGTCCAAGCCTGGTTGAAAATTTGAAACTATCAATGTGTGTAGTTTAAGAAATGCATTAAATTGGTTTGTTCCAAATTTCTATTCAGAATTCAAACTTGGAATCCACTACAGAAAAGCTGATTAGGTGATCAAATCTAGGTGGGGTACTAAACTCTGCATAGAACATACACCAAACTGAATCTCTAAATTTCTGAATGGTGGAAAGGAACATGGAAAATTGAAGTCTCACTTTATCTTCCTCTGAGGGAATTTTTAAAGGAAATCAACAGAGTCACCAAATCAAAAGGCAAATGAATATGATCATATTAAGAAATGTATATGTGATCTGAGCATGAGGATAAAATAGAAGTGAAAGTTAGACTGGGATTTTTAGGCAAGTCACAATGAACATTGTAAGTCATGGAAGATAGTAATATTATGTAAAACACAAATAGAAGAGATGTACAACACACTTCACACTTCTTGATTTATTTTACTTATAAACTCAAGAATGTCACTAATGTTGTTCACTTTATTAAGAAAGCCTCAATATTTTTGATCATGAGCTTAAAAGCATATTTCACTTGTCTGTTTCTCAGTGTATAAATAAAAGGATTCAACATGGGGGCAACAGAAGTACTGAGCAGAGCTATCCCTTTATTTAAAGACACTCTTTGCTTGGCAGAGGGTTTCACATACATGAAGATGCAACTTCCATAAGAAATGGACACAACCACCATGTGAGAAGAACATGTAGAAAAGGCTTTCCTCCTCTTTTGAGAAGAAGGTATCTTCAGAATAGTCCTAATGATGTTTGTGTAGGAGAAAATCACTAACACCAGAGTAACCAGGAGAGTTAAAATGGCTGAGAGAAGCATCATTATTTCTACTTTTTCTGTGTCTGTGCAGGAGAGTTGTAATATAGGAGATACATCACAGAAGAAATGATCTACAGTATTGGCTGCACAGAAATCAAGCTGGAGACCCACGAGGAGTGGTGGAAAAATTATTATGAAACCAGCCAACCATGACGCAAAGACCAGTAAGTTGCACACTCTGTCACTCATGATGGTCGTGTAATGCAGGGGTTTGCAGATGGCCACGTAGCGGTCACAGGACATGGCAGCCAGAAGAAAAAATTCGGTTGCACCCAAGAGAATAGTAAAAAACAGCTGTGCTGCACAATTGTTGTAAGAAATGGTCTTATCACCTGTTGCCATACTGACAAGAAATTTGGGGATGCAGACAGTTGTGAATAAGATTTCTAAAAATGAGAAATTTCGAAGAAAGAAATACATAGGTGTCTTGAGGTGTGAATATAGCAGGGTAAGGATGATGATGATTAGATTTCCAGTGACGCTCAATAAGTAAGTGAAAAAAAGGAGAAGAAAAATAACCACCTGTAATTGTGGATCATTGCTTAGTCCAAGAAGAATAAAGGTTGTTACTGTTGTGTGGTTTTTCATTGCTGACTTCTATTTAAAAAAAGAAAGAAAGAAGAATCAGAAAGGAATAACAGCCTATAAAAATGTACTCATATAATCTTTATTCAAAATTTCACTGAGTGCAATTCATGAGGTTTTTTTGTTTGTTTCCTCAAGTGTCATAAATTCATGTGTTCCCAAAGGAAAACATAGTACATTGATAATCATATAAAAATAGAAAAGAAAAAAAAAATTGTATCTTAAATTGTATATTCTGTATTTTCAAAGTTTCCAATCTATTTAGTATACATTAAATTATTTACATAACTTTCTTCTTCTTTCTTTATTAAAAGAATCATTTATGTTTATACAAATGAAAATACAAAGTGATGGAACTATCTTCTTGGGTCACAGATTCTAAAGCTACACAGAGCCTCCAAAGATCTTCAGAAAGCCATTTACTTAAGAAAGGTTAAATGTCATTATCTTCAATTTACAGGAAGATGATTAATTCTACTCTGCCAAACATCTCTTTTTGTGTTTATTACAGTTTAAGGTAAACTTTATAATTCTGAAAGTCAGATTTCACCTGAGGTGAAATTTTCACCTTTAAAAATTAACATAACTTGACCTAAATATCCCTAGCCTATATAAAGTGGGAATTACTTTTACCAAACTTCTGTAAACTTCAATATTTAAATCCTCATGACCACTTTTAGTTCTGCTTTTCCCACTCTACCTGAAGATTTGAATTTACTTTCATCTTACTCACTCTGGCTGTGCTCTTTTTTCTGATATTCACTCAAGCAGATACAAAGTATATCATCCTGAATGGAGTGTGTTATATAGCACACCTTACTAAATATCTGCAGTAATGAGCAAGGTTCTAGAATAAGGTATTTAAAACAATAAAAGATTATCTAGACATGCCTGGTGCATCACTGCTCCATGTGTCTCCCCCTGTCACCATGGGAGCCACTTCTTTTTATTCACCTCTAACCTCATTTCTTTCTGGTTCAATACATGACATTTTGAAATTCTGTTCTCCATCTTGTTTTCTTATTTTTTTATCTTCTTCAAAATCATCCTTACATCTTACATTCATCACCACAAAAGTGTATCATCAATTGTTTCTAGAGAATGAAAATATTTTCCTTAAGAATAATATGATGTCATCTCTGAAACTATTTTATCCCTATTATATTTCTATATTCCAATTGTAGACTTAATATGCAAACATCTCAAATGATTATAAATGAATACAATGCAACTAAAATTTTTGTCTTTCTTCTTTTACCTCCTTTGTTTTCTATCCTCTTCAATGGATCCTTTTTTCTAAATGTGTTTATATTCTAAGTAAAATTTATACTCAGTGAGATTTTAGAAATATAAAGTTAGTCTATTTTAAAGGTGAAATGTATAGGCAAATATCAATAAATTGTGATGAGCTATATAAACTGCCAGGGTATTTTGTCAGAGGTAGATTAATAAATGGTTGCTCTATTTTATAGGGGCTTCCCTGGTGGCTCAAATGGTATAGAATCTTCCTGCAATGCAGGAGACCCAGCTTCCATGTCTGGGTCAGGAAGATCTTCTGGAGAAGGAAATGGCAACCCACTCCAGTATCCTTCCTAGGGAATCCCATGTACAGAGGAGCCTGGCAGGCTGCAGTCCATGGAGTCACAAAGAGTTGACACAGCTAAGCAACTAGGCACACACACTAGCCTAACCTTAAATTACAACATTCTAAACAAGTATTCTAAACTCCATAACAACATTATTTTCTTCCTAATTCCTCAAATAAATTCTTGCTGGGTAAAAGTAAAATAGTCATTGTTTAACTACTATTACAGTCCCAGGGAGACTTCCCTGGTAGCTCAGCTGGTAAAGAATCGGCCTGCAATGCAGGAGACCTGGGTTCAGTCCCTGGGTTGGGAAGATCCCCTGGAGGAGGGCATGGCAACCCACTCTGGTATTCTTGCCTGGAGAATCCCCACGGACAGAGAAGCCTGGTGGGCTACCAACCAAGGGTTTGCAAAGAGTCAGACACTACTGAGCGACTAAGCACAAGCACACAGTCCCAAGGGCTTCCGTAACTGCTTTGACAATTTACAGGTACAAGATAAGAGATTCTCTTATAATATTAAAATTAGACAGCTCTTGAAAGGCTTAAATTCTATTAAATTCCATACTGACTGCTTGATAAATACAAAAATAATTTCCCAAGTTCAGTCCAGTGTCATAATCCACATTATTTACACTGACTCTGTGCACTAAAGGAACACTCATTTACAATTATCTGAGGTAAACAGCATTCATTTAATAAAGAGCATTTCTGAGATTCTGTTTAATGCTGAGAAGAATATCTATTGAAAGCCAGATTCTAGGAAATGAAAGGTTTCAAAGATTTTTTATTACAATAGAACAATTGATTCCTTCAATGTAAATTTTAAAAGTCAATTTAATGTTTATTTGTGAAAGAAAAATATTTCTAACTGCATGCCATCCTATTTCAACTGATAAACAGGGATTGAATATTTCTTCCAGTTTCATGCAATAAAGTTATTATAATTAAAATAAAAATGGACTTTTCCCCCAAACCTTAATGTCTTTAGTAGCAATTTCATTCTTGAGTTTCTTCTTTTGACATGAGTTCCAGGATAGAGGGAATTTCTAATGTTGCCTATCCACCATGTTTTTATATTTTGCTTTAACCCATCCTTTTATTTTTCATTCTTATCCAAACAACGTTAGCTTCAGTAATATGCACTCAAATGTGTAAATTCAAGGATTCTGTCACAGTAAGAAACTCAGTTTCATTTCTTCTCATTTTTTCAAGATAGGAAATATTCTCCAATTTATGTTTTATTTAACTTGGAGCATATTTTTCAAGATTAGAGCAAAACAAATAGTTTTTCTTTTTTTAAGCAGTTAAGAAAAAATAAATAAAAGGTGAAGATTTCAGGCTCCTTTTTATTTTGAAATGGTTCTGTCTTACTTGGAAAGCCCAGTTGTTTATTTTGTAGCTTTAAAATTATAGGTATCATCCTTTTTTAAGCAGTATGTCATGAGTCTCAAGAGGATTAACTGATTTAAAATATTTTTTTAAAGGAAAGTTTTCCCTGGAGAATACTGCACAAGATGTTAAGACTATATGAAAAATGACTGAATGGAGAAATTATAATCCATAAGCTCCATATCAGATCAGATCAGATCAATATAGAACAAGACAAAAACACTTTTTTTTTTTTTTTTTTTTTAAGGCAGCTCTAAGTTGTAAGAGGGCTTCCCTGGTGGCTCAGATGGTAAAGAACCTACTTGCAATGCAGAAGACAAGGGTTCAGTCCTGGGTTGGGAAGATTGCCTGGAGAAGGGAATGGCAACCCACTCCAGTATTCTTGCCTGAAGAAACCCATGGACAGAGGAGCCTGGTGGGATACAGCCCTTGGGGTCACAAAGAGTTGGACACAACTGAGGGACTACACGTTTCACTTCTCATTTTCATAAGTTGCAAACCATAGGAATTAAAAAAAATAATACTAAGTTACCCTACATGTCCATGACAAATATACATTAAAAACAAAAGAAGAAGAAAAGAAAAGTGAAAGGCACCTATCTAATTTTCAGTCCAGCAGGAAACATTTTGTAATTAGAAGATGGTGTCTGCTACAACTGCTGCTAAGTCCATTCTAACCCAATAAAGCCATTACTCCCCGTCCTGGGATTCTCCAGGCAACATTAGAGTGGGTTGCCATTTCTTGCATGAAAGTGAAAGTGAAAGTGAAGTCACTCAGTGTCCCATGGACTAAATAATCCGTCCATGGGATTTTCCAGGCAAGAGTACCGGGTTGCCATTGCCTTCTCTCATGCCACCATTCAATCCATACCTTCCACCTAGTCTTAATTAAAAATCTTCTCCTTTTAAAAAATAATCTTTGCTTCCTTCCCTCATCCAATCCATTTTCTATAGAAAAGATAAAAATATGTCCTTTAAAATTTAATTCATATTATCTCACATCATTGCTAAAATTATGTCCTGAAACCTAATTGAATGGCAAGGTACCAGGGACCAGCAAAGAATCCTTGGTATAACTCCTCACTTCCTTCCTGTCCTATCTTCACGTTCTTCCACTCTTTTCTTTTGATATTTCATTCTCGAGCTCTTTGTCACCTCTCCCCCCATCTCTGCTCTCACTCCATCACCAAACTCAAAACCTCAGATTATTTTGGGTTGGCCAAAAAGTTCATTCAGATTTTTCCTTAACATTTTCATGGAAAAGCCTGAATTAACTTTTTGGGCAACCCAATATATCTCCATAAAAAAGTCAATTTGCACAGTGACCATTTGTGAGGAGACATTTCTCTTCTCATGGATTTTATGTATAGACTTTTATTGTTTATAATTCTATCAATATTTATTTCTACATGTCATTTCTTCACTTTTTAAATCTGGTTCTCCTACAAAATTCCAGTTGCATCATAGTAGAACCTTGTCTATTATATTTTTCATCCATATAATTTTAGGATCTGAAATGACCCTGGTACTAAGTAGCAACTGAATAAATATATGTGATGAGTTAAAAATGGAATTATCTTGATAGGAGAGCTGATGAAGTTTATTCTAAAATTTTGATAAAGATAGAACAGAACAAGAAATAAGGCAAATTCACTAAATATGACCAAGCATAGCAACAGGAAGTCTGGGCAGTAAGAATGGGAGAATTTAGAGGAGATGGCACAGGAATTCTACTCAATACTCTGTAATGACCTATGCTTCAAAAAAAAAAAAAAAATAAGTTCACATGGTACAACCAAGTGTTTGCATGCCGCAACAAAAATCAAAGATCCCACGTGCCATAACTAAGACTTGGTACAGCCAAATAAATAAATAAAAATTTAAAAATTTTAAAAGTAGTTTAATTATTGTGTTACTTTTTCAACCTGAGTACTACTTTAATAAAATTGCTTTTTTAAAAAAAAATTAAAGATACATGTATGTATGCAAAGTTCAAAAAGTGAAAAATTCTGGAACTCTGACAATGAAAATTAGTAGCCTCCTGCTTCATCCCTCACCTATCATTAACTCTTATTCTCTGATACTTACAGTGTCAGTTTTTGTCCCCTTTGATATTTATTACTATTTCTTAAATGACATTTTCAGTTTATGCTATTGGATTTCTAGTATGAAAAATTAGTTATTTATTTTCTTATATCCTTAATTCTCCCTTGGGTTGGGAACATGCCCTGGAGAAGGAAATGGAAACTCACTCCAGTATTCTTGTTGGCTTCCCCAGTGGCTCAGTGGGTAAATAATCTACTTGCAATGCAGGAGACAAACAGAGGAGACTTCCCAGTATTCTTGCCTGGGTAATCCCATGGACAGAGGAGCCTGGCAGGCTACAGCCCATGGGGTTGCAAAGAGTCTGAGACAATGTAGAGACTAAATCACCACCACAAAAATAATTTCTATTAATATTTCTCATTTTTATTATATTTTTCATACTTTTATAATGATCACAAGTTTTATCATAATTTACACTATTTTGACAATTAAATTTTTTTTCAAGCTGAGCAACATCTTTGTCTACATGCTTTTTCTCTATTTAACAATATTTTGTATCCACAGGGATCAATTTACATTAAAATAATTGCATAAGTATTTACATATTTTTCAGTATTCCCAACTCAGGCCAGAATCCAGAAGTGCAGCTATATCCTCAAAAATAACAAATACATTAGGCAAGCATCCATCTTCATTTTCTCTTTCCTCAGCATCACCTGTTCTGGAACACTTTTTGCTTCCAGCCATGTCAGCATGGATTGTTTCTAGGTTCGATGTACAACTCTTGTTAGAAATGCCTGTTTCCCATATACATGAAGAGTACTTTTACCTTTCTCCTCTTTCCAAACGTGTAGTTACATGTTTGGGGGATATTTGAACTTCCTAATATTATAGTGACATTCTTTAAGGCCACAATAAAAAATTATGAGACCAAAATTTATAAATATGGAATTAGAAACATCAGATCAGATCAGCTCAGTCGCTCAGTCATGTTTGACTCTTTGCTACCCCATGAATCGCAGCACGCCAGGCCTCCCTGTCCATCACCAACTCCCGGAGTTCACTCAGACTCATGTCCATCGAGTCAGTGATGCCATCCAGCCATCTCATCCTCTGTCGGACCCTTCTCCTCCTGCCCCAATCCTCCCAGGATCAGAGTCTTTTTTCAATGAATCAACTCTTCACATGAGGTGGCCAAAGTAATGGAGTTTCAGTTTAGCATCATTGATTCTGAAATCCCAGGGCTGATCTCCTTCAGAATGGACTGGTTGGACCTCCTTGCAGTCAAGGGACTCTCAATGTCTTCTCCAACACCACAGTTCAAAAACATCAATTCTTGGCGCTCAAAATTCTTCACAGTCCAACTCTCACATCCAAACATGACCACAGGAAAACCAGTTCTTGACTAGACAAACCTTTGTTGGCAAAGTAATCTCTCTGCTTTTCAATATGCTATCTAGGTTGGTCATAACTTTCTTTCCAAGGAGTAAGTGTCTTTTAATTTCATGGCTGCAGTCACCATCAGCAATGATTTTGGAGCCCAGAAAAATAAAGTCTGACACTGTTTCCCCATCTGTTTCCCATGAAGTGGTGGGACCGGATGCCGTGATCTTTGTTTTCTGAATGTTGAGCTTTAAGCCAACTTTTTCACTCTCCACTTTCACTTTCATCAAGAGGCTTTTGAGTTCCTCTTCACTTTCTGCCATAAGGGTGGTGTCATCTGCACATCTGAGGTTATTGATATTTCTCCCGGCAATCTTGATTACAGCTTGTGTTTCTTCCAGTCCAGCGTTTCTCATGATGTAATCTGCATATAAGTTAAATAAACAGGGTGACAATATACGGCCTTGACAAACTCCTTTTCCTATTTGGAACCAGTCTGTTGTCTCATGTCCAGTTCTAACTGTTGGTTCCTGACCTGCATACAAATTTCTCAAGAGGCAGATCAGGTGGTGTGATATTCCCATCTCTTTCAGAATTAGAAACATACATGGATGTTATTTAGAATAAGGAAAATCACAGCAAGCCACACATTAATTAAGCTATTAAAATCATAAAATGCAGAAGTGAAAATAAGGTCTGTTCTACTTTACTTCAACTTAGTAAACAAGGTCCCACACAGTGAACACAGGGTTGCCACTACCAGGACCAATACAAACCCAGAGACGGGGCTGAACAAGGGAAAATAAAAATGCTGCAAACCTCTCCTATGGTTTCAGTTTATTTTTCTTTATTCAACACTTTCTTGATTGTTATAAACATTTGCTTGTGTCCAGAGTTCCAGAATAATTGATTCTGAAATTTTGGCTCGATATGTCTGTATTTCTGTGATGTTACATCCAGTAGAAAAATCTGAATGAAATGTTTGGCCAACCCAACACTACAGTTAGAACTGGACATGGAACAACAGACTGGTTCCAAATAGGAAAAGGAGTACATCAAGGCTGTATATTGTCACCTGCTTATTTAACTTATATGCAGAGTACGTCATGAGAAATGCTGGGCTGGAAGAAGCACAAACTGGAATCAAGATTGCTGGGATAAATATCAATAACCTCATATATGCAGATGACACCACACTTATGGCAGAAAGTGAAGAGGAACTAAAAAGCCTCTTGATGAAGGTGAAAGAGAAGAGTGAAAAAGTTGGCTTAAAACTCAACATTCAGAAAATGAACATCATGGCCTCTGGTCCCATCACTTAATGGGAAATAGATGGGGAAACAGTGGAAACAGTGTCAGACTTTATTTTGGGGGGCTCCAAAATAACTGCAGATGGTGACTGCAGCCATAAAATTAAAAGACACTTACTCCTTGGAAGGAAAGTTATGACCAACCTAGATAGCATATTGAAAAGCAGAGAGATTACTTTGCCAACAAAGGTCCATCTAGTCAAGGCTATGGTTTTTCCATTGGTCATGTATGGATGTGAGAGTTGGACTGTGAAGAAAGCTGAGCACCAAAGAATTGATGCTTTTGAACTGTGGTGTTGGACAAGACTCTTGAGAGTCCCCTGGACTGCAAGGAGATCCAAACAGTCCATTCTGAAGGAGATCAGCCCTGGGATTTCTTTGGAATGAATGATGCTAAAGCTGAAACTCCAGTACTCTGGCCACCTCATGTGAAGAGTTGATTCATTGGAAAAGACTCTGATCCTGGGAGGGATTGGGGGCAGGAGGAGAAGGGGACAACAGAGGATGAGATGGCTGGATGTCATCACCGACTTGATGGACGTGAGTCTGAGTGAACTCTGGAGTTGGTGATGGACAGGGAGGCCTGGCGTGCTGCCATTCATGGGGTCACAAAGAGTCGGACATGACTAAGTGACTGAACTGAACTGAATACTACAGGAAAAAGTGGATACCCAAATACCATCAAAATAATTATGTTCTGTGCTAAATTATCAAAAGATTAATTTAGTAATCCAGTTTCAAGGAGCCAAGTACAAGCTGATAGCACATTTTGCTGTACATAATGATCAGGCAATGAAACAGTCTGAACCACAACAGAGTAGTCACAAAACATAGGAATATAAAATTTGGAAGATCCCCAAAAGTGTCAAAAAATAATTAGCTACACTCTAGGAAATCGTTTAGTCTCTCATCACAGCATGTTATTTCTACACATATTTCTACACAAAATTATTTATACTTTTCATGGGCTACCCTGGTGTCTCAGTTGGTAAAGAATTCGCCTGCAATGCGGGAAACCTGGGTTCAATCCCTGGGTTGTGAAGATCCCCTGGAGAAGGGAAGGGCTACTCACTCCAGTATTCTGGCCTGGAGAATTCCATGGACTGCATAGTTCATAGGGTCGCAAAGAGTCAGAAATGACTAAGCAACTTTCACTTCACTTCATACTTTTCACATTTTATTTTTCCATCAGTATCTGAATTTAACTTACAACTCTTATAACCACCAAACAGTGTTCATTTATTTAACACAGAAAATCTCATTTATTATTTTTAATAAGTATCTTATTTTTTGCTAAATGTATTAACCTGCAGATATATTTATTATATTGTTTTATCTTTAGTCCAAGGAATGAGTTTACACTTTCAAAATCTGTATCATATAAAAGGACAGAACTTTAAGAAAGCTGAGTGAAACAGAAACCAAAAATGCTTTCCTTTATCATCTTCCTTATGATACATGGGAAAATATGTGTACTATTTATGATTTGTAATTCCTTCAACTCATTTATTGTTGTACAAACCATAGGAAGTAGGCTTGTATATCCAAGTGATTTTTGAAACCTGGGTTAGGTATTTTTTGTCATTAATATGTTGGTCATTTCCCCAAGAGTCAGCAGTCTTCTATACCTTCTTATGGCCCTTATTGTATTATTTTTGGAAATATCTACATTTCCTTTAACTCTTTAGTTCTACTGTTTTTGTACACTTGAGTATTTTGCCATTTATAAACTGGTTAGATTTATTCACACAGACATTTCTCAAATCAGCCCTTTTAAGGAATGATGCTGAAACTCAGAAATCCTGGGAAAGACTTAAAATGAGATTGGAAAATTGTGGATGTGAGTTTGATCTCCAGGATGATGAATATTGCACTATATGTATCTCAGGAGACAGATCAAAAAAACTATTGCTACAACTTACATCAAAGTATTTTGCCTATGTTCTCTTCTAGGAGTTTTATGGTTTCAGGACTTACATTTAGGTCTTTAATCCATCATTTTCAGTTTATTTTTGTATATGGTGTGAGGAAATGTTCTAATCTCATTCTTTTACATGTAGCTGCCCACTGTATTTTCTTGCCTCCTTTATCACAGATTAATTGACCATAAATGTATGGATTTATTTCTGGACTCTGTATTCTGTGCCATTAATCTCTGTGTCCCTTTTTTTTTGTTTGTTTTGTTCCAGTACAATACTTTCTCTCTCTCTCTCTCTCTCTCTCTCTCTCTCTTTTTCGCCTGTGCCAAGCAGCTTACAGATCTTTGTTCCCCAACCAGGAACCAAACCCAGGCCCCTGCAGTGAAAGTGCTGAGTCCCAACCACTGGACTACCAGGAAACTCCCACCATACTGCTTTAATTAATGTAGTCTAAAGTCTAGGACAGTTATGCTTCCAGTTTTCTTTTTTTTTCTAAAGATTAATATAGCAATTTGAGATCTTCTGTGGTTCCATATAAATTTTAAGAGTATCAGTTCTAGTTTTGGGGAAAATGTCAGGGGTATTTTGATACAGTTGCATTAAATCTTTAGACTGTTTGGGTAGTCTCTAACAACTATTGTATCTTAAAACTATTCATGCTTCCAATCCAAGAACACAAGATATCTTTCCTTCTTTATCATTTTCAAATACCTTCATCATTTTTTACAGTTCTCAAAGTATAGTATAGTAACCACTTCCTTGGTTAAGTTTATTCCTAGGTATTTTTATTGGAATTTCATTGAAACAATTTTTGGTTGAACTGACATAACAGTATTGAGTCTTCCAATTCATGAACAACAATAATAAATATGAGAATAGAACAAGGAAAAAATCCTGCAGTACAGAGTTTATATTATGCATTTAAAGAAAAAGTCATGAGTATGTATATATATATATGAGTATGCATGCATATATTGGCACTAATAATAAAGAACACCACTGTCAATGAAGGAGACATAAGAAATGTGGGTTCAATCCCTGGGTCAGAAGGATCCCCTGGAGGAGGGCATGGCAACCCACCTCAGTATTCTCTCCTTGAGAATCCCATGGACAGAGGATCCTGGCAGGCTGCAGTCCATAGGGTCACAAACAGTTGGACACAGCTGAAGTGATTTAGCACAGCACATATATGTATCCAAAGAAGTAGGTTAGCTTTATATAAAGATATTAATGGATACAAAATTCCATGATTAGAAGCATCATCATATATGTTGTCCTTCCAACTGTTGCCCTATCTTCTGTTCTCCAAATCCCTGTACAGAAGCCTATAATATGTTACTAACTCCACTACTTTCCTAGCCTGAAAATACACTTGTTATTCTTTTTCTCTTGCCTTGTAAAGTCAAGGAATTATCAAATAACTTCTTTGTGATTTCTTTTTAACTCTTCTTTTTATTTTCAGTCTTCCCTATTACTATAACCTGGAGTGGAAATCACACACTTGCTGTGCTACGTGTGTGCTAAGTCACTTCAGCCGTGTATGACTTTGTGACCCTATGCACTGTAGCACACCAGGCTCCTCTGTCTGTGGGATTGTCCAGGCAAGATTACTGAAGTGGGTTCCCATTTCCTTTTCCAGGGATTTCCTTTTCCAGGGCATCTTCTGTGTCTCAACCCAGTGCCAATCAAACCTGGTCTGTCTCCTGTGTTTGTGTTCTCCCATTTTTACTTGCCTGGTGGCTCAGGCGGTGTCTGTCAGTTCTTTCACCACCTGGAGTGCCACCTGCTAGAAAATCCCATGGATGGAGGATATCCTAGTTGGTCTATCTGAATGAGCGACCACTTTCACTTTCTCCCATTTTAAAGTTCACATTTGTACCACATTTAATGTTCATATATTTGTACCACATGTAAAGTTCACATTTGTACCACATTTAATGTTCACATATTCACATCTCTCTCCTTTTAATGTTGTAATTATCTTTTTTGAAAACCACCCCATTAACCACACACTATTTCTAATATAATACCTGAGTTGACTCAAATTGGAAAAATTACTCTTTTAGGAAACCTGCCCTTGATCATGGGGACATTCTCAAGTACAAGATATGCTGGGACAATACCACTTCCCAGAACTGGGATGGTAAAAACGGTTATTTTCAGGGAGGAGGAGGAGGCTATGGTTTTCCAGGGTCATGGGATGTGAGAGTTGGACTGTGAAGACATGCCAAGATGCTTTTGAACTGTGGTGGATTGATTTTGATAACCAGTCCATTCAAAACCAAGGAATGATGCAAAACTCCAGTACTTTGGCCAAAAAAAAAAAAACACTCTGATGCTGGGAGGGATTTGGGGGCAGGAGGAGAAGGGGATGACAGAGGATGAGACGGCTGGATGGCATCACCGACTCGATGGACGTTAGTTTGAGTGAATTCCGGGAGTTGGTGATGGACAGGGAGGCCTAGTGTGCTGCAGATCATGGGGTTGCAGAGTCGGACATGACTGAGTGACTGAACTGAACTGAACGTTGTTTCTTTTTACAGAACAAACTAAATTTATTTAATAAGAAAGCTTGATATCACTCATGAAAGAAGATAAGGTCATAGGGTTTGGGCTGAAAGGTGGGTCAAGGAAATGATTGATAGGTGAATTTGCCATAAAAAAATGAGTAAGAAAATAACAATTACATTTCTAACAACTATGCTGCAGTTTCCTCATCTGTAAAATGGAGATTATATTAGCATTTACTTTAGTTTACTGGGATATATAAGCACATAGTCAGTGCTATATAAGTGTTAAGCTCTAATATTATTCTATTCTGAGCCAGCTTTCACATATTAGATAGGTTCACTAGGAAAAGTGAAAGTTGCTCAGTCATGTCCGACTCTTTGTGACTCCATGGATGTCCATGGAATTCTCCATGCCAGAACACTGGAATGGGCAGTCGTTACCTTCTCCAGGGGATCTTCCCAACACAGGGATTGAACCCAGGTCTCCCACATTGCAGGCAGACTCTTTACCAGCTGAGGTACAAGGGAAGCCCAAGAACAGTGGAGTGAGTAGCCTATCCTTTCTCCAGTGGATCTTCACAACCCAGGAATCCAGCCAGGGTCTCTTATATTGCAGGTGGATTCTTTATCAACTGTGCTATCAGGGAACTATCAACTTTGCAACTGTGCAGTTAAGTGTTATTCAGATGGAAATGGATAGAGGACCTATTTTTATCAACTGCCAACTCTAATTTCTCCAAATATATATAATAAGCATAAAGGAAGATGTTTTGATATTCTGTTTCTTTGCATATTTTCCATGAATACCCAATATCAGAGTGCAACCCTTGTTTTATTTTTTTAATTTAATTTTATTTAACTTTACAATATTGTATTGGTTTTGCCATATATCAAAATGAATCTGCCACAGGTATACATGTGTTCCCTTTATTTTCTTATCTACAGTTTTTAAATATATAGTATATAGTGACTAACACTAATACTATCTATGATTATTATCAATCAATTTTTATTATAAACCTCAGTAAATGAGTATTTTATTTGCTATAAAGTAATTTACAATATAGACTATACTAAGAATCAGAGCAGAAGGGGACAACAGAGGATGAGATGGTTGGATGGCATCACTGACTCAATGGACATGGGTTTGGGTGGACTCTGGGAGTTGGTGATGGACAAGGAGGCCTGGCATGCTGCAGTTCATGGGGTCAAAAAAGAGTCGGACACTGAATGAGCAACTGAACTGAACTGAACTGAAGAACAGTAGTATTTGTGGGTTAATGAGATTGTTGTATTTCCTAACTAAAGCTATGATTCATGCCATGATCAATGTAAAGTCAGACTCAGATTGTAAAAGAGTCCAAGTAGAAGACAGAAAAAATATTTGAAGCTTGAAGATGGAGTTAATATTCAGAGAGACAGACAGATGAAGGGAGGTAGATTTCAATAAATCAGGTGCATAGTATTAAGGTAAGTATAGGAAATAGGCTCTGCTACAGTGGCTCTGAGGGCTTCCCTGGTGGCTCAGCAGTAAAGAATCCACCTGCAATGCAGGAGACCTGGGTTCAATCCCTGGTGGGAGAAGATCCCCTGGAGGAGGGCATGGCAACTCACTTCAGGATTCTTGACTGGAGAATCCCATGGACAGAGGAGCCTGCTGGGCCATAGTCCATAGAGTCACAAAAAGTTGGACATGATTGAAGCCACTGAGCATGCACGCACACACAGTGGCTATAAATGGCTAATATTTATAGCTTCTCTGTACCATGCTGCACAGCACAAACAATTTCAGTGGTAGTTATGGGTGGTTCTGACAGATGTTTTCTTAATTTCATTATCTGAAATTAGTTATGCATCTTTTATCACTTTGTCATTTCTATATAACAAATCTTTCCTAAACTTAGTGTCTGAAAACAACAAACTTCTGTTATTTCTCATGAGTCTATGGTCCAGCTAGGAGGTTCTGTTAATATGGTCTGGATTTTCCCACATTTAGGGAAATCAATTGGCTATAAGCTGATCTAGAATGCTTCAGTTGGGATGAAGGAGCTCTGCTTAAATATATCTTTCTTTTTTTGCAGTTCCAGTGTTCTTGCCTGATTCCCAGGACGGAGAAAGCCTGGTCTGCAGTCCATGTCTCACACGACTGAAGTGACTTAGCAGCAGCAGCAGTCTTGTCTTGTGTCTCGTGAGAATCACATGGTCCAAGAGATAGAGGATGTGTGCTTGGTTTCTTGACTCTTACACTTTAGTACACATTTCTTTAGTCACATTCTTTTCACAAGAGCAAGTCAAAAGTCTAGATTAGATTCAAAGGATGGAAAAAACTAGGCATTTCTCCAATGGAGATGAAGAATCACATTCTAAAGAATATGACCACCTGTCTATTCATCACCACACAGTTAATGAGGAATTACCTAATTACTTTCAAAACTGTGATGTGTATTAGTACATCCTAGGGCTTTTGCAATCAAATTACCACAAAGGAAGTGGCTTAAAATAATTGAAATTTACTCTCTCACAGATCAAGGAGGCAAGAAGTCTGAAACCAAGCTGTGAGCAGGATGGGAACTTGCCAACAATCCCGGTGTTCCTGGCATATAGCTACATCTCTTCAGCTTCTGCCTCCATCTTCACATGGCTGTGTTTTTACAGGTCTGTATATCTCTGTGTCTCTAAATCTTTCCTTATATAATGACACTATTTATTGAATTTATCACCTACTCTAATCCATTAGAGCTTCCCTTGTGGCTCAGCTGGTAAAGAATCTGCCTGAAAAGCAGGAGACTTAGGCTCAATCCCTGTGTTGGGAAGAATCCCTGGAGAAGGGAAAGACTACCCACTCCAGTATTCTGGTCTAGAGAATTCCATGGACTGTATAGTCCATGGGGTTGCAAAGAGTCAGACATAACTGAGTGACTTTCACTTTCAATCCATTATAACCTCATCTTCATCTGATTATAAATACTCTATTTCCAAATAAGGTTCAGGGGGACTTCCAGAGTGATCATATCTTTTATATGGGGGTACACAACCCTATATGTGAGACAGTATATAGAACCACAAGAGGATGATTTGAGAGAATGGCATTAAAACATATATTCTATCAAATCGCCAGTCCAGGTTCTGCAGGATACAGAAGAAATGGTATGGGGACAAATTCTCACCCGTTATATATGAAAACCAATACAATATGTTAAGTAAAAAAAAATAATAATAATTTTAAAAAGTGCTTAAGAGAAATCAAATTCTCTTATATATGATTGTTACATATATATGCAAAAAAATGTGCCTCTCATTTCAAAATGTTCATTTCATAGGCTTCTGTCTAAGATATTTTGATGGAACTTATAAATAAATTCAATCAAATGACATTTGCTTCCTGAATTGTTTGATTTTTTATTCATTAGAATTTTTCATTTTTAAAAAATAAACTGACTTTTGATGATTTACATAGGAGAAATATTCAAAACATATTTAGAAGCCTACTGCATAGAAATGGAAAGGAAAATGTAAAAAAAAGCAAGACTGTTGTGAAATTTAAATTTATACTCCAGAATCAGTTGTATAACTACTCTGCTGTGGCACAACTATCATCTGAATGCATGGCTTAAGCTTGCACCCCAAGTACTGGACACAGGGACCTGCCACAGTCACTGTGGTCTCCTTTGTTCCTGGACGCTGGGAGCCACTGGCTTCATGTGAATCCCTACTGTCCTATCTCTTTACACGGTTAAATTGCAATTCAAAATATGATTAATTGAGCTTAAGTTACCTATGTTCAAACTAGCCATAAGGGAATCTGGTAAAACATGATCCATCCGGCCTTCATCTCTTCTCCATGGTAGATGGTTTCTTCCTTGCCTTTAGAATCATAAAATGAGGAGTCCAGAGGCTAAGTGATCCATAAATAACTCCTGCCCCCTCCTTTCTGGATATATTAAATTGTAATAGCACAATAAAAGCTCAAATGACTTTGCCAAAAACATGGACAGAAATGAAAATTCATGGAAGATAAATACTTACTCAGTATTGGGTTCAGAATTCAAATTAGTGATTATCTAACAAGTCTGTAGGTTTTATTTCACAGTGAATCACCATGTTACATACATTTAATTCTCTATAACTACCTGAACTTTCACAGAACTCACTATCAGTATTTATAATAAGTTTATAAATGTGCATGTATTTGTTATTATAATATTGACTTTGGAGGTTAATAATTTTGCTTTATGTCATCATTATATAGTTGTATTTTTACTAGCTAATTGTTCTTAAGTCATACCTCTTAACCAAATCTAAAATTCCTTTAGGACAGTTTTATTTATTTCATGTTAAAATATAAACTATGATATACATTGGATTGAATTCATTAATTTCACTAGAGTACCACTGAAATAAACCACACAAACTTTTTAAGCTATACTGAAATATATGAAATATGTTTGATCACTTTTTCTTCTTACCTCAGCTCCCATATATGTAACAGGATTGGATACTATGCAAACTAACCAATCTAGCTAATTCTTTTCTTATGTGTACCAGGTTTGGCATTGGAGGACACCCTCTAATACGCAAAGTTAAGGACATTTAAAGGAAATATTTCCAGAATTGCTTGTAAATAACAATGTGGGGACATATATTTGAAAGCCATCTATGAAACTGAAAACAAAGGAAGGACTCTATGCAAAACATTTTCTGCAAAAATGTCAATGATATCATCATAGTAACAGTGATAAAAATATTTGGCCCAAAGTAAACCCTGGGGCTTCCCTTGTAGCTCAGTCAGTAAAGAATCCACCTGCAATTCAGGAGAACCGGTTCAATTCCTGGGTTGAGAAGATTCCACTGGAGAAGGAAATGGCAACCCCTTTCTTGCCTGGGAAATCCCATGGACAGAGGAGCCTGGTGGGTTACAATCCAAGGGGTTGCAAGAGTCAGACACAACTGAGAGAATAAACCACTACAACAAATCCAGGAATTACTGTTAGTAAAGAAAATGTTAGACACCACTGGTTTGAGAGGAAAAAGTCATCAAATCAATCTTTTCAATCATAACTCTAGATATAATAATGACTTCATTAATTAGCTTTTGGAACTTTAAAGAATGCCCCTGGTGGCTCAGTGGATAAGAATTCGCCTGCCAATGCAGGGAACACGTGGTTCCATCCCTGGTCCAGGAAGATTTCACATTCTGTAGAGCAACTGAGCCCATGCTCCATGGCTCCTCTAGAGCATGGAGGCAACAAGAGAAACCATCACAATGAGAAGCCCACGCACCACGAGGAAGAACAATCCCCACTTCATGCAACTAAAGAAAGCCTGTGAGTAGCAGTGAAGACCCAGTGCAGCCAAAATAAATAAATAAAAATTTATAAAAACAGAAAAAAAATCAACTTCAAAAAGTTTAATTTATTTATTATTTTTTCTTTTTGAGCTGAAAAGAGTTTTTTATGTAAAACATCTTGCAATTAAATCTATTTTTTGGGGGGGGAGAATTTCTTTTTTTTAAAATATTATACATGTTTTAATGCCATTCTCCCAAATCATCCCCCCTCCTTTCAGTTAAGCAACTTTTATCAATTTTAATAAAACTATTTGAAACATAATAATTATAAATTCTCTGTAAAAACCTTGTAGACTATCAATCACACAGAATATGCAATAGGTATATGATTTATGAACATTTTTTCTTTCATCTTATAGAAAAATTAATTTGCATTTCAGTCAGAAGGGAATATATGCATATGTGGGGTCCATCCCATATTTTCTGTTAGTCTCTAAGAGTCGCTGAGCATCTTCACTTTCACTTCTCACTTTCATGCCCTGGAGAAGGAAATGGCAGCCCACTCAGTGTTCTTGCCTGGAGAATCCCAGGGACAGCGGAGCCTGGTGGACTGCCATCTATGGAGTCGCTCAGAGTTGGACACGACTGAAGTGAACTTAGCAGCAGCAGCAACAATTTTATCAAACAAACAGATAGTGTTTACCATGTATCAGGTGCTCTCATAAGTTCTTTTACTATATTGCTTATTTTATTCTTCTTTATATTTGATTACACTGGTTTATTAAATGCATACACATGCACTACTCAATAGATTTAACAATCTCAAAATTTACTTCTGAGTCACATAAAGCTAGTAGGAAACCACTGCAATAGAGTCTTGCCAGAGGGTCACTGAACTTAGTAACATTAATTTTAAAATATTTGAGTTAGGCTTAAAAAATTAAAAGGCCACTGAAAGACAAATATTTAAAGGAACTGATATTTCCTGCCCCAAATTCCCATTACATTCAAAGGATACAAACTTCAGTGAATCACAGTTAAACTAAAATAGTCAACAAAAGTTGGAAATTTGAGATGACTTTTAAATTTTCTTGAAAATTGACAAAGAATGATTGAGAGTCGTTATTGCTTAAAGAAAAAAATTGTAAAATTAAAATAAAAAAAAAAACCACTGGCTAACAAAGACTTAGAGCAACTGATATCATTATATATAAATTGCATATTCAAAGTCAATATATCCTTATGCTAGTAGAAATATGAGATTTTTCAAAAATTAAATTATTCATTTTGTTCTTCTATGCTGTCCCAAGGTGCTTTGATGCCTGAAAGGCCAAATTACCATTAAGTGGGGACTTTATCATGATGAAAATGTGACTAGAGACTTTTAAGAGGTTAAGATATTGGACTTCAAATTCAAAAGAGTATGAATTCAAATTCTCAGGACCAGCTCTGCATAACTCTTTGCCTTTTCAAATTAATTTTCTGACCCTAATTTTTCTTTTACAAAAAATAAAAGCAAAAGAAAATCTATCTCTTGGCTTGTTGCAGGTGCATTTATTAAAGGCAGTGACTTGAAAAATCATGTTATCTCTTACTAACTTTACTATTTTTCACTTACAATATTGTCAAGCAAATTGTTGTTTAAATTCTAATAGCTGATTGAGGTGCTGGAGAACTCTTGAGAGTCCCTTAGACTTCAAGGAGATCAAACCAGTCAATCCTAAAGGAAATCAATCCTGAATATTCATTGGAAGGACTGATGCTGAAGCTGAAGCTCTAATACTTTGGGTACGATATGAAGAGCTGACTCATTGGAAAAGATCCTTATGCTGGGAAAAGATTGAAGGCAAAGGAGAAGGGAACAGCAGAGGATGAGATGATTAGACAGTGTCACCAATTCAATGGACATGAATTTGAGCAACTTCTGGAATACAGTGAAGGACAGGGAGGCCTGGATTCATGGGGTCAACAAGGAGTCAGACACAACAACTGAACAACAACAACAACAACAAATAGCTGATTAATCCAAATTAATAGCAGATTTAGCCAATGATCAAAGAAGTCCAGAAGCATGTTAACAAATATTAAAACTAAGGTAATTTTTTAAGTAACCTCATTTAAACCCACCACACTTATAAAGGATTTGCACCATGAATTTTTGGCAACTACAAATCTCTACCTTTCATTATCTTTTAAAAATTCACTTAAAACACATTACATGATAGTCTTTGCATCACATTAAATGCAGAATATACAGTGGTTTGTGGCAGATATTTTCCTTTACCTTCCATAACTTTTCCCACCCTGATCTGTGCTCCAGAAGGCTTTCCATTATATTGCACCAGTGGACACTCTTGCCCTCTGTCTCAAATTGGTTTGAAGGATTGTCCATTATTCATTGCAAAAACCAATGGAATACTAATTAACCTCTGTTTAAAATAAATTTGATTAAAAAAAGGAAAGATACCAGCAGTAGATGTAAGAGAGTCAGAGCAGAATTAGGCTGAGATGGTTGCCTTTCTCTACTAAAGAAAAAAGCTTCCAATGAGCAGCTTTTTCTTAGAGTTTTAACATTCTCTAAAGCAAATGGCAACCCACTCCAGTACTCTTGCCTGGAAAATCCCATGGACAGAGAAGCCTGCTGGACTGCAGTCCATGGGATCGCAAAGAGTCGGACACGACTGAGCAACTTCATTTTTTCTTTTCAAAGCTCCAGTAAATACCTCTTCTCTTTGCCTTTCAGATCAAGAGACATAGCATTTCCATCATATGAGCTGCCCCACAATTTGTTAATCAGTTGAGTTCAGATGCTCAGTCGTGTCCGACTCTTTGCGACCCCATGAACTGCAGCATGCCAGGCCTCCCTGTCCATCACCAACTCCCAGAGTCTACCCAAGCCCTTGTCCATCGAGTCAGTGATGCCATCCAACCATCTCATCCTCTGTCAACCCCTTCTCCTCCTGCCCTCAATCTTTCCCAGCATCAGGGTCTTTTCAAATGAGTCAGCTCTTCGCATCAGGTGGCCAAAGTATTGGAGTTTCAGCTTCAGCATCAGTGTTCAAAAGCATCAATTCTTCAGCGCTCAGCTTTCTTCACAGTCCAACTCTCACATCCATACATGACCACTGGAAAAACCATGGCCTTAACTAGATCGACCGTTGTTGGCAAGTGATGTCTCTGCTTTTTAATATGCTGTCATAACTGGTCATAACTTTCCTTGCAAGGAGTAAGCGTCTTTCAATTTCATGGCTGCAGTCACCATCTGCAGTGATTTTGGAGCCCAGAAAAATAAAGTCCGCCACTGTTTCCACTGTTTCCCCATCTATTTCCCATGAAGTGATGGGACCAGTTGCCATGATCTTAGTTTTCTGAATGTTGAGCTTAAGCCACCTTTTTCACTCTCCTCTTTCACTTTCATCAAAAGGCTCTTTAATTCCTCTTCACATTCTGCCATAACGGTGGTGTCATCTGCATATCTGGAGTTATTGAGATTTCTCCCAGCAATCTTGATTCCAGCTTGTGCTTCTTCCAGCCCAGCGTTTCTCATGATGTACTCTGCATATAAGTCGAATAAGCAGGGTGACAATATACAGCCTTGACGTACTCCTTTTCCTATTTGGAACCAGTCTGTTGTTCCACGTCCAGTTGTAACTGTTGCCTCCTGACCTGCATACAGGTTTCTCAAGAGACAGGTCAGGTGGTCTTTTTTGTGAATTTTTGAATAATTCCTTCATAAAGGAACTCAGTTATCCCCATCTGAACTGGGACTCTGACTGAGACGCTGAGATCCACCCATCATAGTAGGTGACCCTGACAAAGTAAGAGCAAATCTTCCACTCCTTCACAGCTTTTGTTCATGGGTTCTGGTGCCCCTACTTTGTCTAGAAAAACTTGACACAATTTAATTCAAAGCACACCTAACTTCTGCAAGACTTTTCGAGTGAATGTCCTCTTGACTGCCCCCTTCACTTCATTGTTCCTTAGGCTGTAGATGATGGGGTTTAACATCGGTGTGATGACAGTGTAGGACAATGATACTAGCTTCTTGCTCTCGGGAGACTGTTTGGATTTGGGCCGTAGGTAGGTCAAGCTGGCTGTTCCATAGAAAAGGGATACCACAATGAGGTGAGATGAACAAGTGGAGAATGCCTTCTGGCGACCGGTAGCAGAGGGCATCATCAGGATGGTTTTAATAATGCGAGTGTAGGAGACCAAAATGAGGGAAAAGGGAAACATAATAAATAATAGTGTGGAGGCAAGTGCTTGCATTTCATATATGGTTGTATCCTCAGTGACTAGTTTCAACACTGGGGGACCATCACAAAAGAAGTGGTCTATGGTGCTTGGTCCACAGAAAGGATGGGCCATCAACCAAGCTGTCTGTAGCATAGACACGGGAACACCAGACATCCAAGAACCTACAGCCATCCACAAACATAGGGACCTATTCATTATGACTGAATAGCGGAGAGGATTACAGATGGCTACAAAGCGATCATAAGCCATCATAGAGAGGAGGAAACATTCAGAGCTGCCAAAGAAGAAAAAGAAGTACATCTGGGTACCACAGCCTACAAAAGAGATGCTTTTCCTTGGGGATACTAGATCTACCAACATCTTTGGCACCATGACCAAGGTGAAACAGATTTCAAGAAGTGACAAGTTCCTGAGAAAGAAGTACATGGGTGTTTGAAGAGCAGGATCCACAATGGTAACTGTGACAATAAGGAAGTTACCCAACAAAGTGACTGTATAGATGACCAGGAACAAAACAAATAGGGAATGTTGCATCTCAGGCTTGTTTGTAAAACCATGAAGAATAAATTCAGTCACTTGGGTGTGATTTTCACAGATCATATCTTAGACCAGTTTCTCTCTAATAATCAAAATATATGTGTCAAAGGATCAAAAAATATTCTTTAAATGTATATATAATATCAAATATAATAATAAAATCTATAAGTGTATCTTTGTTCTCAGTTGTCTTACCATTCTATTTCTCTGAAACAGAATGTCTACAATAAGACTAAATCAGAGCAAAGAAATAATTTGCATGAATACCACTAATTGCTTGTCACCTAGGTGCAGTTTGTCTCTCACCAGTGATGACAGTCTGCAGCTCATGTTCTTCATCAGAGGCATGTTATTTTTCAGGATGAAGTAGAAAGAGTTTGGGCAGCTAATAACTAAAATAGAATCACTTAATAATTTTAAAAAATATATCCAAGAGGTATTCAAGAGGCAAAAGATAAAAATTGGGCTAGTTTGACTTTTTAAATCAGATTATAAATGACATATTTCTACCAAATGGAGTGCATTTTATACAATACACTACTTCATCCAGTATACATACACATATATACATCTATACATATATACACATATAAATTATATACACATGTAGGTACACATATATGTATATATGAGGGAACCTTAGTAAATAAACATAGATAAACAAATAAGCATAACAGGTACTTATGATTTTAGTAGTTTGTGCAGTCCTCACGGGACTGCCAATTTATGTAATTTTTCACGGTGCCTCTTGAAGCATAATTTCACATCACTGGGCCCCAGTTCTTACTATGCACACAAGTATAGTCATATCATTTGAATTGGGCTTTATAAAAATAGCAAACTTCTGAACAAACATAACCTGCAATCCAGAAGTCCTCCTTCCAGCATTCATCTCAATTCTAATCCATCAAAATAGTTCGACTTCCCACTGTGTTGTGACTTTGTTAAATTAACATATGTTAAATGGAGCTCAGGGGTGTAGGATGGTGAGCACTGATTCAACAAAAGATCACAAAGGAAAGTCAAATGAAGTTTATTACTCAGATTCTGGAGGAGGAGCTATAGGAGGAAGTCAAGGCAAGAGTGCAGGCATAAAGAAACACTGAATGTGGGGTATATGCCTTTATTATGATCCAAAGGTGGAGTATTTTGAAGTTCCTTGGCTGAGGCCAGACTGGTTAATTCAAACCAAAAAATGCAGGATTTTGGTATGCTTCCCATGAGTTTTTTTTTCTAAGGGGGTACAAGGAAAAGGCTTTCCCTGGGAGACAGGGGCGACTGTTTATAACAAGGACATTTGGGGTATCATATCAGAAAGTTACATTTACTTATGACTCTTGGGCTTTTATCTAGAGTATGTGTTCAGGGGAGTGGTTAATATCGGTTTAAAGTCCCTGCAAATCAGGGACCGATAATGAGTCAGCAGCATTATGAAATAATTTACTAAATTCTCAATAGACTGTCAGTTTTCTCCAAAACTGCATGGACAAAGTGGGAGCTAGTCCCTTACTACTGTGTATCCACTAAAAGTCCACTCATGGAATTACTAATTCAATTAGTATTATCTCAAACACAATATCTTCTTTAGAGTAGAACATTTTGATTGAAAGTAGAATTATATAAATATTTTCTATACAGATCTTAACAACAGCATATCAAATGTTAGGGATCACAAAAATATATGTTGGAAAACAACTATATATAAAGCTACATTGGAGCTGAGCTGAACAATGTTTCCATTTTTTAAAATATTGGGGCTATGTAAGTATTAAGTATTAGATTAATTATTTTGATCTAATATTGATATTAGGTCAAATTGATAAGCAATTGACCTAAGTATTAGATCAATTATTTTATAAAACATTTTTCAAATTTAATTTAAAAATCTTAGTTTATTTTATAGTCAAATCATGTTTAATACAGATTTCTCTGAAAGTAAGGAGTTGAAAATGCACAGACCTTTTGAAGAATTCTGTTTTAATTCTACTCCAGTGATATATATACTTTGGTAATATCTCACTATTTTGCTTACCACAAGTTCTCAAACCAATATCCTCTACAATATAAGGAAAGGAACCGGTCATCCCAGGCTGCCCATACTGATGGTACTCCAGAATAACAGGTTAAGAGACACAACAGTGAATGTGACCACTATCTTTCACCACTATTGCAAATTCTGCTCCAATACCATTCACATCAACAGTAACAATAACAACTACATTATTCCTGGTATATTTAGAAAAACTTATAAATAGCTTCGGAGGCTTCCCAAGTGTCTCACGGGTAAAGAATCCACCTGCCAAAGCTGGAGATGTGAGTTCGATCCCTGGATCAGGAAGATCACCTGGAGAAGGAAATGACAACCTACTCTAGTAATCTTGCCTGGGAAATCCCATGGACAGCAGAGCCAGGTGGGCTACAGTCCATGTGGTCGCAAAGAGTCAGACAGGACTGAGAAACTATAAAGCAACAGCAGCATAAATAGTTTCAGATGCCTTATCATGTTCACCAGCATTTTTAAACAATTCTAAATTCACTGTGACTCTAAATATACTCCATCATTTGTCTGAGGAAAATAATTATGAGAATTGAATAAGGTATCAAGATTTTATAATGGTCCAGCAATTTTTAGTGTATCTCTAAAATACCTCAACCACTATTCCCTCTCAGATTTCTAATACTGAAGTGGCAGAAAACAACAACAGGTTTCATATCTAGTCCTGGAGTGACCAAGGACTAGATATTATAATACATTATCTATAATGTAACATCCACGGTCTCCACTGTGAGATAGGAATAAGGCAAGCCAAAAAGATTATCAGTTTCTTTATTTGTTAATCAATGATATACATATTCTACCTTGTGTAGGCATATTTAAATTCAATAGTTTTGGAGAACTAGAGATTTTTACTGTAACAAAATATACCTCCAAATATTCCCTCCCCTCTTTATATATCCTAAAAAAAAAAATACTGTTTACATTGCATATATCTTCTAAAAATCAAAAGATTCATTGGCAGTGATGCTGCAGTAACTACCACAAATTTATAGTGATGCCTTTTTTAAAAACTTGTAAACTGTAGATAAGTGAGCAGGATTGCTACATAGCTCTAGAGAATGTTTTACTTTATTGCATGGAATTCTAAAAATGTAATGACATTTACTTAAGTCCACTAATTTTTGGACTATGTTTTGAGACCAAAGAGTTTTTCACTTGCTATTAATCACGCCAGCTTCAAAATTTTCTGGAAAATCTGCCAGCTTTCTCATAAATACATGTTTTCTTATAAAAATCATTACAAATCAATCAGCTTCTTTAACTGGAACAGCACTTCTAAGAACCTAAAATACAAATTAGTAAAAATCGGAGAACAAATAACCCTCATACCTGAATTGAAAATACATTGCATGGTTATGATACATAGCATTTCTTAAATAGACAACCATTGTTTTCTTAATATTCTCTTCCTCAGCATTCTGTAGTTTTCTAGACAGAAAAAAAGAACACTCTATTGTTTTTTTGTTTTACTCAATAAAGCATCAAGCTATTCCTTTTTTCATGTATAAATAAGCTTATAGGTTTATTTTTCTTAAGATGATTTTGTTGTATATAGATGCACAGATAAAAGTAGTTTTATTGGGGGGGGCACTGAGGAACAAAATAAATCATACAGAAATATCTGGATATATCTTACCAAATAAAACTACATATTTCTTAATTAGAAGTTTAATCATTTTTTAAGATAAGTAATATCTTGTGAGAACTGTAAACTGATCTTGAAATCTGTCACATCTCAAATTTTCAGAATTAAGCAAATAACTTTGACAGGTTAACCTACTTTGCATTGGCACCAAATGGTTGATATACTCCTGTAATAGTATTTAAGTGTGACTGGCCTTGGGGAAAATGATCCTTGGGATATTAGAAGGGACTGCTGCAAATTAAACAACCATTTTACCACATAGGGGAGAATATCGAATTTTCAAGAAATTGTTTATGTTTTAAGTCATAATGGCTGCCATTCAACATGTATTTCTTAATAATAGCTATTTCTGGTGGGTCTGTAGGGCACACTGGTCAATCCCTTGGGATTACAATTATTAATACACTAAGACTATGTGAGGAACATAGATTTTAGCTTTCCCTGTAGAATTTTTTGTGGGATAGATTTTGGCCACAAAATGATAGAATATATTTGTATCCCATCCTTGAAATGTAAATGATTTAAAATTTTATTTTTAATTCATTTTTAAAACTTTATTTTTAAATATATATTTTTACTAATAATCTTTTTAAGCAATTAAACTGTGCAAGTTAAAATGATTATTGGTATGTGTTTATTGTTGTTTTATACATCAAATAGTTTGCTACTGCTTTGTTTAACCATGAGAAAACTGTAAATAGTTCCAAGATTCATATACTGTTTCATGAAAGCAATATCTTATAATAACTAACACGGTTATTGTCATAAAGTGATAAATCTTTCTTTCTTTCTTTTTTAATCCTTAGAATGTATTCTCTTTGCAATTTCAAAACCTATTTCAGTTTAGTGGGCAGAGACATAACATTATTATTTGAAGTGTTTTTCAATGAGCTAACAAAGCTGTATTTTATTATATTTGTTGTAGAACCAACTCATAATAGATATGAGGGTAAAATAGTCACAAATTAGAACAGGAAAAATGATTCCCCAAAATTTTAACAAAATGTGCAGGAGTAAAAAAGCCTTGAAAAAGCCCCCGGAGTTTAAATTTTACGCATGAGCAAGAGACATAACAAACAGCTAGACAGGAAAATTTACCACTTCCAAGTTTACTTTCTTCTTGAAAAGTAAAAGGGAAGCTTTGTGTTTTTGGATTTAATCCTACATAAGGATTAAAATTCTTAATCAATCATTATTTTCCAAAAACTAAATAACAATGCTATAATAGCCTAAAATCCTTTTTTCTGAAATCTTCAATTGGAAACACCTACCTTTAAAATAAGTAAAATAAAGCTATAACAACATCAAAGGAAAAGTTATAAAATATATTTAACCTATTTTAATTCATAGCTGTACCAAACAACTAACTATAGACCATATGAAAGATACATTTGTAACACTGGAAAGAAAAATCAAATAAAAATGGTGCATTACTGACTAA
The DNA here is from genome assembly GCF_027580195.1 of Bos mutus. NCBI lineage: Eukaryota > Metazoa > Chordata > Mammalia > Artiodactyla > Bovidae > Bos > Bos mutus. Next base: position 72,503,875 of record NC_091621.1, on the reverse strand, counting down.
TGTTTGTTTCATAACAGCTTTTGTTTTGTTTTCAAAATTTTTAAACAAAAGTTTTCTTAGATATCAACAGGATGACTATGAAAACCCCCTCATGCAAAGATGATACAAACTTCAATGAGGTTACTTTTTACTTCTCTGTTCCTAATTAATATCACCTTTCCAAGAAACAGAAATTCAGATAAAATACAGCTCCATGTGTAGGTGTTCTTAACTGCCACTCTAGAGTAATTCAGTTCCTTATTAATAATTCCTAAAATCATTATACAATGCATTCACTGGTTACATATCACTGCCATCTTGTGGGTAGTTCATTTTAATTATTTTAGCTGAAAATTCTTCATGAAGTTATAATTTGGGATTTGCCTGGAAACAAATCAGTGATTCTTTTCCTATAGATTTCTTGGTTTGCCTACTAAGTGGCAGGCACAGTAGGTTTGAAAGGTAAGACAAACACAGATTTCCATCTCAGAAAGATTATACTGTTTATAATTCTCCTTTGATAAAATGTGATGAAATTCATGTAACCACTTTTCATACTGTTCACGGGATTCTCAAGGCAAGAAAGCTAAAGTGGTTTGACATTCCTTTCTCCAGAAGATCTATCCAAAAAAGATCTTAAAGGCCCATATAACTGTGATGATGTGATCAATCACCTAGCGCCAGACCTTCAGGAATGTGAAATCAAGTGGGCCTTAGGAAGCACCACTGTGAACATATCTAGTGAAGGTGATGGAATTCCAGCTAAGCTATTTCAAATCCTAAAAGATGATGCTGTTAAAGTGCTGCGCTCAGTATCTGGAAAACTCAGCAGTGGCCACAGGACTGGAAAGGTCAGTTTTCATTCCAAACCCAAAGAAAGGCAATGCCAAAGAATGTTCAACTATCACACAGTTGCACTCATTTGCTAGCAAAGCAATGCTCAAAATTCTCCAAGCTAGGCTTCAACAGTATGTGAACCAAGAACTTCCAGATGTTCAAGCTGGATTTGGAAAAGGAAGAGGAACCAGAGATGAAATTGCCAACATCCACTGAATCATAGAAAAAGCAAGAGAATTCCAGAAAAACATCTACTTCTGCTTTGACTACGCTAAAGCCTTTGACTGTGTGGATCACAACAAACTGTGTAAAATTCTTAAAGAGATGGGAATACCTGACCACACCTTACCTGCCTCCTGAGAAATCTGTATGCAGGTCAAAAAGCAACAGTTAGAATCAGACATGGGATGGGCTGGTTCCAAATTGAGAAAGGAGTACCTCAAGTCTGTATAGTGTCATGTCACCTTGCTTATTTAACTTATATGCAGAGTACATCTGAGTACATCATGCCAGGCTAGATGAAGCACAAGCTGGAATCAAGATTATAGGGAGAAATATCAATAACCTCAGATATACAGATGACACCACCCTTATGGCAAAAAGTGAAAAGAAACTAAAGAGTCTCTTGATGAAGGTAAATGAGGAAAGTGGAAAAGAGGGCTTAAAACTCAACATTCAAAAACCTAAGATCATGGCATTCAGTCCATGGCAAAAAAATGGGGAAACAGTGGAAAGAATGACAGATTTCATTTTCTTGGGATCCAAAAATCAGTGCAGATGGTGACTGCAGACATGAAATTCAGAGGCTTTCTCCTTAGAAGAAAAGCTATGACCAACCTAGACAGCATATTAAAAAGTAGAGACATTACTTTGACCAAAAAAAAAAAGTCTGTATAGTCATAGCTATGGTTTTTCCAGTAGTCAGGTATGGATGTGAGAGTTGGACCATAAAGAAGGCTGAGCACGAAAGAATTGATTCTTTTGTACTGTGTGTTGGAGAAGACTCTTGAGAGTCCCTTGGACTGCAAAGAGATCAAACTACTCAATCCTAAAGGAAATCAGTCCTGAATATTTATTCATTGGAAGGGCTGATGCTGAAGCTGAAGCTCCAAAACTTTGGCCACCTGATGGAAAGAGCAGACTCATTAGAAAAGGCCCTGATGCTGGGAAAGATTGAAGGCAGGAGGAAAAGGGGACAACAGAGGATGAAATGGTTAGATGGCATCACCGACTCAATGGTCATGAGTTTGAGCAATCTCCAGGAGATGTTGAAGGACAGGGAAGCCTGGCGTGCTGCAGTTCATGGGGTTCTAAAGAGTTGAACACGAGTGAGCAACTGAACAACAACAACATGCAACTGCATACCTCAATACTTAAAACAGCAATATATATTCATTATCTTACAATTTCTGTGGTTGGTTCTGGAATTCAGGAAGTTTATCTGCAAAGTTTGGCTCAGAGCCTTTAACAAGGTACAAACAAGATATGATATCACTTATATGTGGAATCTAAAAAAGCCAAATTTATAGAAACAGAAATAATTTCCAGAGGCAGGATATGGGTGGTAGGAATGAAGAGATGCTAGTCAAAGGATATAAACTTTCAGTTAAAAGATGAGTAAATTCTGAGGATCTAGGATACCATATACTAGATCCACACCTAATTTTAGGTGTGCTTGTATAGCCACTTTGCAGATACTGGATTTTTAGAAATTAAAGATTTGGGGCAATTGTGCTCTGAACAAGTCTATCAGCATCATTTTTTCCAACATCATTTCCTCAAGTTGTGTCTCTGTCATATTTTGGTTATTTTCACAATATCTCAGACTTTTTCATTATTAAGTTTCTTATGGTGACCTGTTTGGTGATCTCTGAAGTTACTATTGCAATTAGTAATGGATGACACAACCACAATCGTATTAGATGGCAAGCTTAAAAAATGTGCCAGTCACACAGATCAACCGTCCCTTCCCTCTATTCCACAGGCCTCCCTGTTCTCTAACAACAATAATATTGAAACTAGGTAAATTAATAACCCTAAAATTAAGGTTACATTATTCTATTTTCAAAATGTGTGTGCAGGGGAGATGGGGAGCTACTTTATTTAGTACAACTCCTTCACAACAGCTATTAAGTAGACTTCTAATTCTCCATCTTGAAGACATATCAAACAACAATTATAAATAATCTTGTCTTATCTTTTATTTTCTCTAGATATAAATCACCCTGTGTTTCTCCTCCCTTTCATGGCCAAATGTTTCCAACATGTTGTTTCTTGTTTTTTTCATGTCTCAACTTCTCTCTATCCATATATAACTTGAATCTGGTTTTCCCTCTTATCTCTCTCTCAAAAACTTTTTTCTGAAGTTTCCAATGGCCACTGTGTAGCTGAAAATTAATAGATAACTCAAAGCTATTTTTTCTCAACTTTTCACAAATATTTGGCACACTTAGTCACTTCTTCCTTAAATAATCCTTTTTCTCCTTAGGAAATACTGTTTTCCATGATTTACTCTTTCATCCCAAGTCTTTTGTTTTCAAGACCACTCACAAGCTCATTTTCTAAGGGGTTAAAGAAGGATACAAGAAATCATCGTGAGACTTAAAGTCCATATTTTGTATTGCTGGTAGGGCTCATTCTCATATGGTCACTATATCGCCAAATGTTGTGACCTTTTACCAAATTATTTGGGTCAAAATCAGATGTAAAGAAGCATTAAGAAAGGATTTTGAATGGACCTAGAGGATTGTCATACTGAGTGAAGTAAGTCAGACCAAGAAGCAGAAACATCATATGACATTCCTTATACGCAGAATCTAAGAAGATGTGTTACAAACAAACTTATTTATAAAGCAGAAACAGACTCAGAGAATGAACTCATAGTTGTGGATGAGGACAGGCGAAGGGATAGTTAGGGAGTTGGGGATAGACAGGTACACACTGCTATATTTAAAATGGATAACCAATAAGGACCTAGTATAGCACAGCGAATTGTGCTCAATGTTATGTGGCAGCCTGGATGGGAGGGGATATAGAAGGAGAATGGATACATGTATATGTATGATTTGAGTCCCTTTGCTTTCTACCTGAAACTGTCACAGCATTGCTAACTGGCTATACTACAATAAAAAATTAAAAGTTTAACTTAAAAAAGAGAACTTTTGACTTTCAAATATCCTACATACAACCATATACAATTGACTCTCGAACAATATGAGAGAGAATGACCATTGCCTCCTCTCTGTCAGCAGTCAAAAATCCTTGTACACCTTACAGTCTTACCTCCGTGTCTGCCGCAGCATTTGCATCCATGGATTCAACCAATCAAGTACATGGTTAAGAACACAATGAAGAGCACAGATTGTAACTCTGCTAGAGAGGAAATTGCTACAAATGTGAAGTGGGTGCAGAGGGACTTTTTTTGTGACATCATGCCTGTACTAAAACTGGCTCATGTTGATATCTCCCACAATGTGATTGTGATGTCTGCTGTCTCTGTGCTTTTTATTCTTAGCCCGTCTCCTCATTCTGTGCTCCTAAGTGCGCATTATGGTGACAGTCTTGAGAATCCTTTCAGCCACTGGCAGAAGCAAGGCTTTCTCCACTTGCTCTTCTCATATCCTGGTTGTTTCTCTCTTTATGGCTTTCCTTGTTCACCTACCTCCTACCAAAGGCTGCACACACTCCAGAAACAGACACAGCAACTGCACTCATGCACACAGCTGCTCTGAATCCAGTTATCTACACCTTGAGGAACAAGGAAGTGAAGGAAGCCTTTCAAAGCCTAACAATGAGGAATACTGTTAGACAAGTGGCATAAAGTACTTACAGGATCACAACCAAGAAACACATGGACGTCTTCTATGTTTTTATATATGTGCAAGCAAAAGAAAAGTATGGGGCTTTCCTAGTGACTCTGTGGTGAAGAGTTTACTTGCCAACAAAGGAGACACTGGTTCCATCCCTGTTTCAGGAAGATCCCACTTTCTGTAGAGCAGCTAAGCCTGACACCACAACTATGGTTATGGAGCCACAACTACTGAGCCCACACGCCACAAATTCTGAAGCCCACATGCCCTGGAGCCCGTGGTCTGCCACAAGAGAGGTCACTGCAATGAGAAACCCATGCACAACTGGAGATTAAGACCTGCTTGCCACAACTACAGAATTGCCCATGCAGCAACAAGGATTCAGCACAGGCAAAATTAAATAAAAAAAAAATTAAAAAGAGAAATGTGTAGTAGGATCATTAAAGTATATATCCTGTGTTCAATCAACAATATTCAATCAACAAAATTACTGAGTACCTCCTGGGAACTACTCGATTTTTCCTGACTACCATGGTAACAGGATTAAGGTTAGTGTGTTTCACATTTTTTGATGAAAGAAAATATTTCTCCAGTGGAAAATGCTAAAAAATAAAAATGAAAAAAAATTAATATATTTTAGTGCTAAATATAGGATGCTGTCATTCAAGAGCTTAAGTGGAGTACCCTCCCATACTTACTCACCTCTGATACACCCTAATAATGAGGTATTAAATAATCATCCAAGAGATGGTGAAGGACAGGGAAGCATGGCATGCTGCAGTCCATGGGGTCACAAAGAGTCAGACAGGACTCAGCAACTGAACACAATAATAAATACTGACGAGTGTTGTACCCTTAAAAACTCTAAGTATTTAACTTGTAAATCCAGTGAAGGATTCTGACTTTTTATACAAAACTAGCTTGTTTATATGGCATTATCCACTCATCTTTTGGGCTTTCATACAAATGAAGATTTAAAGAAACATATATTACATGTCACCTAGGGCAATGATGAAAGTATGATTCAGTTCAGTTCAGTCGCTCAATAGTGTCCAACTCTTTGTGACCCCATGAATCGCAGCACACCAGGCCTCCGTGTTCATCACCAACCCCCGGAGTTTACTCAAACTCATGTCCATTGAGTCGGTGATGCCATCCAGCCATCTCATCTTCTGTCGTCCCCTTCTCCTCCTGCCCCAAATCCCTCCCAGCATCAGGGTCTTTTCCAATGAGTCAACTCTTTGCATGAGGTGGCCAAAGTATTGGAGTTTCAGCTTTAGCATCAGTCCTTCTAATGAACACCCAGGACTGATCTCCTTTAGAATGGACTGGTTGGATCTCCTTGCAGTCCAAGGGACTCTCAAGAGTCTTCTCCAAAACCACAGTTCAAAAGCATCAATTCTTCGGCGTTCAGCTTTCTTCATAGTCCAACTCTCACATCCATACATGACTATTGGAAAAACCATAGCCTTGACTAGATGGACCATTGTTGGCAAAGTAATGTCTCTGCTTTTTAATACGCTATCTAGGTTGGTCCTTCCAAGAAGTAAGCATCTTTTAGTTTCATGGCTGCAACCACCATCTGCAGTGATTTTGGACCCCCCAAAAATAAAGTCTGACACTGTTTCCACTGTTTCCCTATTTCCCATGAAGTGATGATACTGTTATTCAAATTTTTTTGTCACTATCTAGTTTTTAAATTATGGGTTTTTTTGTCCCAAATTTTCCTGCTTTCCTCTGTATTGAATGTACAGTATACTGCTTTGATCAAATTCCTATTCTATTCCCATAAATAATCAGGTCCTAATTTCAGGACACTGATGGTCTGAATCTAGAAGGTATATTAGTACATTCTAGACTGAATAGGGATATACCTAGAAAGGAATATACCTAGACATTTTAAACACAGATATTAAATATCACTGTCCAAGTAGAAGCTGAGCAATTATATTGGTATTCTGTGCCTGAAAAACATGAATGTATGTTCTCTCCTGGTGAGAAGTGAGAATGATTATACATGGGACACTGTGATAACCATAGATAAGAGGACATTCACTACAGGAGACTGACCAAAGGGTCACAGGCACAACCTGTTCAATAGCAGAAACTCTCCCTGCCAAAGCTGACCCTTAGTTGTCTCTGCACACATAACAAATGCTTCAATGTGTGTGGGTGCATGTGGACCTGCACGTGCACTCACACACACAAACACAGACCAATTCAACAGCTGCCCATCATCACACAGCATCTGATCTCTTCTATTGTTTTGACTGCATATTAAAACACCTTAGTGTTCAAGATACACAGGTAACAACAATTTCTTAAAAATTTTTATTCAGAACGATAAATACTTCCCAATATTACATTAAAAAAAAAAAACACTCAGCAAAACCACTTAGAGAAGAATTTGCTGTTACTATTTATTATCTAACTATGCAAAACCCCATGCTTATGCCTGAAGTAGTTTCTGGATATTCTGAAGCACCAATTCTCCTGGATTCCAGAAGAAAGCTGAATTCCCAGAAAAGCAGAAATCTCTTTCCCAAACTTGTGTACCATTTTAATGCTTGAGTTTCAAAGCAGCTCCTCCCATAGTTCACACTTTAAAAGACTAATTTCCACACACATCACAAGAGATATATCAGTACTAAAGGTTGGTTTGGAAGAATGTGAGAGACTCGAAAACAGCATCTCAAATAATGCTCTATTGTATAATATATAGAAGGAAAAAATGTGTTCAGAACTTTAGTTTAAGTAACAGAAAGTTGTGAATACCAATGAGATGCTCTCAGTATATGCCTGCTTCTTGGAGACGTGCCCAGCAGCATTCCCTTGTGTTAAGACTACGTGACGTCACTTTCAAGGTTCAAACTTATTTTAAATACCAGAAATCTTTACAAATCAGTCTCGACAGATCATCAAAATGATAAAACCTGATATCACATTTATCACTGTATTCTCTTAAGGTATAAAAGCATTTTTTAAATCATGTGATAAAATTGATAACGTATTCATTGCAAGTATTTATTTGTTTTAAACATCTGACATGCATGGAGTGGAAATTGCTTTGCTTGTTTATCCGTTTCAGAATAGACCAAAGGTGAAGGAAGGAGGCTCTTTAAATTCTAAAGAAGACAGCAAATGAGTCAATAATAGTTGGGTTACTAAAAAGTTAGGAGGACTTGCGTGGTGGCTCAGATCTGCCTGAAGAAATCTGCCTGAAGTGCACGAGACCCAGGTTCAATCCCTCAGATTGGAGAATTGCTTGGAGAATTCTTGGACAGAAGATAGAGCCTGTCTGTATTCTTGCTTGGAGAATTCCATGGACAGAGGAGCCTGGCAAGCTACAGTTCATGGGGTCACAGAGTCAGACATAACTAAGCAATTAGCACGCACACACACACACTCAAACACACACACTCACACACACACACACACGATTTAGAACTTCCCCCAGCCACCTCCATGTACCTACCTGTAAGTATGACAGAGAGAGGAGGATGCAAGGCCAGTAGAAACATTGCATTGGCATCCCTGATAGCTCAGTTAGTAAAGAATCCACCTGCAATGCAGTAGACCCCAGTTCAATTCCTGGGTTAGGAAGATCCCTTGGAGAAGGGAGAGGCTATACACTCCAGTATTCTGGCATGGAGAATTCCATGGACTGTATAGTCAATGGGTTTACAAAGAGTAGGCCAAGACTGAATAACTTTCACTTTCACACTTTTCACTACAAAACTGGGGCTCCGAAGTAGATTTTCCTTCTATATCTCACACAATATGGGAAAGGAGGGCTATAAGCATATCAAATTATAATGAGGGTGTTGAGGGTACTTCAAAGAGAATTACTGCAAAATTTTGAATGTCTGTTAAATACTATCCGTTGGTCTACAGAGTCTACTTTGTGCTGGTTCTATTGATATCAAAAAAGACATGAGCAGTCACTGTGCATCTGAGAAACTTAAAGAAAATTACTATGGAAAATAGCCATACAATTCAATAACTGAAGTGCGAGGTGTAAATCCATTAGAAATACTGGGATTTACCCATCGAAATTTAAGTGAGGTAACTAACAGCAATAAACTGTATCTGGGAAATGTATTCAAGTAATGAAAACCAAATTTACATTGAATGTTTGTCATTGTTTTTTAACAAATTCCTCTTGAGACAAATTAAACTGTGCAGTGGATGCAATCCCTATGGTCTCTAGTCAGAGTAGAAATATGGCCTGTTTTATAACCATGTTATAATTGGGAATTGTCAGAAGTCTAGAAGACTGACAAGGAAACGGAAGTTTTTCTTGTGGTTCTTGGTATGTTCTCCCACTTAAAATTTTTGTGCAATTACATTGAGAATATAGAAAGGACATTCTGGTGGTTTTGATTTCCATGGATTTTAGTTACCAAGTTATGATTTTATCATATTAAAATAAAATGACTAAAATACGTAAGAAAATGAATAGGTAGATGCCTAGAAATATTCACCCTTTCAAACGCTTAGTGTAAATTTAAGGGAAAATTATAGAATTCAGAAGACCAGAACATAGTACCTTTGCAATTTACTCTCTACACTTATCTTTTATGTGACTCCTTTACACTCCATGGTAAAGATTTTCCCTGCGATGTCGAAGACCTGGGTACAATCTCTGGATAAGGAAGATATCCTAAGAACAGAATGGCAACTCACTCCAGTATTCTTGCCTGGAGATTCCCAAAAATAGAGGAATTTGGTGATCTACAATCGATGGGGTCACAAAGAGTCCAAAACAACTGAAGTGGCTAACACTTTTGTAATTAGAAAGCTTTCATATATATCACACACCTAACAGTCTGTGTATATGATTAGAATAACAACAAGGTAAAAAGAAATCATGAGAGGATGTAATTTAAAGCCGCTGTTTTCTCTAAACTTCTATGAAATTCCAGAACTCAAAATCGGGAATAAATACTGGATCAATTATGCTGGGTGCATGCATACATGCTAAGTCGCTTCAGTATGTCTGACTCTGCAATTGTATGGACTGGAGCCCACTAGGGTCCTCTGTCCATGGATTTCTCCAGCAAAAATACTAGAGTGACTGCCATCTCCTTCTCCAGGGGTTTTTCTTAACCATTTCAAAACTTTTAGCAAAGGAATACAAGTGTCTAGGTCTCATATCAGACCACTGACCCTAGAAAGTTCCACAGAGACCTATGCTAGGTGACCGGATGCTTTTAGGTGTTACTTCTGCACCCTCTGCTCTCTCCACAGATGTCTAGCTCTGAGCCTATAATGAGTGGAAACCAGTCCCTCTGCACCCACTTCACATTTGTAGCATTTTCCTCTCTAGCAGAGTTACAACCTGTGCTCTTCTTTGTGTTCTTAACCATATACTTGTTTACCATGGGAGGAAATCTTCTCATCATTGGCTTGATTTGGGGCACCCCTTCCTTGCACACTCCCATGTATTTCTTCCTGGTTAACCTCTCCTTTCTGGAGATGTGCTATATCACTAGTGTGGTGCCTCAGATGCTGGTGCACTTGCTTGTGGAGACCAAGATCATAAGCGTGGCACGCTGTGCAGCTCAGATGTATGTATTTAGCATCTTGGGACTGACAGAATGCTGCCTGCTAGCAGCCATGGCTTATGACCGCTTTGTAGCTATTTGCCACCCTCTGCATTACTCTCTCCTGATGGGCCCTGGTGTGTGTTTGAAATTGGCTGCAGCATCTTGGACCACTGGGGTCATGGTAGAATCAGCCCAGACCACATGGATCTTCACTCTGCCCTTCTGTGGAACAGGAAGGATCCAGCACTTTTTTTGTGACATCATGCCGGTAGTGGAACTAGCTTGTGTTGATACCTCCCACAATGAAATTGTGATGTTTGTTCTCTCCGTGCTCTTTATCATGACCCCCTGTCTCCTCATTCTGTGCTCCTATGTGCGCATTCTGGTGACCATCCTGAGAATCCCTTCAGCCACTGGCAGAAGCAAAGCTTTCTCCACTTGCTCATCTCATATCCTGGTTGTTTCTCTCTTCTATGGTACTGCCTTGTTCACTTACCTCCAACCAAAGGCAGCACACACTCCAGAAACAGACAAGGCAACTGCACTCATGTACACAGTGGTCACGCCTGCTCTGAATCCAGTTATCTACACCTTGAGGAACAAGGAAGTGAAGGAAGCCTTTCAAAGACTAACACCAAGAAGCACTCTGAGTCTAACGCCATGAGGGACTTATAGGATGGCAGCTAAGTAACCCATTTGCCTGTTTTTATGTTTTTCAATGTGTTTAAGCAAAAGACAAATATGCAGTAGGATCATTAAAATGTATATCATTTGTGCAATCAATTATTCAATCAACAAAAATTCTGGGCAAGTCCTATGTTTTGGACACCACTCGTTTTTCTGACTACCAGGGAAATGGCATTAAGGTTAGTGTGTTTCACATCTTTTGAGTAAAGACAATAAAATATTTCTATGGAAAATATTGAAAAATGAAAACAAGGAAATTAATACATTTTTGTGTCAAATATAGGGTGTGCCTTTTAAATGTTTACGTGGAGTATAATCTCCTAATTACTCACCTCTGATACATCTTAATAATGATATGTCTTAAATAATACTTATAAGTGTTGTACATTGTAACTGTTAATACTTATGAGTGATGTGCATTGTAACACAACCCTAAGTACTTAACTTGTAAATCCAGTGAAGGTCTCTGATGTTTTATCCAAAACTAGGTTGTTTCTTTGGTCTTATCCACTATTTTTGTTTTTCCATATGAATGAAGTTTTAGAAAAATATATATTATACATTTTCTCAGGCAATGATTAAATATATGATACTGCTTTTTTATTTTATTTTTTAACTTTACAATATTTATTGGTTTTGCCATATATCAAAATGAATCCACCACAGGTATACATGTGTTCCCCATCCTGAACCCTCCACCCTCTTCCCTCCCCATACCATGCCTCTGGGTCATCCCAGTGCACCAGCCCCAAGCATCCAGTATTGTGCATCAAACCTGGACTGGCAACTCGTTTCATATATGATATTATTCATGTTTCAATGCCATTCTCCCAAATCATCCCACCCTCTCCCTCTCCCACAGAGTCCAAAAGACTGTTCTATACATCAGTGAGGAGAAGGCAATGGCATCCCACTTCAGTACTCTTGCCTGGAAAATCCCATGGATGGAGGAGCCTGGTAGGCTGCAGTCCATGAGGTCGCTAAGAGTCAGGCACGACTGAGCGACTTCACTTTCACTTTTCACTTTCATGCATTGGAGAAGGAAATGGCAACCCACTCCAGTGTTCTTGCCTGGAGAATCCCAGGGACAGGGGAGCCTGGTGGGCTGCTGTCTATGGGATCGCACAGAGTCGGACACGACTGAAGCGCCTTAGCAGCAGCATACATCAGTGTCTCTTTTACTGTCTTATATACAGGGTTATTGTTACCAAGTTTTTTTCCCATATATCTAGTTTTTTTAAATTATTTGTCCCAAAATTTCCTTTCTCTGCATTGAATGCAGAATATATTACTTTGTTCAAATTCCCTTTCTAGCCCCATTAACACCCAGGTCCTAAGTTTCAGAGCAGTGATGGTCTGAATCTAGAATCTTTATCAGTAGGAATACAACTGGAAACAATATAGCTAGAAATTTTAAACTCAGAGACTACATGTCACTTCAAGTAAAAACAGAACAAATATATTTATTTCCTATGAATGCACAGCAGGAATGTATGTTCTTTCCTGTCAAAAGTGAATGTGATTTTACATGGGACACTGTGATAACCATAGATAAGAGGACATTCACTACAGCAGACTGACTGAAGGGTCACAGGCACCACCTGTTCAATAGCAGAATCTCTCCCTGCTAAAGCTGACCCTTAGTTGTCTCTGCGCACATAACAAATGCCTCAATGTGTGTGGGTGCATGTGGACCCACACATGCACTCACGTACACACACACACACAGCCCAATCCAATAGCTGCTGGTCATCACACAGCATCTGATGTCTTCTATTGTTTTGACTGCATTTTAACAATCAGTGCTCATTAAAACCACTTAGAGAAGAACTTGTTGTTACTATTTATTATCTAACTATGCAAAACCTCATGCTTATGCCTGAAGTAGTTTCTGGATATTCTGAAGCACCAATTCTCCTGGATTCCAGAAGAAGCCTGAATTCCCAGAAAAGCAGATGAAAGAAATCTCTTTCCCAAATTGTGTGCCATTTTAATGCTTGAGCTTCAAAGCAGCTCCTCCCATAGGTCACACTTTAAAAGACTAATTTCCACACACATCACAAGAGACATATCAGTACTGAAGGTTGGTTTGGAAGAATGTGAGAGACTCGAAAACAGCATCTCAAATAATGCTCTATTGTATAATATACAGAAGGAAAAGATGTGTTCAGAACTTTAGTTTAAGTAGCAGAAAGTTGTGAATACCAATGAGATGCTCTCAGTATATGCCTGCTTCTTAGAGACGTGCCCAGCACCATTCCCTTGTGTTAAGACTATGTGACGTCACTTCCAAGGTTCAAACTGATTTTAAGTAGCAGAAATCTTCATGAATCACTATCTCCACAGACCATCAAAATGATAAAACCTGATATCACATTTTATCTCCACTGATCATGAAAATGATAACACCTGATACCACATTTATCACTGTATGCTTTTTAAGGTATAAAAGCATTTTTTAAAACATGTGATAAAGTTGATACCATATGCATTGCAACTATTTGTTTTAAACATGTGACATGCATGGAGTGGAGTTTGCTTTGCTTGTTTATCCATTTCAGAATAGACCAAAGGTGAAGGAAGGAGGCTCTTTAAATTCTAAAGAAGACAGCAAATGAGTCAATAATAGTTGGGTTACTAAAAAGTTAGGAGGACTTGCCTGGTGGCTCAGATGGTAAAAAATCTGCCTGAAGTGCACGAGACCCAGGTTCAATTCCTCAGAGGGGAAGATCCCTTGGAGAAGGGTAGCAACCCATTCCAGTATTCTTGCCTGGAGAATATCATGGAGAGAAGAGCCTGGCAAGCTACAGTTCATAGGGTCACAGACACGACTGAGGAACTAACACCACACACACACACGATTTAGAACTTCCCTCAGCCACCTGCATGTACCTACCTGTAAGTATGGCAGAGAAAGGAGGATGCAAGGCCAGTAGAAACATTGCATTGGCATCCCTGATAGCTCAGTGGGTAAAGAATCCGCCTGCAATGTTGTAGACCCTGGGTCAATTCCAGGGTCAGGAAGATCCTTTGGAAAGGGAAAGGCTATTCACTCCAGTATTCTGGCATGGACAAGGTTTACAAAGAGTCTGTCATGACTGAGCAACTTTGACTTTCACACTTTTCACTACAAAACTGTGGGCTCCAAATAGATTTTCCTTCTATAGCTCACACAATATGGGAAAGGAGGGCTATAAGCATATCAAAATAAAATGAAGGTGTTGAGGGTACTTCAAAGAGAATTACTGCAAAATTTTGAATGTCTGTTAAAGTAAATACTATCCATTGGTCTACAGAGTCTACTTTGTGTTGGTTCTATTGATATAAAAAAAGACATGAGCAGTCACTGTGCATCTGAGAAACTTAACGAAAATTAATATGGAAAATACCCATATAATTCAATAATTGTTTGAAGTCCCTGGTGTAAATCCATTATAAATATTGGGTTTTATCCATTAAATTTGAGTGATGAAAATAGCAGCAATAGATGACCTCTGGGAAATGTATTCAAATAATGAAAACCAAATTTACATTGAATGTTCATCACTGTTATTGAACAAATTCCTCTTGGGATGAATTAAATTGTGCACTGGATGCAATCCCTATGGTCTCTAGTCAGAGTAGAAATACTTCCAGTTCTATAACCATACTATAATTCGGAATTGTCAGGAGTCTAGAAGACTGACAAGGAAAGGGAAGCTTTTCTTGTGGTTCTCTGTATGTTCTCCCATTCAAATTTCTGTAAAATTATACTGAGGATATAGAAAGGACATTCTGGTGGTTTTGATTTCCATGGATTTTAGCTGCCAATTATGATTTTATCATATTCAAATAAAAAATGACTAAAATATGTAATAAAATGAATAGACAAATGCCTAGAAACATTCACCCTTTCAAACCCTTAATTGTAAATTTAAGGGAAAATTGTGGAATTCAGAAGACCAGAACATAGCACCTTTATAATTTACACTTAACTTTTATGTGACTCCTTTACACTTAATGGTAAAGATTTTGCCTGCAATCCAGGAGACCCAGGTACAGGGGTGGGGAAGATCCTCTGGAGAATGGAATGGCAACCAGTTCATCTTCTTACCTGGAGAATTCCATGGACAGAGGAACTTGGTGGGCTACAGTCCATGGGGTCGCAAAGAGTCCGACACAACTGAAGTGGCTAACACTTTTACATTTAGAAGGCTTTAATATATATTACACACCTAACGGCCTGGTTATATGACTAGGATAACAACAAGGTAAATACAAACAATAGAGGATGTAATTTAAAGCCATTGTTTTCTCTAAACTTCTATGAAAATGCAGAACTCAAAGTCAGGAAGAAATATTCCATCCATTATGTCGGGTGCATGCATGCATGTTAAGTTGCTCCAGTATGTCAGACTCCTTGCAATCGTATGAACTGTAGCCCGCCAGGCTCCTCTGTCCATGGATTTCTGCAGCCAAAAATACTGGATTGGGTTGCCATGTCCTCCTCCAGGGAATCTTGCTAATCATTTCAAAACTTTTAGCAAACAGAATACAAGTGTGTAGGTTCTCATGTCAGACCGCTGACCCTAGAAATTTCCACAGAGACCTATGCTAGGTAGCTGGATGCTTTTAGGTGTTACTTCTGCACCCTCTGCTCTCTCCACAGATGTCTAGCTCTGAGCCTATAATGAGTGGAAACCAGTCCCTCTGCACCCACTTCACATTTGTAGCATTTTCCTCTCTAGCAGAGTTACAACCTGTGCTCTTCATTGTGTTCTTAACCATATACTTGTTTACCATGGGAGGAAATCTTCTCATCATTGGCTTGATTTGGGGCACCCCTTCCTTGCACACTCCCATGTATTTCTTCCTGGTTAACCTCTCCTTTCTGGAGATGTGCTATATCACTAGTGTGGTGCCTCAGATGCTGGTGCACTTGCTTGTGGAGACCAAGATCATAAGCGTGGCACGATGTGCAGCTCAGATGTATGTATTTAGCATCTTGGGACTGACAGAATGCTGCCTGCTAGCAGCCATGGCTTATGACCGCTTTGTAGCTATTTGCCACCCTCTGCATTACTCTCTCCTGATGGGCCCTGGTGTGTGTTTGAAATTGGCTGCAGCATCTTGGACCACTGGGGTCATGGTAGAATCAGCCCAGACCACATGGATCTTCACTCTGCCCTTCTGTGGAACAGGAAGGATCCAGCACTTTTTTTGTGACATCATGCCGGTAGTGGAACTAGCTTGTGTTGATACCTCCCACAATGAGACTACATTGTTTGCTATCTCTGTGCTCTTTATCATGACCCCCTGTCTCCTCATTCTGTGCTCCTATGTGCGCATTCTGGTGACCATCCTGAGAATCCCTTCAGCCACTGGCAGAAGCAAAGCTTTCTCCACTTGCTCATCTCATATCCTGGTTGTTTCTCTCTTCTATGGTACTGCCTTGTTCACTTACCTCCAACCAAAGGCAGCACACACTCCAGAAACAGACAAGGCAACTGCACTCATGTACACAGTGGTCACGCCTGCTCTGAATCCAGTTATCTACACCTTGAGGAACAAGGAAGTGAAGGAAGCCTTTCAAAGACTAACACCAAGAAGCACTCTGAGTCTAACGCCATGAGGGACTTATAGGATGGCAGCTAAGTAACCCATTTGCCTGTTTTTATGTTTTTCAATGTGTTTAAGCAAAAGACAAATATGCAGTAGGATCATTAAAATGTATATCATTTGTGCAATCAATTATTCAATCAACAAAAATTCTGGGCAAGTCCTATGTTTTGGACACCACTCGTTTTTCTGACTACCAGGGAAATGGCATTAAGGTTAGTGTGTTTCACATCTTTTGAGTAAAGACAATAAAATATTTCTATGGAAAATATTGAAAAATGAAAACAAGGAAATTAATACATTTTTGTGCCAAATATACGGTGTACCTTTTAAATGTTTATGTGGAGTATAATCTCCTAATTACTCACCTCTGATACATCTTAATAATGATATGTCTTAAATAATACTTATGAGTGTTGTACATTGTAACTGTTAATACTTATGAGTGATGCGCATTGTTAACGCAACCCTAAGTACTTAACTTGTAAATCCAGTGAAGGTCTCTGATGTTTTATCCAAAACTAGGTTGTTTCTTTGGTCTTATCCACTATTTTTGTTTTTCCATATGAATGAAGTTTTAGAAAAATATATATTATACATTTTCTCAGGCAATGATTAAATATATGATACTGCTTTTTTTATTTTATTTTTTAACTTTACAATATTGTATTGGTTTTGCCATATATCAAAATGAATCCACCACAGGTATACATGTGTTCCCCATCCTGAACCCTCCACCCTCTTCCCTCCCCATACCATGCCTCTGGGTCATCCCAGTGCACCAGCCCCAAGCATCCAGTATCGTGCATCAAACCTGGACTGGCCACTCGTTTCATATATGATATTATACATGTTTCAATGCCATTCTCCCAAATCATCCCACCCTCTCCCTCTCCCACAGAGTCCAAAAGACTGTTCTATACATCAGTGAGGAGAAGGCAATGGCATCCCACTTCAGTACTCTTGCCTGGAAAATCCCATGGATGGAGGAGCCTGGTAGGCTGCAGTCCATGAGGTCGCTAAGAGTCAGGCACGACTGAGCGACTTCACTTTCACTTTTCACTTTCATGCATTGGAGAAGGAAATGGCAACCCACTCCAGTGTTCTTGCCTGGAGAATCCCAGGGACGGGGGAGCCTGGTGGGCTGCCATCTATGGGATCGCACAGAGTCGGACACGACTGAAGCACCTTAGCAGCAGCATACATCAGTGTCTCTTTTGCTGTCTTGTATACAGGGTTATTGTTACCAAGTTTTTTTTCCCATATATCTAGTTTTTTTAAATTATTTGTCCCAAAATTTCCTTTCTCTGCATTGAATGCAGAATATATTACTTTGTTCAAATTCCCTTTCTAGCCCCATTAACACCCAGGTCCTAAGTTTCAGAGCAGTGATGGTCTGAATCTAGAATCTTTATCAGTAGGAATACAACTGGAAACAATATAGCTAGAAATTTTAAACTCAGAGACTACATGTCACTTCAAGTAAAAACAGAACAAATATATTTATTTCCTATGAATGCACAGCAGGAATGTATGTTCTTTCCTGTCAAAAGTGAATGTGATTTTACATGGGACACTGTGATAACCATAGATAAGAGGACATTCACTACAGCAGACTGACTGAAGGGTCACAGGCACCACCTGTTCAATAGCAGAATCTCTCCCTGCTAAAGCTGACCCTTAGTTGTCTCTGCATACATAACAAATGCTTCAATGTGTGTGGGTGCATGTGGACCCACACATGCACTCACGTACACACACACACACACACACAGCCCAATCTAATAGCTGCCGGTCATCACACAGCATCTGATCTCTTCTATTGTTTTAACTGCATTTTAACAATCAGTGCTCAGCAAAACCACTTAGAGAAGAACTTGTTGTTACTATTTATTATCTAACTATGCAAAACCTCATGCTTATGCCTGAAGTAGTTTCTGGATATTCTGAAGCACCAATTCTCCTGGATTCCAGAAGAAGCCTGAATTCCCAGAAAAGCAGATGAAAGAAATCTCTTTCCCAAACTTGTGTGCCATTTTAATGCTTGAGTTTGAAAGCAGCTCCTCCCATAGTTCACACTTTAAAAGACTAATTTCCACACACATCACAAGAGACACATCAGTACTGAAGGTTGGTTTGGAAGAATGTGAGAGACTCGAAAACAGCATCTCAAATAATGCTCTATTGTATAATATACAGAAGGAAAAGATGTGTTCAGAACTTTAGTTTAAGTAACAGAAAGATGTGAATACCAATGAGATGCTCTCAGTATATGCCTGCTTCTTGGAGATGTGCCCAGCACCATTCCCTTGTGTTAAGACTATGTGACGTCACTTCCAAGGTTCAAACTGATTTTAAGTAGCAGATCTTCATGAATCACTATCTCCACAGACCATAAAAATGATAAAACCTGATATCACATTTTATCTGCATGGATCATCAAAATGATAACACCTGATATCACGTTTATCACTGTATGCTTTTTAAGGTATAAAAGCATTTTTTAAAACATGTGATAAAGTTGATACCATATGCATTGCAACTATTTGTTTTAAACATGTGTTTAAAACAAATGTTTAAATGCATGGAGTGGAGCTTGCTTTGTTTGCTTATCCATTTCAGAATAGACCAAAGCTTAAGGAAGGAGGCTCTTTAAATTCTAAAGAAGACAACAAATGAGTCAATAATAGTTGGGTTACTAAAAAGTTAGGAGGACTTGCCTGGTGGCTCAGATGGTAAGGAATCTGCCTGAACTGCAAGAGACCCAGGTTCAGTTCCTCAGAGGGGAAGATCCCTTGGAGAAGGGATAGCAACCCATTCCAGTATTCTTGCCTGGAGAATTCCATGCACAGAGGAGCCTGGTGGGCTACAGTTCATAGGGTCACAGACAGGACTAAGCAACTAACACTGCACACACACACACACACACACACACACACACAACTTGAAACTTCCCTCAGCCACCTCCATGTACCTACCTGTAAGTATGGCAGAGAGAGGAGGATGCAAGGCCAGTAGAAACATTGCATTGGCATCCCTGATAGCTCAGTGGGTAAAGAATCCGCCTGCAATGCAGTAGACCCCGGGTCAATTCCAGGTTCAGGAAGATCCTTTGGAAAGGGAATGGCTATTCACTCCAGTATTCTGGCATGGACAATTCCATGGACTGTATAGTCCATGGGTTTAAAAAGAGTTGGCCACGATTGAGTAACTTTCACTTTCACACTTTTCACTACAAAACTGTGGGCTCCAAAGTAGGTTTTCCTTCTATAGCTCACACAATATGGGAAAGGAGGGCTATAAGCATATCAAAATATAATGAGGGTGTTGAGGATACTTCAAAGAGAATTACTGCAAAATTTTGAATGTCTGTTAAAGTAAATACTATCCATTGGTCTACAGAGTCTACTTTGTGCTGGTTCTATTGATATAAAAAAAGACATGAGCAGTCACTGTGCATCTGAGAAACTTAAGGAAAATTAATATGGAAAATACCCATATAATTCAATAATTGTTTGAAGTCCCTGGTGTAAATCCATTAGAAATACTGGGTTTTACCCATTGAAATTTAAGTGATGTAACTAACAGCAATAGATGACCTCTGGGAAATGTATTCAAATAATGAAAACCAAATTTACATTGAATGTTCATCACTGTTATTGAACAAATTCCTCTTGGGATGAATTAAATTGTGCACTGGATGCAATCCCTATGGTCTCTAGTCAGAGTAGAAATACTTCCAGTTCTATAACCATACTATAATTCGGAATTGTCAGGAATCTAGAAGACTGACAAGGAAAGGGAAGTTTTTCATGTGGTTCTTGGTATGTTCTCCCATTCAAATTTCTATAAAATTATACTGAGGATATAGAAAGGACATTCTGGTGGTTTTGATTTCCATGGATTTTAGCTGCCAATTATGATTTTATCATATTCAAATAAAAAATGACTAAAATATGTAATAAAATGAATAGACAAATGCCTAGAAACATTCACCCTTTCAAACCCTTAATTGTAAATTTAAGGGAAAATTGTGGAATTCAGAAGACCAGAACATAGCACCTTTATAATTTACACTTAACTTTTATGTGACTCCTTTACACTTAATGGTAAAGATTTTGCCTGCAATCCAGGAGACCCAGGTACAGGGGTGGGGAAGATCCTCTGGAGAATGGAATGGCAACCAGTTCATCTTCTTACCTGGAGAATTCCATGGACAGAGGAACTTGGTGGGCTACAGTCCATGGGGTCGCAAAGAGTCCGACACAACTGAAGTGGCTAACACTTTTACATTTAGAAGGCTTTAATATATATTACACACCTAACGGCCTGGTTATATGACTAGGATAACAACAAGGTAAATACAAACAATAGAGGATGTAATTTAAAGTCATTGTTTTCTAAACTTCTATGAAAATCCGAACTCAAAGTCAGGAAGAAATATTCCACCCATCATGTTGGGTTCATGCATGCATGTTAATTTGCTCCAGTATGTCAGACTCCTTGCAATCGTATGAACTGTAGCCCACCAGGCTCCTCTGTCCATGGATTTCTGCAGCCAAAAATACTGGATTGGGTTGCCATGTCCTCCTCCAGGGAATCTTGCTAATCATTTCAAAACTTTTAGCAAACAGAATACAAGTGTGTAGGTTCTCATGTCAGACCGCTGACCCTAGAAATTTCCACAGAGACCTATGCTAGGTAGCTGGATGCTTTTAGGTGTTACTTCTGCACCCTCTGCTCTCTCCACAGATGTCTAGCTCTGAGCCTATAATGAGTGGAAACCAGTCCCTCTGCACCCACTTCACATTTGTAGCATTTTCCTCTCTAGCAGAGTTACAACCTGTGCTCTTCATTGTGTTCTTAACCATATACTTGTTTACCATGGGAGGAAATCTCATCATTAGCTTGATCTGGGGCACCCCTTCCTTGCACACTCCCATGTATTTCTTCCTGGTTAACCTCTCCTTTCTGGAGATGTGCTATATCACTAGTGTGGTGCCTCAGATGCTGGTGCACTTGCTTGTGGAGACCAAGATCATAAGCGTGGCACGATGTGCAGCTCAGATGTATGTATTTAGCATCTTGGGACTGACAGAATGCTGCCTGCTAGCAGCCATGGCTTATGACCGCTTTGTAGCTATTTGCCATCCTCTGCATTACTCTCTCCTGATGGGCCCTGGTGTGTGTTTGAAATTGGCTGCAGCATCTTGGACCACTGGGGTCATGGTAGAATCAGCCCAGACCACATGGATCTTCACTCTGCCCTTCTGTGGAACAGGAAGGATCCAGCACTTTTTTTGTGACATCATGCCGGTAGTGAAACTAGCTTGTGTTGATACCTCCCACAACGAAATTGTGGTGTTTGCTATCTCTGTGCTCTTTATCATGACCCCCTGTCTCCTCATTCTGTGCTCCTATGTGCGCATTCTGGTGACCATCCTGAGAATCCCTTCAGCCACTGGCAGAAGCAAAGCTTTCTCCACTTGCTCATCTCATATCCTGGTTGTTTCTCTCTTCTATGGTACTGCCTTGTTCACTTACCTCCAACCAAAGGCAGCACACACTCCAGAAACAGACAAGGCAACTGCACTCATGTACACAGTGGTCACGCCTGCTCTGAATCCAGTTATCTACACCTTGAGGAACAAGGAAGTGAAGGAAGCCTTTCAAAGACTAACACTATGGAGCACTCACAGACAAATGATCTAAACCTGTTTATTACCAAACTATTTAGAAACCCATGTATCTGCCAGAAGTATTTTCTGGATATTTTCCTCCTCCAAATTTCTGGATTCCAGAATAAGCATGATATCCTGGAAGAGAGATAAAAGAAATCTCTTTACTAAACTTGTGTGACATTTTGTTCTAGAGCTTCACAGCAGCTCCTCCATATGTAAACGTTTAAAGAGTCTTTTCTTCATATACCATGAGAGAAATATAAATACTGACTCTTGGTTTAGTAGAATTATGAGAGGCTCCAAAACAGAAACATCAAAAATGCCTTTTATATAATGTATGCAAGGAAAAAGTTGTGAACAGATCTTGAGTTTAAGTAATAGAGAGTTGCGGACACCATTGAGATGCTTTCCATTGCATGCTTCTAGGAGACATGCCCCACACAGCTCTCTCATGTTAAGACTACTTGATATCTCTTCCAAGGCCCAACATGTTTCTGGTTAAGTACAAGAAATCTTCAGTAGTCAGTACCCTCCACGTACCTCCAAAATGATAAAATCCTGATATCACCTTTATTACTCCATGCTTTTCAGATATTAAAGCATTTTTAAAGCATTAAATGTAATATTACATTTGCTGCATATTGTTTTAAATATGTGACATGAGTCACATTGTTTTAAATATGTTTTATTGTTTTAAATATGTTTTAAATATGTGACATGAGTCATATTGTTTTAAATATGTGACATGAGTGGAGCTTTGTTTACTCATTAAGCCATTTCAGAAGTGGCCAAAGCTGAAGTAAAGAGGCATTTTAAATTCTAAATAAGACAGCAAATGAGTCAAAAATAATTGCATTTATTAAAAACATAGAAAATCACCCCAGGCACCTCCATGTATCCACCCTTATGTGTGGCAGACTGAGGAGGGTGAAGCAAGTTGGAAATGTTGCACTTACAAAACTGTGGGTTCTCAAGGAGATTTTCTTTCTATCTCTCAGAGTAGATAGGAAGGGAGAGCTGCAAGCATATGAAATCATATTCAGGGCAGGAGGGTGTTAAGAGTGCCTCAAAGAGAATTACTGTAGAAACTGGAAGGCCTATTAAAAGGAAAAACTGGATAAAAGTCTCCACTCTGAAGCTTGCTGAGATGTAGCATCTGGGGCAGCTGAACAACTTCCATCTGAGAGGAGCTTCAGATAACTAAATGTTAAAAACAGGCATTGGTTGTATCCCCTGGAGCTTGGGTGGGGTGGGGTGTGGATATAGGAACATAAATGTGAGGGCTGCTTCTTATACAATTACTGCTATCCTTTGAATTGAGGTTCACTGTAGGAATCTTTAAAAAGCAGAGTTAGAAACGAATAAAGAATACTTGACAAAATAACCAACTTATGTATAAATTTACAAAATATGCTAATATATATATATAAGGAAAACTACAAAGTTTTGATGGAAAATATGGAAGAACCAGAAAAATGGAAACCTAATAGCCTTGTACATCAACAATTGAACCACGTTGTATATTACATCCTATAACTGCCTGGGCCTCACCCAGTAAGGACATTTGCCCTTTTCCTCTCTCTCATTCCTAACTTACCAATTCACCAGACCACACAGGGTCTAGAAGCTGCTGTGTATTGGCTGAGTTCTGAATTTAAAATATGATAAACTTTTTCAAATTCACTATATTTCAATAATTTAAAAAATCTGCAAGTTATTTATTTATATAAGTGACAGAACTAGTTCAGGGAAACAAAAGGGAGAATCAAAAGAGCAAAATTAAACAGTTATTAGAAAAAGTAAAGCCATTTCATAGTTGTGTTCCTAAAGAATTGAGCATTCTGTTACAAATATTTGATTTTTTTATGTGAAAGCCAGTGACACACATAGCATTGTTATGTTATATGTTATATCCAGGGTATATGTTATACCCTGGCTTATGTAGAAATTTGAATGGAATCATTTATCATCTCATTATTTTCCAAGTATGAAAATTTAGCAAAAATATGGAGCACCTTATTAATGGCAAACTGGTAATCTCCTTTATAATTAATATGTTGATTTATAAATTCATAAAATATGTACACAGAACTTATTCACTTTATGTTCAGAGGTCTTCTTTCACTACTACTTTGAAAATTTCCAGTTACAGTAATAAAAAAGCTTCTAATGCACACTAGAAATATTAAAGTCAAAATTTACTTCTTAGGAGATGTTTGCATTCTGAGAGCACACATAAGGAAACATCAGTATTGGAAGAAGCTGCCATTTCAAAGCAACGGAAAAACAACAGAGGAAGAACAAGTATTAGACATATTTGAAGTGTGTCTTTTTGGTAAAAGTTTATTAGCAAAAAATCTCCTGTAAAGCTTTTGAAGACAGTTATTTTTAAGCCTATTCTGTCCTGAAAAAATCATATTTAGCCATCTCCAGTAAATGATCAATAAGAACACAAAGAACAACTTCTGAAGCTGGCTGATAATATGTAGTCTCTAATATTATATATGGTCCAATGGCATTTAAAATATGCCTTTGTTTCATCTTAATATCAATGCACTAACCACTGACACCCCACAGAACCAATTTAAAATTTGAAATCAAGTTTCTAGTTGATATCTTGCTCAGAAATTCAAGGTATCTCAACTGGATGTGCCCAAAGCAAACTTATAAGTGAATCTCCCTGAAAAATATGTCAAAAGTTTCCATTCTATATCTTAGCACAAACTACTATACCACCCATTCTGTATGGAAGACAGGAGTCTTAGGACTGTCCTTGTAACACAGCTTTCTTTGTCACTATATTCAATCTGTCACAAAATAATGGCAATTACACACAGGAAACATATGAAAATCCTTCACTTCTCATTTTTCCTGGCATAGTCCAAACTGTCATCATTTTGACCTTTAATTGACCTTTCTGGTGGCTCAATGGTAAAGAATCTGCCCACCAAGATGTGGATTCATTCCCTGGGTCAGGAAGATTCCCTAGAAAAGGGCAAGGCAACCCACTCCAGTATTCTTTCCTGGGAAATCATGGACAGAGAAGCCTGGAAGGCTATAGTCCATGGGATTGCAAAAGAATCAGACAACATCTTAGGACTGAACAACAACACATCCACTAGGAAGGACTGACCTTATTCAGTATGTTCCAAACTATAGTCATGGTGATAGTTGCAAATTAAAAATTTCAGTAAACCATAACCATGTCTGAGTGCATACAGTAGGCTCATAAGTTTTAGAATAGAGACTAACATGAAGAACATAGCCAAAAAAGATTGAGCTCCTTTTTGCTCTCACAGACCTCATCTAGCTCCATGCTCTCTGTGTTCTAATTTCAATGACTTTCTTTCAGTTTCTTGACTATCATCTCACCATGCAGACAATGCACATGCTGCTTTATCTACCTAGAATCTCCCTCTCCAATAACTGTGTTGTTCTTATAACTATTCTCTTCATCTAATTAATCCAAGTTCTTCAAGTCTCAAATCAATAACCACTTATTTATGAAATCTTCATCTCCATAACTACATATTTTCTTCCTATTACATATTTTATGACACTGTTTAACTTTCTTTGGGTCCCAAGTTTTCTTTCCATATTTATGGCGCTTCAGATGTTTATTTTTATTTCTTTTATTATTAACTCACTTGAGATATTCAAATTTATATTCCTTCTCCAAACTGCTTGATATTACCCCTACAGACCTTGTTCTTTTCAGATATTTTTATATAGTTAGACAACTAACCATTCTGAAAATGTACTATAGATCTTCACTCTGAGCTACCTCTCCTTAAAAGAGAGTAAATACATGATATTTTACATGTTTCAATGCCATTCTCCCAAATCTTCCCACCCTCTCCCTCTCCCACAGAGTCCATAAGACTGTTCCATACATCAGCGTCACTTTTGCTGTCTCGTACACAGGGTTATTGTTATCATCTTTCTAAATTCCATATATATGCGTTAGTATACTGTTGAAACGAGATGCCAGTCCAGGTTCAATGCATGATACTGGATGCTTGGAGCTGGTGCACTGGGACGACCTGGAGGGATGGTATGGGGAGGGAGGAGGGAGGAGGGTTCAGGAGGGGGAGCACATGTATACCTGTGATGGATTCATTTTGATGTTTGGCAAAACTAATACAATTATGTAAAGTTTAAAAATAAAATAAAAAAAAGAGTAAACAATAATAATTAGATCAAATATACGTTTGGCACCTAATCTATGCCAGGCATTGTCCTGAGTGTTTTACAAAGTATACCTCCCTTATACCTCACAACACTGCAATTGGGGTATTATTATTATTTCTATTATAAAAATGAAAAAATTGGGGCATAGAGAATTTAAGAAACTTGCCAATGGTAACAACATTTGTAAATGATAAATTCATTATCTTAAATACCATACTACTATATATTTTATCTATTTTTAATTGAAGGATAATTGTTTTACAGAATTTTGTTTTCTGTCAAACCTCAACATGAATAAGCTATAGGTATACATATGTCCCCTCTCTCTTGATATATTTTTTTCTTCAAATTACACATTTATATTCAGTATAACACTTTAACTTAGAGGTGCATGAATGGTGCAGCATTTTCTTCCTGCTTGTTGCAGATATGAAGAAAAATTATTCATAGAACATGGTCAAATTTTTTAGTCAATTATTCATAGGACATTCCCCACGTTATCATAAGCCAGATGTAGCAATGGGACCTGCAGGTATACTGGCAGAGTGCATAACCTGTTCTCAGAAAAATCTAAATACTTAGGACTTGTTCCCAAACATGAGCTTTTGGTTGATAAAGGAAACACAGGATTTAGGAGGTTTAAACTTGAAGAATGAACTGGATAGGGTGAAAAAGTTTCTTTAGCATAAAAGGGAGTAAATAAAGAGAAAATCTATATATGGACTGTTAATTCAGTCATATAGTATCCCCACATCAACTGAGTCAATTTATATTTATAATTTTGATAGGAAATTAAACATGTATAAAGTTGTCTGTGTATTTTCGTGACAGTCCACCGACCATGGGCTCAGTTCAGTTTAGTCGCTCAGTCGTGTCCTATTCTATGCTACCCCTTGGACTGCAGCAAGCCAGGCTTCCATGTGCATTACCAACAACCAAAGCTTGCTCAAACTCATGACTATTGAGTCAGTGATGCCACCCAACCATTTCATCCTCTGTCGTCCCCTTCTCCTCCCATCTTCAATCTTTCCTAGCATCAGGGTCTTTTCAAAGGAGTCAGTTCTTCGCATCAGGTGGCCAAAGTATTGAAGTTTCAGTTTCAGCATCAGTCCTTCCAATGAATATTCAGGACTGGTTTCCTTTAGGATTGACTGGTTGGGTCTCCTTGCAGTCCAGGGGACTCACACAAGTCTTCTCCAACGCCACAGTTCAAAAATATCAATTCTTCAGGGCTCAGCTTTCTTTATAGTTCAACTCTCACATCCACACATGGCTACTGGAAAAACCATAGCTTCGACTAGACGGACCTTTGTCGGCAAAGTAATGTCTCTGCTTTGTAATATGCTATCTAGATTGGTCATAACTTTTCTCCCAAGGAGCAAGCATCTTTTAATTTCATGGCTGCAGTCACCATTGGCAGTGATTTTGGAGCTGAAAAAAATAAAGTCTGTCACTGTTTCTATTGCTTCCCCATCAATTTGCCATGAAGTGATGGGACCTGTTGCCATGATCTTAGTTTTCTGAATGTTGAGTTTTAAGCCAGCTTTTTCACTCTCCTCTTTCACTTTCATCAAAAGGCTCTTTAGTTCTTCTTCACTTTCTGCCATAAGGGTGGTGTAGTCTGCATATCTGAGGTTATGGATATTTCTCCGAGCAATCTTGATTCCATCTTGTGCTTCATCCAGTGCAGCATTTCATATGATATATTCTGCTTGTAAGTTAAATAAGCAGGGTGACAATATACAGCCTTGACGTACTCCTTTCCCAATTTGGAACCAGTCTGTTTCTCCATGTCCAGTTCTAACTGTTGCTTCTTGACCTGCATACAGATTTCTCAGGAGGCAGATGAGGTGGTCTGGTATTGCCATTTCTTGAACAATTTCTTGTAGTCAATAAAGCAGAAGTAGACGTATTTCTGGAACTCTCTTGCTTTTTCAATGATCCAACGGATGTTAGCAATTTGATCTCTGGTTTGTCTACCTTTCCTAAATCCAGCTTGAACTTCTGGAAGTTCATGGGTCAGAAGAAAGAAATCTGTTTTAAAGACATTTCACTATCCTTTCCTTTCTATATCCTTTATTAATTTTGATGCATATGAGGCATTTTTTGAATTTTATCTCCTTAGCAGTCATTGTCTCTTTGCCTTCTCTTTCATTGGAAAAGCACACCTTCCTGATTCTCAGACTACATGTTAGCACTATAGAATATGGGAGGCTTGTTATCAAGGCCTCAGAAGATATTGACTCAAAATCTGATACACGATCTTGAAAGGTTCAATCAAACTAACTCTTGAGTTTTTATTTAAGCAAACAAGAAAGTGATATCTCTTTTCATTAGACTTGAACTTGGGAATATAGAACTCTGGAGTACCCAAGGACTATAGCACAAGAAAAGAGAGTATTGTGAGTATGATGTCAATGAGAGGAAAACACTGCCTAGAGATGCATATTCTTGAGTCATGATGACTTATAGGCCAGTGAATCTAGCTTTAGTAATACATATAATTTTCTACTGTAGACAATAATGCCCTCCCCTTCTTTTACTATTTGCTTACATCATTCTGAGATGAGGTATTCCTTACCAGTAACTGAAAAATTCAGTAGCTCAAAAGCCATTGTAACTGAAGTTCTAGAGACATCTCTTGTTGTTGTTTAGTCACCAAGTCATGTCCAACTCTTCATGACCCCATGGACTGCAGCCCACCTGGCTTCCCTGTTCCTCACCATCTCCCAGAGTTTACCTAAGTTCATGTTCACTTAATCAGTGATGTCATCAAACCATCTCATCCTCTGTCTCCCTCTTCTCCTTCTGCCTTCAATCTTTCCCAGCATCAGCATCTTTTCCAATGAGTCAGCTGTTTGCATAGATGGCCAAATTATTAGAGCTTCAGCTTCAGCATTAGTCCTTCCAAAGAGTATTCAGGGTTGATTTCCTTTAAGATTGGTTTGATCTCCTTGCTTTTCAAGTTGCTCTCAAGAGTCTTCTCAGGCACCATAGTTGGAAAGTGTCAATTCTCTGGCGCTCTGCCTTCCTTATTGTCCAGCTCTCACATTAGTAAATGACTACTGGAAAGATGATAGCTTTGACTATATGGACCTTTGTTGGCAAAGTGACATCTTTTTTAACACACAGTCTAGGTTTGTCATAGCTTTACTGTCAATAAGTAATTGTCTTCTAATTTCATGGCTACAGTCACCATCCACAGGTATTTTAGAGACATGGATATCGCAGTTTTTTAACTCTATCTTTTTACTCCCCTAAGAAAGATTATTTCCATGCATTCTTTTTTCTAGCTTTACATATCTTTAATGGTTTTCCCTACAAATTTCATGAATTAAAATTTATTTTAATAATTCCATTATTTAATCAAATATAACATGCATATATTGTTTAAGAGTAATTCAAGAATAATGTAGATTTATTCAATAAATATCACTCACATAGTACAGGTAAACAGTTCAGAGGCCTCCATTTCACAAGATTCCTGAGATGTATAATTTTATGAGGTTTTTCCATTTACCTCAGAAGGAAAAAGTTGAACAAATTATATAATGAAAAAGTAACCTTTGTGACCAGATCACTTGACTCAAGAGAAACTTCCTAAACATACAGACCAAAGTATATAATCAGTTTCTAGGCCCTTTCCTAGACAGAGATACTTGTGTTATCTTTTGGAGTTAATTTTTGAATTTTTAAAAATAATGATTAGGTAAGACTCAAAATCAGTTTCTATATACAGTTGCCACTAGGGAGATGCAGGTGTCAAATGTTTATTAATAATTATTGATTAAGCTAGCAACATTGACCAATCTGGTAACAAGGATAAAAACCTAGAATATAAGATTTTGTATACTTCGAAATTTTTACCAAATTATGTGTTTGCAATATAAACAATACAATCAGTTCAAGCTACTAATTGCCAAAAATGTCTTGCAAGGAAGGAAATATACCTATACTCACATCCTACCAGTTAGTTAAATTAAGAGGCAGTTTATTTCACTGTATAGATTTAGGAAGACTATGTATTTGGCCATGAAAAGGTCCCTAGCAGTGCCATCTAGTGGACAGAATCTACGATGCTTGTACCTGAATGTAGACATTGACATTGACATTGAAATCGCTCAGTCGTGTCCGACTCTTTGCGACCCCATGGACTGTAGCTTACGAGGCTCCTCCGTCCATGGAATTTTCCAGGCAAGAGTACTGGAGTGGGTTGCCATTTCCTTCTCCAGGAGATCTTCCCGACTCAGGGATCAAACTCAGGTCTCCCGCATTGCAGGCAGACTGAGCCACCAGGGAAGTCCACCTGAATGTAGGTGAAGTCTAAAAACTTTTACTTATAAAAAAAAAATCTGACTTTCTGTGACATTTTAGTTCTCAAGATAATGTGATATATACAATTTTACTAAAATTATTATATTTAATAAAATTATTGTTAAAAATTTACCCAATAAAATAGAATCATTCTCTCCTTTGCTTCTTCAGTCTATTTTATGCATATGTCCAAGGAAGAGTGACATATGGCTAATTTTATGTTACCTAACTCTGTTATTCTCAATAGCATTCATAACTCCCTGGAATCCTTCTACAAAATAATTTATACACTGCTAGAGAGGAGAGATGGCTACTGTCATAGCCATTAATGATTTACAAAATATTCAATTCGAAATGAGATCTCTCTATTTTTCAAGGAGCAAACACTGAATAAATAAATTTAAATAAATAAGTATTCTGTTCAATTCTCAATGTTACTACCTATGAAAGACCCATGTGAAATAATAGAGCAAGAACATAAAGGTGGACAGGATTACTTTGTTTGGTCATGATAGACAAGGATTAACTGACATCACCAGGGAAACTGAATATTATACAAGAAAACTGGAGTCATTATCATTACACATGTAAAAGGACGAGAGGTTTGATTTACTCTCAAAGATGAAAACAGTAGCATTTTAAATGATAGGAGGAACTGACAGGAAAGCATCTTTCTGCTTAGTATGAAGAAAACTGTTTCAAGAAGCAGAGCCTTTTAAAAATGAAATAGACTGCCTTCAAAAATATGAAATTTTCAATTGATGAAACTATTCAAGTATGTAATTGGTTATTCATTTCCCCACCCTCTATCTTTAGGTAGAATATGATTTCTGATTTATTTATAATATAAGATGGAGGGTTCAGGATTATTTATATACCTGTGGTGGATTCATTTTGATATTTGGCTAATACAAGATTTAAAAATAAAATTAAAAAAATAACTATAATTAAATATGTCATTAATCATAATAAATTTCTGTCCCACAATCATCTGATAGCCTATCATTAAAACTTAAATTAACTAATAATGATAACAAGAATATCTTTCTACTTTAGGGAAAATCTTTAAAATTTAAAATATTACCTCTTTTACTTAAAATGATAAATCTCCCACCTCTAATTGATATAAGGTCCTGGGAAATGTAAAAGAAAAACATTTGATTTATAGCTTAACTATTGTATTTAGTGTCTGGAATTAGCCTCAATCAGAAGGTATAAAGTGTTTTATTTTTTATTAACAGCTAATATAGTGCCCAAATCACTGCAGATGGTGACTGCAGCCATGAAATTAAAAGATGCTTACTCCTTGGAAGGAAAGTTATGACCAACGTAGATAGCATATTCAAAAGCAGAGACATTACTTTGCCAACAAAGGTCCGTCTAGTCGAGGCTATGGTTTTTCCAATGGTCATGTATGGATGTGAGAATTGGACTGTGATGAAAGCTGAGCACCGAAGAATTGATGGTTTTGAACTGTGGTGTTGGAGAAGACTCTTGAGAGTCCCTTGGACTGCAAGGAGATCCAACCAGTCCATTCTGAAGGAGATCAGTCCTGGGTGTTCATTGGAAGGACTGATGTTGAAGCTGAAACTCCAATACTTTGGCCACTTCATGAGAAGAGTTGACTCATTGGAAAAGACTCTGATGCTGGGAGAGATTGAGGGCAAGAGGAGAAGGGGACGACAGAGGATGAGATGGCTGGGTGGCATCACTGACTCAATGGACATGGATTTGGGTGGACTCCAGGAGTTGGTGAGGGACAGGGAGGCCTGGCATGCTGCAATTCATGGGGTCGCAAGAGTCAGACATGACTGAGCAACTGAACTGAACTGAACTGAATATAGTGCCTTGCTTTCCTTTCCAATTTTCTGAAAAATATAAGTAGAAAGACCCTTTGCATTGTTTTATGTAGATTATAGACAGTCATTTATACCATTTCACCCTCTGCTTTCATATTTACCAATTTTAATCATCACAGTCAGTGAACCCCTCACCATAATCACCTTCCCAGAGTTATTCTGAACTCTGGGATAGGATGAAAATTCTTTTAAGATGGCTGAGAATAACAGATGTTTTTGAGAAAATTTGGGCAAGGATTATTTTGGTAGCCATTCCTCAGATCCTGTATATACCTGTTATTACACGTTGCTTGTGATATGATTTTGATATTTAGTTGATATCAAAACCTAAATCATGAATGATGAAATTAATTCTTTATTCTCTTGTGTGGCTGTTCTGGTTAAAAGGACTAGCTGAGAATATTGCTACAGCATCATACTACAATAGTTTCTAATGTAGCTCAAGGCAGCTACCCAATCTAATCAATCAAACAATAATCCTGAGATTTTATATGTATAAATATATATATACACACACATATATATATATACACACACACACACACATATATATATATATATATGTTAATGTATGTTTTGTTATAGAATATGTTACAGAAAAATCCAAACAAACTTTTGGCTAATCCTATATAAAATCTACTATATGAATATATAGATATATATATATATATATTATTCTATATATGTGACCTTGAAGGGCATACAAATGAGTATATTAATTCATTTAAGTAAAGATTGTAATATGTTTATTTGACTAACGGAAATATCTTCATTCATTCTCCAATAATAGCATCCCAAGAGAAATGGTTTAATTGCATTTTACTATTCAAACTGATTTTTTTAAATACATATGTAAATATATATTTAAAGTGCCAAGAAATTGGGTAAAATATTATTTTACATGTGTGTTAGAAGTAACAGAAAGAGTGAATAAATGTGTCCATATATTAAATAAAGTCTTAGAAAAACTTTTTTCCCAATTTATTCTAGATATTTATTCAACCTGATGAATAATATGTTTATTTCCACTAGAGGAAAATAACTGTAAGTAAATTCTAAACTAACTTCCAGACATTAAGAAGTGTAAAATGAATTTAAACATGAAGTTACAAATCACTCTTTCAAATATATATATTTTTAAATAAGATGTGGTCAAAAGCAGATATAATTCCTCATTGAAGAAGTCAGAAAATAATAGTGTTTGCATATACTAAAATTATTTTTAACATGTTGACTCTTTGGAAACTACTCCAATAATGTTAACATTCACCCAAGAGATTCTTGTGAGCATGTGTGTGTGTATGTGTGTGTGTGTATGACCAGTATGAAAACTTTAGTAAACGCTTGTCTCTGACTCTATTATTTTTAAACATGTATGTAATATACCACTTAAAACTGTTTCTAGCTTATCTTGCCCTATAATCACCTATTTAGAGGTTTCTTAACGTTCTTTCTAATTTTGTTCTTTGACTAACCTTACTTTTTAATAGGGCCCAATGAGACTGATTAAAATGGTGAGTTATTTTACATGGGCTTTATATAAAATAATTCATAGCAGAATACAAAAGTTTCTTTCCACCAGTGGGAATCATTCAGTCACCCTGGTGCATC
Source organism: Bos mutus (assembly GCF_027580195.1). NCBI lineage: Eukaryota > Metazoa > Chordata > Mammalia > Artiodactyla > Bovidae > Bos > Bos mutus. Next base: position 72,469,760 of record NC_091621.1, on the reverse strand, counting down.
TTATAGCTAATTATGGTAAAACAGATCAATTTGTTAAGGAAAGTTTGAGAAATTATTTACCCTACACCCCCAACTGCACTTTGAGACCAGTGGAGTCCCATTTTCTTGTTAACTTTCTCAAAGCCATGATTCCAACTCTCTTAGGTACCTCTCTAATTGGCACACTTAACTATGAAAATGCAGTGTTATTTTAGACACCCACTGGGAATAACACTATTTGGAAACCATCTGAGTAGAACTGGATCCAAATATACTACCCAGAGGATGACTTCATCTTTAATTAAAAATATTTGTATAAATACTCTCCAAGGACAAAGATGATTAATGGCAACAATAGAAGAGTGCTTGTGAGTTTTTGATTGGTCTCCAGGGTTTGCTGCATTAAAGACATAAATTTCTTTTAACTTTAACTCCAGAAGGCACATTAGACAATTTAAATTAAAAGGGTAATTTAGAGGAATTCTGTCCTCTTGCACAATTAAGATGATGTCTCCTCAAAACAAAAAGTTAACCAGAAAATGTCTTTATCAGTTACTCAAATCCTTAGGATTATGGGGAATAAAACATACTTATCAAGAAATATTTGTTCTTATCTATTCTAGGTTTGGGTAAGGTATTGTGAAAAAATATGGAATTAGGAATAAAGAGAGCTGGATTCTAGTGGTGAATTGGTAACAGCAAGAAATGTGCACATAGGATATTCATTCTACATTTTAAATTCTCATTTGAATTTCTTAAGAAGTGTATATGCCACAGATTATTTTAAAGGCTAAATTTAAAAATCCATACAAATGAATGTATTCTCCATTTCCTGGTCCATTCCCCTGACTGAATCATATGCAACACAAATGACCAGATACATATCATATTTTACAGAAATAAAACAAACATCTAAAACAGGAGACTTGTCAGCTTCTTTAAATTACTCAGCCTAGGTTTCATAATTCTGCTTGTCATACACAAAATGTCATAGTTAAATGAGTCTTCAGAAATTGCCATGTATTGTTTCTTCAATTATTTCTTTGTCCAATTGATAATAAAGATTATAATATAAAAAGCATAGCAAAACATATTTTTAAAACTTTAAATACATGATTAAATTGACTATAATGAAAACTGTATTACAGAATATCTATATACTTCTAAAACTAGCAACAGACTAGATGGAAGAATTAATAAAATATGGAAAATGAGAACTTCAATAAATTTTTGTTATCTATATATTAACCAATTTATCATTCAAACATAAACATATTTCCCCAAAATATTCGCAGAAAATGATTAATTTGATAACATATTAAGTTAAAAATAACACTTATGATATATAAATATAGGAGAAGAAATTTTCAGAAAAATTATAGTAAAAATGAAAATAATTTTAAAAAGAGAAAAAAGGAAAGGGACCTAACTGATTTTGAAAATGAAGCTAACAATACCAGAAGTATTAATTCTAATAGGAAATTAAACTTGCAATTTGAGATAATAGAAAGTAATTTTATGTAGAACTAGTAGTAGCAGTAGTAGTATAAAGCTATAAAAGAAAATGTACTAATATTTAAGATATTATGATTCTTGAAAACTTACATTCTACAAAAATAAAAATAAATAAATATTGAATTAAAAATAATAAAGGCAAGAGTAGAGAATTACCATGGTTTTCATTAATGAACCATTTATTCCTCACAAGTGTATGCATATTATAAACATGAAATTGTGTGTGTATGTATGCATTTCTTTACTGAATTATTAACATATTTATGAACTTATGCTAGAAAGTAAGTACATAAAGATCAATAGTAACATTACAGAATGACGTGGAAGCCAGTCTTCAAACACAGCACAATTTGAGCATCAAGATTGATAGTAAAATGGTACAACCCACTAAATAATATAGTGTGGCTCAGACGGTAAAGAATCTTCCTGCAATGAAGGGGACTCGGGTTTGATCCCTAGGTAGGGAAGACACCCTAGAGAAGGGAATGGCTAACCATTCTAGTGTTCTTGCCTGGAGAATACCATGGAGAGAGAAGATTGACAGGCTACAGTAATGAATCAGAAAGAGTCAAACATGACTGACAAAGCACACTCTGAATCTATAGTGATTTATTTTATTAATCAAATATGTATGTACACATGTATGTATGTATTCCGGCTTCCCTGATAGCTCAGTTGGTAAAGAATCTGCCTGCCATGCAGGAGACCCCGGTTTGATTCCTGGATCAGGAAGATCAGCTGGAGAAGGGAAAGGTTACCCATTCCAGTATTCTTCTTTTTTTTTTTTTTTATTTTTAAACTTTACATAATGTGGCTCAAAATGAATCCAACAGGTATCTGCCCTTGTGGCTCAGCTGATAAAGAATCCTGGGGGGTTCTATCCCTGGGTTGGCAAGATCCCCTGGAGAAGGGAAAGGCTACCCACTCCAGTATTCTGGCGTGGAGAATTCCATGGATTGTATAGTCCATGGGGTCACAAAGAGTCAAACAGGACTGAGTGACTTTCACTTTCATTTTCATGTATATATTTCAAATTGAACAACGCTTAACTTTAAAGAGAAGGCTAGCAGAGACTTTTGTGTTAAATGATTAAAGTAAAAATTATCAGGAACATGACCAAATGAATTCATCTGCCACCAACTTGACCCAATGAGAAGACAGCATCACTTCTGTGATATTCCTATTTCACACTGAAAGAGACTAAGAATGCATGGCAACAAATGGAGGCAATCTCTGCTTCTAATATGGGACCTTTGGCTATAAAGGATATATGTGTATATATCATCAAAACACTAATTTTATTGATATGTCCTTCAGAGATATACCCAGAAGTGGAATTCGTTGATCATATGGTAGTTCTGTTTTTAATTTTTTGAGGAAGCATAAGTGTTTTCCAAAGTGGTCTACCAATTTACAACACCACTAACAATGCGCTAGTGTTCCCTTTCTCTATATTCTCACCAACACTTTTTATTTCTTGTCTTTTTGATAATAGCCAGCCTAACGGGGTGAAGTGGTTTTGATTTGCATTTCTCTGATGACTAGTGATGCTTAAGAAATGTTCATATACATGTTTTCTTTGTTCAGTGTCTATTTGGGTCTTCTACCCATTTTTAAATTAGATTATTTGTGTTTTTGCTACTGAGTTGTAAGGATTTCTTATATATTTTAGATTTTAATTACTTACCAGATATGTGGTTTGGAAATAGGTTACCTCTGATTGTTTCTTTTGCTATGCAGAAACTCTGTAGTTTTTTTTAATATAAATTTATTTAATTGGAGGCTAATTACTTCACAATATTGTATTGGTTTTGCCATACATCAACATGAATCCACCACAGGTATACACGTGTTCCCCATCTTGAAGCCCCCTCCCACCTCCCTCCCCATACCATCCCTCTGGGTCATCCCAGTGCACCAGCCCCAAGCATCCTGTATCCTGCATTGAACCTGGACTGGCGATTCGATTCATATATGATATTATACATGTTTGATTGCCATTCTCCCAAATCATCCCACCCTCTCCCTCTCCCTCTCCCACAGAGTTGAAAAGACTGTTCCATACATCTGTGTCTCTTTACAGTCCCGCTTTTATTTCTTTTCTTGCTTGTGCTTTTGGTGTCATATCTATAAGGCATTGCTAAGACCAACATCAAGGAGCTTTTCCCCTACATTTTCTTCTAGGAGTTTTAGAGTTTCAAGTCTTTAATCTATTTTAAGTTACTTTTTGTAGGTGGTATAAGGATCCAGTTTTATTCTTTTGCATGTGAATATCCAGTTTTCCCAGCACCATGTATTCCCTATTGATTATTCTTGACTCTCTTGTTAAATATTTTGACTAGATATGCATGGGTTCACTTCTAGGTTCTCAATTCTATTCCACTGTCTATGAATCTCCTTTTTTGCTAGTAAATCCTACTGTTCTGAATACTCTAGCTTTTTAGTATAGTTTGAAATCAGAAAGTATGATGCCAAATACACTTTTAAAACTCTGATTTTGATTGGGATTTTATATGAAAATTGTAAGTGACTGAAAATACTCTATATTTTTTGTCAATTTGCAAGTACTCATAATTAGATATTTTCATGAGCAGTCCTCAATTTATTTAATAAATTGCTATGAGTCTTTGTCCAAAAGTTTCCCTTGTGGCTCAGCTGGTAAAGAATCTGCCTGCAATGTGGGAGACCTGGGTTTGATCCCTGGGTTGGCAAGATCCCCTGGAAAAGGGAAAGGCTACCTACTCCAGTATTCTGGCCTGGAGAATCCCAAGGACTGTATACTCCATGGGGTGACAAAAAGTCAGACATGACTGAGCAACTTTCACTTTCACCTATGAGTCTTTGTCCAAAATAATGTGATGCCTCCAGTTTTAATCTTTTTTTTTTTTTTTCAAAATTGGTCTGCAGAGTCTTTTGTGGTTCCATATCAATTTTAAGATTGTATTCTTCTATTTTGTAAAAAATAACATTGGAATTTTCAGAGATATTACACTAGGTCTATAAATGGCTTCGTATATTATAACATTTTAACAATATTAATTTCTCCAACCCATGGAAACATTGTATATTTCCATTATCTGTCTTCTTCAATTTCTTAGTTTTCCAAGAATAGATCTTTCACATAATTGGTTAAACTAAGAGACTATAGAAGCCAAAACATTGTATTAATGGCGGAAAAAACTAAACCAATAATTCAATAAGCAATAATGCAGAAAGCAATAAGGCAATATTTAAATAATCTGATCTACAATATTTAGATGTAATATGTATAACAAATAGCACTAAATAAGGAGGAAAGTGATAAGTTAACTGAGAAAACAAATATATGAAAGTGAAAAACTGGAAAAAAAAAACTAAACATGCACTACGTAAGGATAAGAATGCTGAGTTAGCAATATTAGTATCAGACAAGTTAGATTCCAAAACAAAGTGTTTAACAAGGGACAAACATTATTGGCCCACTTATTAAAGTGATAAATAGGTCGATAACACAGTAAAAATCATCAATTATAAATGTGAATGTCCACACTAACAAAACATCAAATATGTGAAGCAAAAACTGATAAATGCAAATAGGAACATAATGAAAATCAGAATTATATATGGTGAATATAAATAAGCCTCTCTTGATAAAATATAAAACAAATATTTAAAAAATCAATAAAAACATAGAAGACAAGTGATATTATCAACTATCCTAATCTAATTGACATTTATAGAGAATTACATTCAGCATCCTTTAAACATTTCTTGTAACAGCAATCTTTTAAATTGTACATAAAATATTGGCCAAATAGATAATATCCTGGGCCATATAAAATTATCAATATATTTTAAAATAATTGAATTACTCAGAGTGTGTTCCCCAACCACAACATTTAATTAGTAATCAAAAATAATAAAAAATTTAAAGCATCTAGAAAGTCTCCAAATGGCTGGAATAGCATCTAAAAATCCATGGGTCAAAGCAAGAATAAATAAAAAGAAAAAATATTAACTGAATGATTTACATTGAATGTTATTGAAAAAAAATTATCAGAATTACTAAGCTAAAGTAGGCCTGCAGGAAAATGTATAGAAATTAATGTATAGGTAGGATAACAAAAAAGTATGAAATAATTGCTTAAACTTCTACCTTAAGAAAGTAATAAAATAAGAAAATCCAAGGTGCAAAATAATCTGAAGACAGGAAGTAATAAAGATAAGAAGAGTAAAGTTTAGAAGTTAAAAAAAAAAACAGGAAAAAAGAAAAGCAAATCATGATATATAAAAATGTTTCCAAGAAAACATCAATAAAACTGATAAACTTTGGCCAACTAATAACTAGAAAATTGGATACATATTAACCAATGTCAGGAATAAGGGGATGTCTATTACTATTAAGGAATTAAAAGACTATTAGGGAATATTATGAACAACTTAGTGTGAAAATTTTTAATAACATAAATGAAAAAATTCCTTAAAGGACAAAAATATACCATTTACTCAAAAATATTTAAAAATCAAAAAATTCCAATAAAATGTGAGCAAACAGAATTTTGCTAAAGGATTTTAATAAGAATGATAAAGTGTGATTTATTTCTGGAATGCAAGGATAGTTCTACACATGAAAATGGATCAACATAACACACCACATTAAACAAATGAAGAGGGCAAAAGGCAATTATCTAAATTGATATCGAAAAAGCATTTAACAAAAATCAATACACTTTCATAGCAAATCATTCAACAAACTATGAATAAAAGGAAAGAAACTCATCATAATAAAGGCCATATATGAAACACCCACAGCAAACATCATATTTAATGATAAAAGACTGAAACTTTCCCCCTAGGTTAAGAAACAAGGCAAGGATGCCCACTTTTGCCAATAGTTTTCAACACAGTACTACAGTTCTAGAAAGAGCAATTTTGACAAGAAAAAAAAAGAAAAAGCATCCAAACTGGAAAGAAAATTTTATATCTGTTTGGAGATAATATGATTTTATATATAGAAAACCTTAACTATTACACACACACACACACACACACACACACACACACACACTGACACACAAAATAAACTCTTAGAACAAATAAATTCAGCAAAGTAGCAGAATACAAAGTTACACAAAAATCAGCTGCATTTACGTATATTAATAATGAACAACTAAAAAGAAAATTAAGAAAAGTATTCTAAGAGTAAAAATAGTAACTAAAATAATAAAATATTTAGGAATTAACCAAGGAGCTAAAACTACAAAACATTAACAAAAGATTAAAGACATAAATAAATGGAAACATATAGCATGTACATGGATTGGAAAAATGAAAATTCTTAGGATGTCAACACTACCAAAAGCAATCTACAGATTCAATGCATTCAATATCAAAATCCCAATGAAACTATTTTTCTTTTGCAGGAATGGAAAAACCCTTCCTAAAATTTATACAGAATCTCAATGAATCTCAAATAGTCAAAACTGAAAATACTGGAAAAGGAAGAATAAATTCCTCTTTTTTTCAATACTGAAATAAGAAGAACAAAGCTGAAGGAGTAACACTTCCTGATTTCAAAACTCACTACAAATCTGTAATACTCAAAACAGTGTGGAGTTGGCATAAAAACCAGTTGATTACAAAAGAGAGTTCACAAAATAAACTCTCATACATATTGGTCAATGGTTTTTGGCAAGATGCCAAGACTTTTCAATGGAGAAAAGGCAGTCCCTTCAACAAATGCTGTGGGAAAACTGGATATCCACACAAAGAAGAATAAAGTTGACTCATTACCTAACAACAAATACAAAGTTTTAACTCAAAACAGATGCATACCTAAAGGTAAGACCTAAAACAATAAAACTCTCAGGAAATAAAAAGGGCAAAACTTCACAACTTTGAATTTGCCTATTATTTTCTGGTTGTAACACCAATAGAATGGGGTATCTATACCTATATATGTATATATATACAAACTGACCCTCACAAAAATGTAAAATTGCTTTGCATCAAAAGATATTATCAATAGAATAAAAATGCCACCTACAGAATGGGAAAATATTTTCAAATCATATATTTGATAAGGTATTAGTACTCATAGTATATGCTATGCTATGCTAAGTCACTTCAGTCGTGTCCGACTCTGTGTGACCCCATAGACGGCAGCCCACCAGGCTCCCCCGTCCCTGGGATTCTCCAGGCAAGAACACTGGAGTGGGTTGCCATTTCCTTCTCCAGTGCATGAAAGTGAAAAGTGAAAGTGAAGTCGCTCAGTCATGTCCGACTCTTAGCGACCCCATGGATTGCAGCCTAACAGTCTCCTCTGTCCATGGGATTTTCCAAGAAAGAGTACTGCAGTGGGGTGCCATTGCCTTTTCCGACTCATAGTATATAGGAAACCCTTAAACTAAAAAAAAAAAAAAAAAAATCAGATTCAAAAATAGTCAAAGATACCACCTTATAAACAACTGGATGGCTACTACCAAATAAGGCTTCCCTGGTGGCTCAGAGGTTAAAGCGTCTGCGTCCAATGTGGGAGACCAGGGTTTGATCCCTGGGTCGGGAAGATCCCCTGGAGAAGGAAATGGTAACCCACTCTAGTATTCTTGCCTGGAGAATCCCATGGACGGAGAAGCCTGGTAGGCTACAGTCCAAAACAAACAACTTTCATGAAGATATGGAGAAATTCAAACCTTTATACACTGTTGGTGGGAATGCGAAATGGTGCTGCTGTGGAAACCAGTACAGCAGTACCTCAAAAAAATAAAAATAGAACTAAGTTATGATCCAGCAATTCCACTTTTAGGTGTATACTCAATAGAACCGCCATTAGGGTCCCAAAGAAAAGTTTGTACACCATGCTCCTAACGGCCTAATTTATAATACCTAGTGTGGAAGCATGGAGAAGGCAATGGCACCCCACTCCAGTACTCCTGCCTGGAGAATCCCATGGACAGAGGAGCCTGGTAGGCTGCTGTCCATGAAATCGCTGAGGGTCGGACATGACTAAGTGACTTCACTTTCACTTTTCACTTTCACACATTGGAGAAGGAAATGGCAACCCACTCCAGTGTTCTTGCCTGGAGAATCCCAGGGACGGGGGAGCCTGGTGGGCTGCCGTCTATGGGGTCACACAGAGTCGGACACGACTGAAGTGACTTTGCAGCAGCAGCAGCAGTGTGGAAGCAACACAAGCATCCACTGATGGATGACTGAGTAAGCAAAATATAGTATATACATAGAATGGAATATTATTCAGCTATAAAAAGGAAAGAAATTCTGACATCTGCTACAACATACATGAAACTTGAAATATTATATTAAGTAACATAAGTGTTAATCGTTCAATCATGTCTGACTCTTTGGAATGTAACCCACCAGGACCCTCTGTCCATGAGAATCTCGGGGCAAGGGTACTGGAGTGGGTTGCCATTTCTTCCTCCAAAGTAATATAAACCAGTAACCAAAAAGACATATCCTCTATCATTCCATTTATATAAGGTAGTTAGAGGAATCAAAATCACAGAGACAAAAAGTACAATAGATGGTGGTTTCCAGAAGCTGAACATTTAGAGAATGGGAAGCTATTGCTTTTACAGAGTTTCAGTTTTCCAAGGTGAAGAGAATTCTGGAGATAGATGATGATGATGGTTGCACAACAATATGAATGTACTTGTAATCAGTGAACTGTACAATTCAAATGCTTAAGATAATAAGTTTTACTTTTTAATTTTTTTAAATATTCTTTTTAAAAAAAGATTTTTTTTTAATGTGGACCATTTATGTATTTATTTATTTATTTTTGGTTGCACTGGATCTTTGTAGCTGCATGCGAGCTTTTCTCTAGTTGTGGTGAGCAAGGGTTACTCTTCATGGTGGTGCACAGGCTTCTCATTATGGTGGTTTTTCTAGTTGCAGAGCACAGGCTCCAGGTACACAGGGTTCAGTTGTTGCAGTCCATGGGCTCAGTAGTTGCAGATCACAGGCTCTAGTAGTTCTAGAGCACAGGCTCAGTAGTTGGGGCACATGGGCTTAGTTGTTCTGAGGCACATCTGCTTCCCAGACCAGGGATCCAACAGGTGTCCCCCGCATTGGCAGATGGATTCTTATCCACTGAATCACAAGGGAAGTCCATAAGTTTTATTGTATATATTTTACCACATTTTAAAAAATCGGACAAGAAAGAGATAACCTAAATCATCCTTTGAAACTGGAGCCTACTATACAGAGAGAAGTAAGCCAGAAAGAAAAACACCAATACAGTATACTAATGCATATACATGGAATTTAGAAAGATGGTAACAATAACACTGTATACGAGACAGCAAAAGAGACACTGATGTACAGAACAGTCTTTTGGACTCTGTGGGAGAGGGAGAGGGTGGGATGATTTGGGAGAATGGCATTGAAACATGTATAATATCATATATGAAACAAGTTGCCAGTCCAGGTTCAACGCATGATATTGGATGCTTGGGCCTGGTGCACTGGGACGACCCAGAGGGATGGTACGGGGAGGGAGGAGGGTACAGGATGGGGAACACGTGCATACTTGAGGTGGATTCATGTTGATATATGGCAAAACCAATACAATACTGTAAAGTTAAAAAATTAAATTAAATTAAATTAAAGATATTGAGTTTATAGCTAAAAGCCTCTCCACAAAGTAAAGTCTAGATTGAGATGGATTCAATGGCAGATTCTTTCTAACATTTAAGAAGAGAATAATGCAAATTGTACAAAATAGCTTGCAGAAAATTTTAAGAAGTAGCATGTTCTAATTTATTTTATGAGGTCAGTATTACTCAGATAAAAGTTCTTGATATGGTCATTTGGAAAAAAACAAAAACAAAAACAAACTATAGATAACTTTCCTTACAAACAAAAAAGATAATCCTTAAAGATGTATTATTAATAGTATCCCAGACCATCTAAAAAAATAATAAGTACATCATGACCAATTGAAACATACTGCAATGCCAGGTTATTTTAACATTTGAAAATCAAAGCTATTCCATATTATCAGACATAAAGAGAAACTATAGGGAAAAAAGAGTCCAAAGGTACTCTTAACATATATGGTCTATTGATTCTTGACAAAGTCAAAAAGCTAATTCAATAGAAAGAAAATAGTTATTTCACCAAATCCTGAGGAAAATCATACATCATTATGCAAGAAAAAGAAGCAACACATCTTAATTCATGTCATATACAAAAATTATTATGAGTGCAACTTTAAAAATCTGCAAGAAATATAGCACAAACATTCCTATAACCTCAGTCTAGGCAAATACATCTTAGATAAGATATACAAGAGAGAAAAGACTAGATTCCATCCATATTAAAAAATAGTTGGTCTTCAAAATATACTGTTAAGAAACTGAAAAGGCTAGCAATAGACTGGAAGAAAATATTTGAAAAAGGCTTATCTACTAAAAGATAGTTATCCATAATAATTTTAAAACTTTTACAACTCAATAATTAATAGGCAAATTTTAACAGAAACATTATCAGGCAAGATATATGAGTGTTAAATATCCAAGTGAAAAGATCCTTAAAGTCAATAGTCATCAGGCTTGTGCTCAGTCGCTCACTTGTATCCAACACTTTTGCAATGCCATGAACTGTAACTCGCCAGGCTCCTCTGTCCATTGGATTTCCCGGGCAAGAATACTGGAGTGGGTTGCCATTTCCTTCTCCAGGGGATCTTCCCAACCCAGGGATCAAACCCACAGCTCCTACATTAGGAGGCAGATTCTTTACCACTGAGCCACCTGGGAAGCCTCCTATTGTCATCAGGGAAATGTTAATTAAACTATGGTGAAATAATACATATGCACTGGAATGGCTAAAATTACAAATACTGAGAATACAAGAATTTGTATAAGAATTTGAACACTTACACATTGCTGCTGCTGCTGCTGCTGCTAAGTCGCTTCTGTCGTGTCCGACTCTGTGCGACTCCATAGACAGCAGCCTACCAGGCTCAGCCATCCCTGGGATTCTCCAGGCAAGAACACTGGAGTGGGTTGCCATTTCCTTCTCCAATGCATGAAAGTGAAAAGTGAAAGTGAAGTCGCTCAGTCGTGTCCGACTCTTCCGTGACTCCATGGACTGCAGCTTACCAGGCTCCTCCATCCACGGGATTTTCCAGGCAAGAGTACTGGAGTGGGGTGCCATTGCCTTCTCCGACACATTGCTAGCAGTAGTGTAAAACGTACAGTCACTTTGAAAACTAGTTTGACAGTTACGTTTAAATTTAGTGGGATTCCCTGATGGCTCAGACAGTAAAGAATCTGCCTGCAGTGCAGGAGACCTGGGTTCCATCTCGGGGTGGGGAAGATTCCCTGGAGAAGGAGATGGCTATCTATTCCAGTATTCTTGTCTGGGAAATCCCATGGACAAAGCCTGGAACGCTATAGTCTGTAGGGTCGCAAAGAGTCAGATAAGCCTGAGGGACTAATACTTTCACTTTTACACTTATCTAAAGCAGCAATTTCACACAGTTATATCCCTGAGGGAAATGAGAATTCATTCCAATACTTTTATGGAAAGGCAAAAAATACAGAATAGTCAAAAAAGTTTTTAAAGAAAAAGTTGGAAGACTTATACTGGTTTGAAGATTTAATAAAATGCTATAGCAATATGGAATCATTGTATTGACATAAGAAAGTATCAGTAAAGCACAAAAGAGAGTGCAAAAGACTGTACATGTATAATTTACTGATTTTTGACTAAGAGAATTCATTGGGGAAAGAGAAGTCTTTTCAACAAATAGTGCAATAACAACTGACCATAAGCAATAAACAATACAATTCTTGATCACACTATATATCATACCCCAAAACTGAATTAAAATGAATCGTAGATAAAACTAAAATCATTAAACTTACAGAAAAAAAAAAAAAGAGTATCTTTGCAAACTTGAAGTAGACAAGAATTCCTTATACATACAACAAAGGAGTAAAAATAACAATATATTTGGATTCTAGAGAAAGTTATTAAGCACATACATAATGATACTACATTATAATTTTAATACATCTGGATTTCAAGTACAGAGAAAGGAATTAATAGTAATCCTTGTTTCATGCTACAGTATCAACTTGGGCCATATATGAACATTAACCAGGTGGTTTTCTCTTATTTCATACCAGCATCCTCCTAGCCTAAGATAACATTCAGACTCCCTTGTTTTTTTTTTCTTTTTTTTTTTCTTTTGCGCGCTGGGATTGGCCGGACTGTTAGGCCTGGCGAGGAAATGGCGGCCGAGCCTGAAGAGCTGGGAGGTGTCGCAGCGCGTACTTCATTTGTTACTGCGCGAACCTCAGACTCCCTTGTTAATCATTCAGTTGATAACATCTAATATAATTTAAGCATTATGCCATCTTATTTTATTTTAGTTGTTTTTACTTTATTAAAAAGTATCACATAAAGAATTTCAAATAATTTATGTATTCACTGTCCCCTCAGGAAGGTAAAGCTTAATTCGTCCCCCTTAAGTGAGAGCTATACTCAGTGACTGGCTTCCAAAGAGTACAGTATGGACAAAAATAGTGTAACTCTATAAAGCAGAAACCTGATCAACACTACCTCAGCCAGGTGACTATGACCAGGGATTAAGTAATATTGATAGTCATTCTTGTCCAATCTTTCAGTGGTGTCTGAATCTGCGACCCCATGGACTGCAGCACTCCAGGCTTCCCTGTCCTTCACTATCTTCCAAAGTTTGCTCAAACTCTTGTCCATTGAGTCAATGATGCCATCCAACCATCTCATCCTCTGTCGCCCCCTCCTCCTCCTGCCCTCAATCTTTCCCAGTATTAGGCCCTTTTCCAATCAGTCAGCTCTTCACATCAGGTGGCCAAAGTATTGGAGATTCAGCTTCAGCATCAGTCCTTCCGGTGAATATTCAGGGTTGATGTCCTTAAGGATTAACTGGTTTGATCTTCTTGCTGCCCAAGGGACTCTCAAGAGTCTTCTCCAGTACCACTGTCCGAAAGTATCAATTCTTGGGCACTCAGACTTCATTATGGTCCAATTCTCACATCTGTACATGAATACTGGAAAAACCATAGCTTTGACTACATGGACCTTTGTCGGCAAAGTGATGTCCCTGTTTTTTAATTTGCATCTAGGTTTGTCACAGCTTTTCTTCCAAAGACCTTTTAATTTCATGACTGCAGTCACTATCCACATTGATTTTAGATGAAGCACAAGCTGGAATCAAGATTGCCAGGAGAAATATCAGTAATCTCAGATATGCAGATAAAATTTTCCCATCACAAGCAAGAGAAAACCTTTGCTTCCTTAGGGACAATATCCCTCCTGTTGAGAAGGTATGCTATAGACCACATGCTCTCATGCATGGACACAGACTTCTTACATTTCTCCCAACTGAATGGGTATAAAATGGCATTTTATTATAATCTTGATTATTTCCATTTCTTTGATCACTATACAAATCCCAGTGATTGGTCATATCATTTGTTATTTTGTGAAATGTGTGCTAATACATTTTTCTCATTTCATATGGGTTAACTGTGCCTTCTTTACAGATTTGTAAGAGCTCAGTATACAATCTTTCTGTTGTATGTACTGAAAACATATTTTTTCTGGTGTAGGTATTGAAAACATATTCTTTAGGCCTGCATTTTGCCATTCTACAAAAACCCTTGGATGGGCCAAAATATTCTTAATTTTACTATATTTACAGGAAGATATATACATATAAATATATGTGTGTATATATATCTTCTCATTGATTGAACTATTTGTACTTAGATATGTATTCTTTGGAATTTTACTATATTTACAGGAAGATATATACATATATATATACACATATATATATATGCCATTCTACAAAAACCCTTGGATGGGCCAAAATATTCTTAATTTTACTATATTTACAGGAAGATATATACATATAAATATAAATATATATATATTTTATATATCTTCTCATTGATTGAACTATTTGTACTTAGATATGTATTCTTTGGAAAAATGTCAATTCAGGTCATCTGCCCATTTTTAATCCAGTAATTTGTTGTTTTGCTGTAGAGTTCTATGTGGTCCTTTTAATTGTGGCTACTAACTCTTTATATAATAAGTAGTTTGCAAATATTTTCTCCCATTCCATAGGTTGTCTCATTTTATGATTATTTCTTTGCTGTGCAGAAGATATTTAGTTTCATGTATTCCCATTTGCTTATTTTTGCTTTTGTTGCTTATGCTTTTGCTGTCATACCCAACAAATCAATGTCAAGACTGATGTCAAGGAATTTTTTCCCTATGTTTTCTTCTGGGGGAGTGTTACAGTTTCAGGTCTTATGTTTAAGTCCTTAATCCATCTTGAGTTAATTTTCATGGTTGGTATAAGACAGTCACTTCAGTTTCATTCTTTACATGTGAATATCCAGTTTCCCCAATATCTTTCATTGAAAAGATTGTTCTTTTATCACTGAACATTCTTGGCTCCCTTGTCAAATATTAATTGATAAGATATGTATGGTTTATTTCTGGGCTTTCAATTATATAATACTGGTCTATGCATCTGTTTTAATACCAGGACCCTACTGTTCTGATTACCAAAGCTTTGTAAAATAGTTTTGTATCAGGAAATAAAGCCTCTACTTTTGTTATTCTTTCTCAAGATTAGCTATATCTGGTCTTTAGTGGTTCCACACAAACTTTAGAGTAGTTTTTCTTCTATGTTCATGAAAAGAAAAGAAAAATATATGCCATTGGAATTCTAATAGACATTCCATTAAATCTATAGATGATTTTGTATAGTATGGACATTTTAACAGAATTAGTTTTTCCAATTCATGAAAAGAAGATATATTTCCATTATTTTTCTCTTTCAATTTCTTTTATTAACATTACAGTTTTTAATGAATAGATCATTCATTTTCTTGGTTAAATTAACCAATCCAGAGCCATATCCACTTTCTGCAGCCTTCACACCACAGCAGAAAATATCCCCCTGCCTAATCATCTCAAGGCCAGGAAACTAGGTACAGCCCCTATAACCCAAAACCCTCTGAAATTATTCAAAGTAGCCAATCCTAAACTGTTCACACCTTGCTCCACCTTGCCTTTCTCACAGAGATCCTAACAAAAGCAGAGTGCTTTTTCCTTGCATTATTAGTTTCCTTTCTTGGTGTCATGTGTGTCTGATTCATTGTGATCTATGAAGCCTTGAAAACATGCCTGTGCATTTGAAGAAGCAAATACATTTTTCAGCCTCTATTTCTGGGTTTTGGCAGGTAAAGTCTTTCCCCTGTGAGGTCCCTGAGCTAATGAATGGAATTATCTCCAGAATCACAGTTATGCTGGATTGGAATCAGCTTAAGGCTGTCTTTTTGGGTCTGCAGTAGGGTCCCTGGATGGGGATGGTCATTCCTGTCTGGTCATTGGATGAATAAGACTGCTTTCTGTGTCTTGTTCAGTAGGATAGCACTAGAATAAGGATCTGCTTCAGGGTCCATAGTTGGGTCCTTAGTTAGTGGCCTGATACCAGATACATGGACAGAAAGTAATGTCTCCCACTGGGTGTTTAGACCTGTAGGACTGCTGGCAGATTATGGCTGTGAAGAAATTTAATCCAAATATAGGACCCTTTTAGAATCTCTGGGGGTACAGATGGGAGTGTCTTCTCTCCAGTATCTGGGCCAGCAGGACTGTTTGTAGACTGCTACTAGGATGAGCTGGAGTCCAGTTAAAACTTTGAAATCTATAGCCTGACTGAGGTTTGGTGGGCTTACTCCCAGGGGTCCCAGCCTGTGGTCAAGGGGTTGGAGCTGGTTCACAGGCTATAGCCAGGACTGAGGTCTATAAACCTGTTACCTGACCCATAGATGGGCATGATTCCAGCCAAGTCCCTTGGTGTATGGTGCTGGTGACAGGAGACAAACTGAGCCATATTCCAGTCCTCAGGGGCATGGAGCTGTTCCCAGGACATCAGTGACTCAGCCACCTACTTGCAAGCCTGCAATCTAAACATGGCTCTTCTCCATACTGGACAGCACTCAGTTTCACAGACTCCTACCTGGATCTCCAGTCTCCCACAGAAACACTCTTGTCCCTCTTGTCCATGGTTGGGTGACAAGTTATTGCTGTTCAGAAGGCATATGAAAGGGAGATGTCTTATTTAGTCATCTGCTGATATCACTCCTCCTCTCCTTTTTGTAATCTTTGAACAATATTTTTGTACCACATGATCTAAAGAATTTTATAATTTTCCACATGAAAGTCTTATACATCTTTTGTTAAGTTATCCCAAAATCCTTAATAATCTCTGATACACATATAAATAGAATAGTCTTTTAAATTAAATATTGTAGTTGTTTACTGCTATAGTATGGACATGCAATTGATCTTTTGTGTTAATGCAGACACCTTCATAAATCCTTCTTTAGATTGTTTTTGTAAATTATCATGTAAATGACAGTTTAATCCTACATTTGATCCCCTATACTTTAAATTTCTGAATTTTTAGCTTTAATCCAACTTTTTCACTCTCTTCTTTCACTTTCATCAAGAGGCTTTTGAGTTCCTCTTCACTTTCTGCCATAAGGGTGGTGTCATCTGCATATCTGAGGTTATTGATATTTCTCCCGGCAATCCTGATTCCAGCTTGTGTTTCTTCCAGCCCAGCGTTTCTCATGATGTACTCTGCATATAAGTTAATAAGCAGGGTGACGATATACAGCCTTGACGTACTCCTTTTCCTATTTGGAACCAGCCTGTTGTTCCATGTCCAATATAACTGTTGCTCCCTGACCTGCATATAGGTTTCTCAAGAGGCAGGTCATGTACTCTGGTATCCCCATCTCTTTCAGAATTTTCCACAGTTTAAAGCTCAACATTCAGAAAACGAAGATCATGGCATCTGGTCCCATCACTTCATGGGAAATAGATGGGGAAACAGTGGAAACAGTGTCAGACTTTATTTTGGGGGGCTCCAGAATCACTGCAGATGGTGATTGCAGCCATGAAATTAAAAGGCACTTACTCCTTGGAAGAAAAGTTATGACCAACCTAGACAGCAAATTGAAAACTAGAGACATTACTTTGCCAACAAAGGTCCGTCTAGTCAAGGCTATGGTTTTTCCTGTGGTCATGTATGGATGTGAGAGTTGGACTGTGAAGAAAGCTGAGTGCCAAAGAATTGATGGTTTTGAACTGTGGTGTTGGAGAAGACTCTTGAGAGTCCCTTGGACTGCAAGGAGATCCAACCAGTCCATTCTGAAGGAGATCAGTCCTGGGATTTCTTTGGAGGGAATGATACTGAAGCTGAAACTCCAGTACTTTGGCCACCTCATACGAAGATTTGACTCATTGGAAAAGACTCTGATGCTGGAAGGGATTGGGTGCAAGAGGAGAAGGGGACGACAGAGGATGAGATGGCTGGATGGCATCACTGACTCGATGGACGTGAGTCTCATTGAACTCCGGGATTTGGTGATGGACAGGGAGGCCTGGCGTGCTGCAATTCATGGGGTCGCAAAGAGTCGAATACGACTGAGCGACTGAACTTAACTGAACTGAACTTTAAATTTATGTTTATTATTGTATTGCATTTGTTAGATTTCTAATAGCATGTTGAACTGCATTTAGGGATAATGGACATTGTGTCTTTTTCGTAATTTTAAAGCAAATGCTCCTAATATTTTCCCATTTTCCCAATGAAAATGTGTGTTCCTTCAGTTTGTAGTTATAATTTAGCAGCTTAATAAAATTTAGTTATTTTTCTAATTTTACTGTTTTTAAAACCATAAAATACTGTTACAACTTATCAAACATTCCTTATACACTTTTTGTGACAATTCTTTTTAAAATATTTTAATCTGTTAATATGTCAAATTTTTGTGTGTTTTAATGTGGCATTAAACTACCACAATATTTAAGGTAATTATCCTCCAATTAAATAAATTAATTAAAATTAAATAATATGTCAAATTTAATTCTGCATTATCTGACATTGAACCATCAATGCCTACCTGCTATATTTACAACTTAGCCATAATGATCACCTTTTATCATATTCAATATGTTTAAAATCCAATTTGATAATACATATTACGATGACATCGTTTCCTTAAATTGCAGAATATTTACAAGTTTAATAGCTATCTAAATGTGCCCCAGAAATTCCACCATAAAGGTTTTTGAGTTTAAATCCTCTGAACAAGACAATAAAAATAGAAATCAACAATAAAATATATTGTCTAAATAAATCTACTATACTGAAAGAACAAACCTTATCTACATAACCCTTTAATAAAAAGAATATTAAAATGAAAAATTATTTATATTGAATATAATAATGAAAGCAAAAAAAAATTACATTGAAAACTATACAAAACACTTTCCATTAAAGTAAAAACAGAAAATAAATCAACCAAGTCTTCAACTAATGAATTCAGGAACAAAAGATCAACAAAACCAGAAAAACCGTAGTTATATTAAAATAATCATGGAGATATGCAAATGTTCATGCAGATATTGATTAATGAACATAATGTGTGTATTTATCAATTAATTTAAATAGTACAATATTTATGAGTTGCAGTTTGGAATACATCTAAACAAAACAAAACTAAAACAGGAAACCCATGTAACACCTAGATGTCACATCATAAACTACTTTGAAAATAATTATATGGAATTCAAAATTCTAATGGTATAAATTCAAATCCATAGCAGATTTAATTAAGGAACTAAAATGGAATAAAATAAAAATGCATAATTACAGACATCAAAAGAATTACATTACTATACGACACTATTTTATGTCACTCCATGCCAATGTTTTTTTCAAATCTAGAGGAAAATAAGGATTTTCAATCAATATATAGATTACAAACATTACAAGAAAGAAAGTAATGAGATCAATAAGTATGTGTGTAGTCCCTAAGTCGTGTCTGACTCTTTTGTGACCCCATGGAATGTAGCCCACCAGGTTGCTCTGTCCATGGGATTTCCCAGGCAAGAACATTGAAGTGGATTGCCATTTTCTTCTCCAGGGGAATCTTCCCAACCCAGAGATCGAACCCTCATCTCCTGTACTAGCAGGCACATTCTTTACCGTTGAGCCACAAGGGAAGCCCTCAATAAATATAAGTAATACTAAAAATATTACCAAACATTTATTATTAAGACTCCCCATTACAAATAGGTTTACAGCAACCATACCACATTTATTTATTTTTTTTAATTTTTTGTTCCTTGGTGAAATCATTAATGTTTGGACTATTAAGGATATTATAGGTGTAATACTTTGTACCGCCCCTTCATATAATTATTTGAGCAAGGCCAACGATTTGTATCGGAGAAGGCAATGGCACCCCACTCCAGTACTCTTGCCTGGAAAATCCCATGGACAGAGGAGCCTGGTGGGCTGCAGTCCATGGGGTCGCGAAGAGCGACTTCACAACTGAGCAACTTCACTTTCACTTTTCACTTTCATGCATTGGAGAAGGAAATGGCAACCCACTCCAGTATTCTTGCCTGGAAAATCCCAGGGACGGGGGAGCCTGGTGGGCTGCTGTCTATGGGGTCGCACAGAGTCGGACACGACTGAAGCGACTTAGCAGCAGCAGCAATGATTTATATTACTGTGGCACTTTCAACTTTCATTTGCAAAGATTGGACACTAGCAAACTCAACTATGATTTGGAAAAAACAAATTCCATAGAAATTGTAATAGTGTCTCTTTCTTTTCCCCCCAGATATATAGATGGATATATAGATATTTACATAATCATATATATTTTCAGATATTAATACCTTTAGTGTGTGTACTTATTTAGTACTGTATTCAGGAGTTGTAATTTTGAATACACCTAAGCAAAACGTCAGACACGACTGAAGGACTGAACTGAACTGAAGAAAAACAAACAGAAACAAACCTCTGTAACAAACAGATATCATACCATAAAATAACTATAAAGTAATATAAAATATCTACATTTATTTTCATTCATTTTTTAAAAATCTGTTGATGTTAAAAAAAAACTTGAATCTTCAAAAACGTAGATGAACTTAGTTAGAATTATTCCATAACAAATTATTACATATACTGATTTTAGTCTAGCCTATAGTTTTACAGATGGCCAGAGGTCAATGAAAAGATTTTTTTCTCAACAATATCCTTTTCACAGCATTTTTTACCTCCCTATTCCTTAGACTATAAATCAGAGGATTCAACATAGGAATGATAAGAGTGTAGAATACAGCTATAATCTTGTTTTTCTCTGGTGAAGAGATGGCTCCAGGCTGGGCATACATGAAGAATACAGTTCCATAGAACAAACTCACCACAGTGATATGAGAGCTACAAGTAGAGAAGGTCTTACTCCTACCATGAGTTGAGGAGATCTTTAGAACAGTGGAGAGGATACATGCGTAAGAAACCAGAATGATAGTTGTGGTAGTGATGATGATGAGGGCAGAGAGAATAAAGAGTACAATCTCATTCACCAAGGTGTCCACACAGGAGATCTTGATCAGGGCTGGGACATCACAGAAAAAGTGGTCCAATCTGTTTTCTCCACAGAAACGCAAACTGAAGGTGAAACCTGTTTGTATCATGGAGTTGATGCAGCCACAGATGTAGGAGGCAATCACCAAATGAACACAAGCCTGCTGGGACATACGAACAGTGTAGAGGAAGGGCGAGCAAATGGCTGAGAAGCGATCATATGCCATCACAGCTAGAAGAAAGCCTTCAGTCCCAACAAAGAGAGCAAAGAAAAAGAACTGGGTTGCACAGCCATTGTAAGAAATTCTCTTGTCTTTGGATAAGAAAGTGGCCAGAGTTTTGGGAGCAATGACGGTGGAGTAGCAGAGATCTAAATAAGATAGATTTCTGAGAAAGAAATACATAGGAGTATGAAGTCTGGAGTCTATTTTAATGACAACTAACATGCTGATATTTCCCACCACAGTGACCATGTAGATAAGCAAGAAGAGTAAAAATAAGAGAATCTGAACATCTGGAGATGTTTGGAATCCCAGCAGAATAAACTCCATCACTTCTGAGTAATTCTTATTCAGTTCATTCTTCATAGCTGAGACCTATCTGAGAAAATCAGTGGATGATCATGAATCCTATGGAAAGCCTTGTCAACTTTACGTTCTTTTTTTAAAATTGAAATATGGTTCATGTACAATATTAATGTTACAGGTATACAATATAGTGATTGACAATTTTGAAGCTATACTAAATTTATAGTTATTATAAAATATTGGCTGTATTCCCTGTATTGTACAATATATCCTTGTAGCTTATTTTATATATAACAGTTTGTACTTTTACTCCCCATCCCTATATTTCTCCTTCTCCCAACCTCACCTCAATGGCAACCACTAGATTGTCCTCTATATCTGTGAGCCTGCTTCTTTTTTGTTATAGTCACTAGTTTGTTGTATTCTTTAGATTCCACAGATAAGTGATATCATACAGTATTTGCCTTTCTCTGTTTGACTTATTTCACTTAGGATAATACACTCCAGGTTCATCCATGTGGTTGCAAATGAGAGAAAAAAATGCTATTGGAATATGAAGTTCTCTTGTCAACATATCTAACAGAATAACTTTACTTTTGGAAGGACCAGTAGGCAAATATATATAATTTTTCTAATATATTCAATGTCAATGATATGAGAAATGTAGATGGGCAAAAGATGTCTGGGACAGTGATGCTATGAGTCATTTTATGCCATTTGTTCAGAACTTTGGAATTGGATGGACTAAGTCCAAATTTCACCTCTTTCAATCTGAAATAATCTAAAATTTCTACCTACATTTTCAATGCCTGAAGTCCTCTTCTGTGAAATGGGAGGTAATAATAATACCTACTTTATAGGATTGTTGTGATAAAAATGTGAAACTGAGTATGAAAAGCAGTATTTGAAGTTACTGGAACATCTTAAATTCAAAATGTTAGTTAAATTAACAAGCAAATAGCCACGTAAAAAATTACTTTTGTTTTAGGAATGAATATCAGGTGAAAAATTAGGTCAATTCTTTTTCCTATCAAAAAATGCAGTTAGTTTGACTGTCTTAAAACATCTTGCTATATAAGAGACATTAGGAAATATGGGATTATTGTTTCATGGACTGGAATAAAGTACCAGTCTTAAAGTCATCTGAAATGATAAATCAACTCTTACCTCCTATACTAAATACACACTCTTCAATTTCTACTCCTTTACTACTTAACTCTGATTGCTAGTAGGTCTGCTTCCTTTCTGCAGCCAAACTCCAACACATCTTTTTCCTTTAATATAAAGCATTAACATCTCAGATACATGAATTATTGTTTATACAGAAGCAAACTATGATACAAGAAGTACAAGATTAACTTTTCTAAGAAGTATTTTTTCTTTGTCTATATTATTAATCAAACAGAAGACATTAATGGAAACACATAGAGCAAACAAAATCTGTGTTGCACAGGTTTTGCTTTTTAAAATAAGTATCAATGCTTAATATCAAATACTAAATATGTATGTGGATAAAACATCAATAATTTTAATATATCTGAAAAGTTAAATCCAAGTGGAAAAGATGAAATTTTATGTTATAAATTTGTGTTCATTTCTATTTTTAGTTTCTGAAATATCAAAAAAAACTTCCCATCAATAAAATTAATGTCATATTTGAAGTCATTTTAATTTGGACATTTTTACAAAATCAAAATTATAATAGAGTCAGAAAAAGTGAAACCAATGTTGCTTCTGTTACTATTTTTTTATAAAGTAAAAAATGTTTTATTAGTTAAAAATGTGGCATTTAATTCATGTAAATTTAAGTTTTAATCCAGGTCCTGCCACTCACTGGTTAAGTAATTCAGGGCAAATTGTTCATATTTTATGAACCTCTGTCTCCTCATCAGCAAAATATGTCTTAGAACATCTATAGAACATCAATACCACCATAGGGTGGTATTGAAAGGATTAAATTAAGTTATGTATATAAATTAAATAAAATATGTAGGACCTGGGAAATAGAAAGTATTCATTAAGAGTGGCTACATGAGAGATTTAACATATTTTTTTTCTAAATTAAGAAATCTATCTTTTAAAAAGTTGTGATTTTTAAAAAATCAGGCACCTTACTTGAGATTCAGCAGATACCAAAAGAAGCTCATTGAAGAATTTTAATAGCTCATTTTTCCATTAAAAGAAGCTTTGAAGAAAGTGCAGTTAATTGCAAACATGTTTAACAGTATACATTCGATTTATTCAAGTGACGGCACTCAGTAAACAGACCTATTTATTTCTAAATCTAATATACCTTAATTTTACTTGCTAGAACTAAAAGAGGATCAGACTGACTCTTCAGTTTGACATCAAGGAATATCCTACTCTTTATATTATGCAAAGACGGAACCAAAAATTGCTCCTACCTAAGTTCTAAATCTTTTGATCTAACCATGTAGTTATTCTTGTAAAAAAGAAAGTAAATTAGATATAGATAGACAGGTAGATAGATATACATATATAGATATGTGGTCTTTCTGAAAAGTAGAAAGGGCCCTAGAGGTCAGTTAGGTCAATGTTTGCTAAATTTCCCATATGTTAGAATCAGCTGGGGATGTTTTGCTTTGCTTCACTTTTAATACTGATTCCTGGATCACACTTCCTTCTCAATTAGTCTCAATATTGAAAATTGTCTAGTGAGATGAGTTTGGAGAACATTCATTTATATTTTATGATTCTCAACTGATCACAATGAAGCCAGTCCCTACTTAGAAGTTCAAGGACAAGTGAATTTGGTCTCCTTATTGCTTCCTGGCAGAATAGCAACATTCTCACTCAAAGTCAATCAAAGGTATTATTAATCATACATATTCTTCTGGAAGGATATTTCCACCCTTCATTGCATTGTTTTATAAATATCCCTTCCAGAAATTTCTGTCTTTGTTCAACACAAATGTGTAATAAATATAATCCATTTCTTATTTTCTGATGCCAGTGGATATCAAAACTAGATCACTAAATGCTGCATATATAAACCATTCTCCCCCCTCCCACCAATTCTCAGGCATTCTTTTAGATTCTTTACATTTATACCTAATTAAAATCACTGACTTCTACTACTTAGGTGGATTGGAAAAGAAGTTTAATTTGTTTTGCAAAATAAAAGAGTTGACTTCTGATTCTGGCAAAGGAAAAGTAAAAGAAATCAGATCTCTGCCTGAACCAGTAACAACAGAGTCTCTTTCTTTACTCTCGCTCTGGGTCTCTCTCCTCCCTCTCTCCTTCTTCCCTCTGATACATATGCCACATAGACATACATATGCATATATATAGCTCAAAACTATTCCACAAAGCAGTTTACTGGTGAATTTTACCAATACATAAGTAAGACCCTAATAATAATTCTACATAAACTTTTCCATGGAATTTAATGAGGGAATACCTCCTAATTAATGAAGCCAAGATAAAGGTGGTGCTAAACCAGACAGACACACAACAAGAGAAGAAAATACAGTTCAATATCTGTTGTGAACATTAATGTGAAATTTATAAACAAAAATTTAGTAAATTTCAATCCAACAGAGGACCAAGGGATGTCAAAAGGACAAGACACTAGGAAGAAACAGACGCTATCCCAGGAATGCATAACTCATTTATTGTTCAAAAATAATGTAATTTACTATATTAACAAAGTGGATAGGAGAATATATATACACAAAAACAGACATTTAATTCTGATAACTCTCAGCAACTTTCCTCAGCCAGATAAAAGGCATCTATGAAAAATCTAGGAGTAGTAATATCACCCTTAATGAGAAAAGTCTGGAAGACTTTATCTGAAGATCAGGAACAAGACAAGGAGATAGAAAATTCTAAATATAATTGATATTAGTTTAGCAGAAACCTGGCAAGGATTCAGCATTATAAACACTTTTGTTGAAAGAAGATTAAATTCTTTTCAAATACAACAGCTGACAACTTTAAATTTAATGGGACAACTACTGTTGTAATGGTTTGGCCTGTCTAGTCCCCTCTGATAACCTTAGGGACAACTTCAAACTGTGGCTCAGACAGCATTTAGCAAAGTATGTCGAACCAAAGTTTTCCCACAGCAATTTGTTTAAAAAAATCAATAAATGATTAGAAAAATTTAGTGTTTGTGTTAAAAATTTCTTCACTAGTAATAACTTCAGTAAGAATACAAAAGGGACTATTTTGAATTATTGTTTACTTTTATATATAAGCACTTATATAAATGATTACTAAAAAAGTTGTTAAATATTTTGATTATTACCCCTTTTGCTAACCACTGAAATAATTGAATAATAAGTCAAAACTCTTCCTATGATAAAAAATACTTTGTCAGATGGCAACTCCCATTAATTCCTGGAAAGCTTGAAACAGTGAATAATTTCAATGTTATCCAATCTCATCAGGATTTTTAAAATTGAGGAAAAATCCACCATCTTTTAATGATACTACTACTAAGTCACTTCAGTCGTGTCCGACTCTGTGCAACCCCGTAGACGGCAGCCCATCAGGCTCCCCCGTCCCTGGGATTCTCCAGGCAAGAACACTGGAGTGGGTTGCCATTTCCTTCTCCAATGCATGAAAGTGAAAAGTGAAAGTGAAGTCACTCAGTCGTGTCCGACTCTTAGCGACCCCATGGATGGCAGCCCACCAGGCTCCTCCGTCCATGGGATTTTCCAGGCAAGTTTAAGGACAAAATGTGGCATGATTAGCATGAGGAAACCAAATAATGATGTATCTTGATGATGAATATATATATATACAACAATCCTAAATAAAATCCAATATAACCCATGCAAAGGGATATCAAGAAAAAACCAAATCAGATATAACGTAATTGGAGAATATTTTCCATTTTCTGTTCATCTGTTTTTTGAAACAAGCGGTGAGATATCACAGGACTTATTTTTGGTGAGGGAAATAACAAAAGGAAGGGAGAGAAAACAAGACTCAGAGTACCAGAGACAACTTTATCTTGGGAGACAGGGAGGCGTTTGGGGCTTTGCACATTCCTGGTTATTATTAGCCAAGCTCCTCTCCTCAGGACTATCTGATGGGGATGGAAACCAGGTAACTAGGCAATAATTAGAATTCTTAACCATCATTCTGAAAGTTCCACTCTACCATTGTACCTAGAATCTTTGCCTTGGTATTTAGTCGGACAACAGCCACCAGATGGCAGCAAACTGCAGCTGGATACTCCAGGAATCCTTAACAGTTCTGACATCCTTGCCTGCATCACGTCTTTCTATTTCTTTTTTAACCAGTTTCCTCATATTTTATAAACTCTTTCTTTATCAATTAATTGTTAAAAGAAAATTTTTTTAGTCAAAGTGAGACTCTAAGCCTTTGGAAACTAAGATCATGGTATCTGGTCCCATCACTTCATGGGAAATAGATGGGGAAACAGTGGAAACAGTGTCAGACTTTATTTTGGGGGGCTCCAAAATCACTGCAGATGGTGATTGCAGCCATGAAATTAAAAGACGCTTACTCCTTGGAAGGAAAGTTATGACCAACCTAGATAGCATATTCAAAAGCAGAGACATTACTTTGCCAACAAAGGTCCGTCTAGTCAAGGCTATGGTTTTTCCAGTAGTCATGTATGAATGTGAGAGTTGGACTGTGAAGAAATCTGAGCACTGAAGAATTGATGCTTTTGAACTGTGGTGCTAGAGAAGACTCTTGAGAGTCCCTTGGACTGCAAGGGGATCCAACCAGTCCATTCTAAAGGAGATCAGTCCTGGGTTCTTTGGAAGGAATGATGCTAAAGCTGAAACTCCAGTACTTTGGCCACCTCATGCGAAGAGTTGACTCATTGGAAAAGACTCTGATGCTGGGAGGGATTGGGGGCAGGAGGAAAAGGGGACAACAGAGGATGAGATGGCTAGATGGCATCACCGACTCAATGGACGTGAGTTTGAGTGAATTCCGGGAGTTGGTGATGGACAGGGAGGCCTGGAGTGCTGCAATTCATGGGGTCGCAGAGAGTCAGACATGACTGAGCGACTGAACTGAACTGAAGCCTTTGGAAAGACTCACTGAAAATTTGGTATAGTCTTTGTTAAGGAGACATTCACTTGCTATGGCAGGAAACAAAAAAACAGATATGACCCATTTAAAGCACAATAGAAAATGTGACACAGCATAGAGAAATATATGATTCTCATAAGTGTGATCTGACTTTTAAGAATTAAAGTAATAAACTTTTCTATATATGGACATATAAAGAATATAATTTAAATATCTATAAAGTTATAGTGACTTCTATTTCTTATCTGTTAAGTGATACAAAAATATTTTCTGGAAAAATTCCATTACATTCCATACCATTTGTTTACATATAAGAATAACTGACAGATATGTACAATCTAACAAGGCTCAGAGAACAATACTACCTCTAAAAGTAAAAAATGAGTTTGAATAATTTGTTGAATCTTAAAGGTTGAAAGGGGAAAATGTGATACACTTGCTAATTATAGACACAAACGATGCAACTTAGGCTTATACTTCTGAAAAATGGAAATAGTAGAAATATTATTTCCCTCTAAAACAACATAAAAAATGGAACATACATAGAAAATATGAAAAATGACTTTAGTGAGTAAAGTGAAGTGAAGCAAAAGTTAAGACTAGAGTGAAGTGAAGTAAATTGATTTTAAAAATGAATGTAAGTGAAATATACTACCTTCATTTAAGAGAATTACATTTGTGATAATGGAAAGAGAACTTGATTTATAAAAATCATAGCTATAAGAGATTTCATAGAAAAACTGAAATTCAAAGCATAATATATATTGTGGATGATATACCACAATGTGGGTAAATATAATAAATTTGAGTTTTCTAAATTATGTTTGGTAATTGAAGAAAAATTACAATGCAGTCTTCTGTAGTTCTAAATGTATAATATATAGATTAAATAATTTAAAAATTGATTTTAAATGAGAGAGGTAAATAAATATAAAGAGAGTAAATTCCTATACGTAGACACAAATGATACATGCAGTTTAAGGTTATATTTCTCAAAGTAAATTGATAATTATTTATTTAATAGCAAAATACCAAAAAAAAAGGAACACAGAACAAAGATATTAAAATGGCAAAAGTAAAGAACAATAATAGACCTTTACAATTAATGTAAATGAGATAATCTCCCCTATTTCAAAATATGGTATCTACTCTATATGTGGAGTGGGAGAAGTTTAAATTTTTCAAAGTCACAGCTATAAAATGCTATAGTAAAAAGTTTAAAATTAAAGTTTTTATAAGACACACCAGATAAGAATTTTAAATAAACACATAGCTCATCATAGTGATGTAGGCATTCTCTTTGTCTCTCTCCTTCGATCTACAATCAGTAAAGTGAAGTGAACATGAAAGTCGCTCAGTGTATCCGACTCTTTGCTACCCCATGGACTATAAAGTACATGGAATTCTCCAGGCCAGAATACTGGAGTGGGTAGCCTTTCCCTTCTCCAGGGGATCTTGCCAACCCAGGGATTGAACCCAGGTCCCGCGCATTGCAGGTGGATTCTAAAACATTCGTAATTCAACAAGTGTGGCTCTGTCTAACACACCAGGACACACCAGAGAATTCCACACATCAGCACATCTAAAGATGGGTGGACTGGAAACACAGAGGAGGCAGAGCTAGGGCTAAGCAGGGTTGGTGACCCCAAGCTAAGCTTGCAGTCCCAGAGAACCCAGGAAAGGTGGCACACATGACTCAGGCCTCCAGGATGCAGCAGCAACCGCAGCCACAAGAAATCAGGAAATGGCAGAACCTGCAACCCCATTTCTTTAGCCATAGAGGCGTCCGTGACTCTCGCCCCTTGCCCACCCACAGCAGCACCTATGAACTCAACAGCTCCAGATGTAGCTGAGGAACCTGTGACCATAGCTTCCCCGATACTTCTGCCCTCTCCCTGAGGTGGTGGAGTTGCCATCCCAGGAGACCACAAAGGTAGCTGAGGGGACAGCCACACCAGAGCCCCGGATGGCAACATCCACCACAGCACCAGCAACACCAGCAGCAGTGGCAAGGCACTACTGACTCCAGAGGCAGACGCAGTAACAATGAAGGCAGAAGTGGTGGAAGATGGAAAGTGCCAATCCTCTAATATAACCAGAGGCAGCTCAGGTAAGAGAAGCGGAAAACTGGTGCTACAGTACCATCTACTGAAAACAACAAGAGGAACACCTCTAATTATTAACCTGTTGAATCATTATAATCAAGCTACAAAAAAAAAGGCAGCTTTACCTAAGGAAGAAAGATGTTCATTACTTCAAATGCACTAGCAGAGAAACAACTCATCAAGCACCATGAAAAACCACCGTAACACAGTAGCACAAAATCAAAATGACAATTCTCCAGAAACCCAACTCGAAGCCACTTCATTTGTTACATAAACACATTTCTGGTTTCAACAGAGACATGTTTTTTTAAAAGACATAAATGTAACTGAAAGCATCTAAAAGAAAAGAAAAAACAAATGCTTATTTCGGAGAACAAACAAACATGAGACAATCTCATGAATGGATACGATTCCTTACATATTCCTTAGAATAGAGTAAACCCTTTACCAACTATAAAATCAAGCAATTCATGAATAATCAACAGTATGAAAAGAAGCAAATAGTTGTTTAACAGGAAGTAATTCTGCAACATAGATTCCATTTCCTCACTGTTTAGATCATGATTTAAACTTGCTAAGACCAACAAGTATTAGGGGGTGGGGAATGCAGCTTCTCTCCCTTTAGTTCTCTGTACGTTTTAATTGATTAAACCAAGGAACATAGCGGCGAAGGGTCCTGAGAGAAACTCTTTCCTGGGGAGAAAAATCAGAGTAATAGTCATTCCCTCTGCAAGGGACCTAAATGTCTCTCTGACCAGTGTATTGCATCGTAAAGCAAAAAATGAAAATGAGAGAAGTAATTCCTCACAAGACCTTCGGAAAACCAGAAGGGCTGGGGATCAGGCACCTGGCTCAGCTCCTCCAATGCCTCCTGGACGGAGGAGGAGCTAGCACAGTGATGCAGGGTTAGGAGGCCCAGAAGGCGGACCTCGTGCTGGATGGAGCACTGCGTCCTGATGCTGATGGTCGACGTGACCCGACGGCTGTGGCAGCTCCTGCCGAATATCTCCGCCTCCAGGACGTGAACCTGTGGCTGCAGGACGACAAGCTGCAGCTGTGCGAGCTTTGCAGCTTCCTGGATGCTACCGACCGGCACAAGGCGGGCAGTGCACGTCCTGTGGCGGCGTTGTGGGTACCGTATTGCCTGCGCCTGCGGCACGAGGTGGCCCCAAGAGTCTCTGAAGCTGCGGGAACTCGAGGCGCGCGGGGCGGCCCTGCTGGGCGGGAACCTGGAGCTCATGGAGTGCTGCTGCTGCTGCTGCTGGACCAGGAGGAGCGAGGATGTGGGCGGCGCAGCACAGTTTTTGCTTTATCTTCTCAGTCTGTCAGTTCGGGGAAGGTCTAGGGTTAGAGGGATATTTTATTACTGATTAGCAATCTAAGGCTACAATTTGGGCTTCTCTTTGTAACTCTTACACCCTTCATCCCACTGCTGGCTCTTTAAGGCCAGAGGGAGTAGCTCAAAATGAAGTTTTTTGACTCCTTAGGGCTGGGCAGTCTAGGAGTGAGAAGTCCCAGTCCCAGCCTCAGTGAACTCTCTGGCTGGGGGTCCTTAGGAGGGTCAGATTTCTGGGCTTCTGCTTCCCCAAGCACAGTATGATACAGGGGATCACTGCAGTACTGTGGCTGGGAAAGGAAATGTTTCTGGCTTTTAGCTGCATTGACAGGTGACAGGTGATTTAGGGCATGATTCTCTGCAGGGCAGTGAAGTGCTGGAGTGTCAGAGCCTATTTGTAGAGAAGTCCTGTCATGTTTTGGACAAGGAGACACAGACCCTCTCTGGCTCAGGGTTCTGCTGCAGCAGTGCATGGTGTAGGAATTGAGGACTGGGCTCCACCTAAGGTTTCCCACTTCACTGGACAGGAAGTAGAATGGAGCTGTCAGGTATCCTGCAGAATCCAAGCTCCCCACCACCACCTCCAAGTCCCATGTACACTCAGAGTGGGACTGCCACAGATTTTGTGGTGGCAGAGCTTTGGGTTGAGATGAAGTAAAGATTCAGCATTATTATCACAAATTTCAGTTACAGGTGGGACCGCTGTCATTTAGTTTTGTCTGAAAGTTCTAGTGGCCTTGAGATGTTCTCCCAATGATTATGAGTAGGAGGCCTGGAAACAAGGAAAGGCCCTCCTTAGAGACCACTTTCCTGTATTTGGACTTGCAAGCTGGAGGTGAGAAAGCTGACAAGCCTCGATCTGGGTGCTGGCAAAGGTGGAGTCAAATACCAGGCTTGTGCCATATGTGCTTGCTCTTAGCCCATCCTCACAAAAGTTCTGGAAAGCAGTAGTATTTCCATTTTACAGCCAAACATCCAGAGGCTCAGAGAAGTTCTGAGCATCTTTTGGGGGGAAAATTGAGAATGAAATGTTTTAGTTCCAATATCCTGGATGGGTCTCCCAGGGATTCTCTACTGCTCAGGCTAAGGGTGGGCTTCCTTTTCTGACTTATTGTCATTTTGGCCAATAATATTAATCAGCAGACACTAGGTGACTCCCCATTCTTGATTCCTGACCCAGGTTTGCCCTTCTCCCACCCTGAAAGTGTCACTTCCTCATCTGTGACCAGTGAGCAGATGATTGATAATCACACTACCCAGAAAGGTCAGGCTATCTTGTGTTCCGATTTCCACTCTTTCTCTCCTCTTGGGCAAGTTACTTCACTTCCCTAAGCCCCTCTCTGTTCTTCTTCTGTAAAGTGGGGCAGCACCTACAGTACCCCCTTTATCCACACAGGATCAGGGGAGGTCAGGATCTGCACACAGTCAGCTTCAACACTTGTCAATATCTTAGTCATTCATATTCCTTACCAGTCTCCTCATGAAAAAAGATAGGGACCCAAGGGGGTTTGCCAAATGGACATCACTGTTCTCTTTGAAACTCAGTTTACTGTTTAGACAGACAGCTTGCTTCATTTTCCAACCAAGCCAGTGTCTGGCTGTACTTGCTCCTGGGGTAGGGAATAATGACCCTGTAGTCCTTCCTTGAGGTGCCATAAAGACCTTAAGTGGCTAGTGTGGCAGGTGACCCCTCGGTATTCCAGGCAGTCTCTCAAAGGGACTGGGCGTGGCTGCAAATGGGCCTTTCCCCTGGTTGTTTTATTTGACAGAATCTGGGTTAGGCTGACTAGTCTGGACTAGGATGCTCTTTGCTCTAGGCCAGAGGGCAGACTGGGGCAGACAAACCCCAAACACCAGAAAGTCAGGTGTATCGCTTTGAACTGATTTTCAAATAAAAATATTTTCAACAATTACTCCCCTTCCATTCTTCCAGATTGAATATGATTCCCAGTGCATTACAATAGGATCCTGTTGTTTATTTATTTTATATACAGTAGTTTATATCTGCAGATTAATAGATATTTTAAAATTCATATTTATCATTTATCACTTTATTATATTTTAAATACTTTTATTTTAAAATGATCATTTCTGATGTTAAAAAATAGTATTTACTATGTCCATTTTAGTATTAGAAGGATTTGTAGTGCTATCTCCTTTTCATTCCTGACACTTGTGATTCAGTGTTGCTGTATTTGTTAAGCTGGCTAGGGTTTATGTATCATACTAATCCTTCAAAATCTCAGTGTTAAGCCTTGTAAATATCCTATAGTATGTATTTCTATTTAACTAATTTTGGCTTTTATTATTTACCTTGTTTTGTTTTATTGTACTTTTTTTTGCCCCGACTGTTTTCTCCTTCTCATAATTAAGGTAGATAATCTATTTATGTTCCTTTCTTACTTATTTATAGTAGTTACTTCTGGATTTTATATATCACACCAAGTATAATACTTCATTTTCTGCATCCCAGAAATTTAGGTATATCATAATTTATTACCACTTAGTTCAAACTAGATAAAAAGATAGTTTGATTTCTTTTTTACCCACGGTCTTTTAGGCAGTGTTTATTTCTAACATCAACACTTTCTATTTGTCTATTTGTTAATCATTTCTATATTAAGTTGACCAGGATCAAAGAACATACACTGAATGATTTCAGTCTTTGAATTTATTGAGAATTCATCCCATTTATTGTTATTTCCAGTAAGTGTTTCTTAAATCAGTTAAATAAATCACTCACTCAGTCGTGTCCGACTCTGAGTCGTGTCCAACTCTAAGTGTTTCTTAGATACTTATACACGGTAGCATGTTGTTATTGCTAATGGTGTTGTGGGAAGTTTAAGAAATGAGAAAAAGTATAGTGAATTTTGTTATATTTTATGAATTAGATCCCAAAGCTCCTCTCCAGGTTCTTTCTAGTTGGAGATGTTAAAAAGTTAAAATGTCTCCTGCTACTAAGTTTCTTGACACAGAACTTTACAATACCAATTGTAATAGATCCATACAGACTTGGGATTTGGATCAATGTTCCATTCATTTTGACTTTTTCTACTGTTTAGGAAGTTATGGAAACATGGAGGCTTTTCTCTGAAGCCTTGTTGAACCTCTAACTTCCTAGGGAAGCTATTTTGATGGATAAGAAAGTACTGACATATTTTTGCTGCTGTGTATATGGCCCTTGGATCACAGTCAACAATATTATTTTTAAACCATACCTGCAATGGTAGCCTCACTTTGTGAATTAATTCTATGTTTTTCTAAGAGTCACTGCAAGAGTTTCAGCTAGAAGTTCATTCTGCCTTTCCAAACTTTATAGGCCTCGTTCACCGTAATTATTAACATTTTCCTGTTTGAAATTCCTAAACTGCTTTCTCTTTCTATACTGACCAAACTCTCAATGATACAAGAGGGAGGGGACATATATATACGTACAGTTGATTCACTTTGTTGTATAGCAGAAACTAACACAACATTAAAAATCAATTATGTTCAAAAAAGAAGATTGGAATAACATGGAAATATTTAGGAAAAATGGCATACTTGTATTAGGCTTGTTAAATAGAATATAATGTCTCTGGTTCTAATGTAGTCTTTCAGTCACACAGTAGCTATTAAGGAATTTTAAAATATTAGTCCTGATCTCTTATAAATGTTTTTACTAGAGATTTAAAAATAATTTTATTGAATATTATCATTTATTCCATATTTTTAACTAATTAGTATTTAAATATACAAAATCATAAAATTATCAAAGCCTTATTTTACTTTGAGTTTGTGATTCAGATGGAATTTGTGTACCATGAAGTATATCTACATCAGAGAATATAGGAAGACCAAAATTTGGAGTGAATTTTTGCCTTTTACAATCATAGCTCATGTAATTTATTACATAATATTAAATATTTATTTATCTAAAACATTTTTCATATAGTACAGACTTTTTGATCTGTTTCCTTCTGCCTATCAACTTGGCTGCTGTGACAATAACCAGAAAGATTTTCTTTGTCGATGTTCTCATAGAAGACAGCCCTGGAACCTGCACTTATATGTCCATAATTGACTTTACTATTACTTCTCTCCCAGTGGAATCCATCACAGAGGATGAGCAAAACCTTAAGGCTGAAATATCCTGAAGAAGGTTTCACAGGCTTAAAAATAACTAAGGCCATCATAAATACAACTGTTGATACTCCAGCTCACGATCATAAACTCTGGATGACACACGGTTGCTATGGTCTTTAAATATGCAAGCGTACCCCATTGTTCTTATTTAAGAGTTACAAAGCATATTAGAATTATGGAGAGGAACTCCCTATCTGTATTTCCCTTAGGTTTACTTCCCCTGACTAAAGAGTGAGATCCCTTGAATTGATGCAGCCTGTGTAGAAACTCATTCATTGCACTGTAAGGACTGGAATGTTCATCAGCTTCTGTCTCTCTGCTTCAAAAAAAGGGCTAAATGATTATGACATTTTAAAAATTAACTATTAATAGAAACAAAATATTATAATGAGGAATATAAATGCATGTATTTGGTGGAATGGCTTTGTTCTGAGGAAATGAACATATATTTGAACTAGCTTAAGAGAATTTTGTTATATCTAGTCCTAGCAATTTTTGCTGTTAATTTAACATACCAATAACTTATCTATTTCTATTATGTTTCCAAAGATGTATACAGTTATAGTGGAAATAAATAAACTGAGATGTAAGAAGGTTAAAATATTTTGAATATATTTATTACTGTTATTACCATTGTATTGTGATTAAAACAAGGACAGCACTATCATAATGGCTACAAACACTATCATTGATATTATATGTGCCACTCCTGTTTTAGATAGTGTATAATAGTCCTAATTTAGATTGTTAATTTTAGATTCCTAATTTTAGATAAACATAAATTTTAACTATAAACATATTAAAAATAGAAATTTAGAATGTGAGTAAAATTACACGGGAAAACATGCTACTTTCTTATTTACTTCCCTGAAAATATATGATTTAAATAAAATAACCAAAGGGCTTCCTTTACTGCTTAATAGACTAACAGTTTCAGAAGTCTAATGACATCTAATCCCTAATCTTTCATCTTCCTGACAATAAGATTGTTTTGTATGCACTATCTCATTAAGTTGTTAATCATATATATCTACATTTAAGATAGTTTTGATAGTACTAGAATCAAAGCCACAATTTCATTTATTTTGCCTTGTGCCTCTCAGCAGGTGTCTGCCATGGGTGACATGGGAACAACTAATCACTCAGAAGTGACTGACTTCACTCTCTTAGGCTTCAGGGTCCTCCCACAGCTCCACATTCTCCTCTTCCTGCTATTTCTGCTTATCTACACCATGATCCTTCTAGGGAATGTTGGCATGATGGTCATTAATATGAAAGATCCATGGCTGAACACACGAATGTATTTCTTCCTAGGCAACCTCTCCTTCATCAATCTCGTCTATTCATCTGTTATTGCACCCAAGGCTATGATCAACTTCTGGTCTGTGAGCAAGTCCATCTCATTTGCAGGCTGTGTGACCCAGCTCTTTCTCTTTGCCCTCTTCATTGTGACCGAGGGGTTTCTCCTGGCAGTCATGGCTTATGACCACTTCATTGCCATCTGCAACCCACGTCTCTACTCCATTCAGATGTCAACATGTCTCGGTGTTCAGTTGGTGCTGGTTCCTATATTTGTGGCTGTATCAGCTCAGTTACTGAGACCAGCATGACATTTATTTTATCCTTTTGTGCTTCTTGGACCATTGAACATTTTTACTGTGATGACCATCCACTTCAAAGGCTGTCTTGTTCTAACATCTTCATCCATAAACTGGCTTCTTTCTGTTTATCTGGCATCATTATCTTGCCTACCATCATAGTTATTATTGTTTCTTATTTGTACATTTTGTCCACAGTTCTAAAGATACCCTCCACCAAGGGACGCCAGAAAGCCTTCTCCACCTGCAGCTCCCACCTGGGAGTCGTGAGTGTACTGTATGTTGCTGTCTCTTGTATGTATCTCACTCCTGACACATCTCCTGAGCTGAGTAAAGTGGCCTCCTTGTGTTACACCCTACTCACTCCCATGTTGAATCCTCTGATTTACTCTCTGAGAAACAAAGATGTCAAAGAAGCTCTGAGGAAGATCCTGGGGGAAAATGTATTTTTATTTATTTCTGTTTAACAGTGATATACCTGAAAGACACAGTCTTTATAACAATTTGGGAAAGCACTGACTCAAAAAATGCACCCATTGATCTTAGAAAGATTTACTCTTAGAGAGTTAGTTTATTTGAATACCATGTACTTAAAACCGAAAAGTACATTTGGAATATATCTTGTCTGGCTGTTGATTTTGGAGTGAATGAAATGACTTCCTCTGTACTTCATCTTAATTATGGGTAAAAATAATTATTGCCATGAACTTCCTGATGTTCAAGCTGGTTTTAGAAAAGGCAGAGGAACCAGAGATCAAATTGCCAACATCCGCTGGATCATGGAAAAAGCAAGTGAGTTCCAGAAAGACATCTATTTCTGCTTTATTGATTATGCCAAAGCCTTTGACTGTGGGGATTACAATAAACTGTGGGAAATTCTGAAAGAGATGGGAATGCCAGACCACCTGACCTGCCTCTTGAGAAATCTGTATGCAGGTCAGGAACCAACAGTTAGAACTAGACATGGAAAAATGACTGGTTCCAAATAGGAAAAGGAGTTCGTCAAGGCTGTATATTGTCACCCTGCTTATTTAAATTATATGCAGAGTACATCCTGAGAA
Organism: Bos mutus; assembly: GCF_027580195.1. Lineage (NCBI taxonomy): Eukaryota > Metazoa > Chordata > Mammalia > Artiodactyla > Bovidae > Bos > Bos mutus. The sequence goes on along the minus strand of NC_091621.1, from coordinate 72,432,001 downwards.
ACACTGGACTAGAAGAAACACAAGCTGGAATAAAGATTGCTGGGAGAAATATCAATAACCTCAGATACACAGATGACACCACCCTTATGGCAGAAAGTGAAGAGGAACTCAAAAGCCTCTTATGAAAGTGAAAGTGGAGAGTGGAAAAGTTGGCTTAAAGCTCAACATTCAGAAAACGAAGATCATGGCATCCAATCCCATCACTTCATGGGAAATAGATGGGAACACAGTGGAAACAGTGTCAGACTTTATTTTTTGGGGCTCCAAAATCACTGCAGATGGTGAGTGCAGCCATGAAATTAAAAGACGCTTACTCCTTGGAAGGAAAGTTATGACCAACCTAGATAGCATATTCAAAAGCAGAGACATTACTTTGCCAACAAAGGTCCGTCTAGTCAAGGCTATGGTTTTTCCTATGGTCATGTATGGATGTAAGAGTTGGACTGTGAAGAAGGCTGAGTGCCGAAGAATTGATGCTTTTGCACTGTGGTGTTGGAGAAGACTCTTGAGAGTCCCTTGGACTGCAAGGAGATCCAACCAGTCCATTCTGAAGGAGATCAGCCCTGGGATTTCTTTGGAAGGAATGATGCGAAAGCTGAAACTCCAGTACTTTGGCCACCTCATGCGAAGAGCTGACTCACTGGAAAAGACTCTGATGCTGGGAGGGATTGGGGGCAGGAGGAGAAGAGGACGACAGAGGATGAGATGGCTGGATAGCATCACTGACTCGATGGACCTGAGTCTGAGAGAACTCCAGGAGTTGGTGATGGACAGGGAGGCCTGGCGTGGTGCGATTCATACGGTTGCAAAGAGTCGGACACGACTGAAGACTGAGCTGAACTGAATTTCATTTTAGGGAAAATATATTCCAAATTTGCTTGTCTCTCTGAGATTGCTTCTTTTATATGTATTGTTAATCTTGAGTCAGTAACATGTGTTATGTGGATATGCATGTAATTAATAGAGGTAATCTGATTTAATAAGATTGATCTGATGTAATAAGCAAGAGAGAACAAAATATGAGATTTACTGGAGAAATCTTCGTGAATGTTTAGTGAGAGAATCAGATGCTCTGAAGTGCACAGACTCTAAAGGGTGACTTGAATGTAAGTCTTAATTGTTCAGAGGCTATGTGAGTGACACATTTATTTCATGGTTTCTCTGACTTGAATCATTATTATTTCCCCCCCTCATTTGAAGATCTGCTAAACTGATAAATTACTTTTGAATATTGTCCCTTTTCAAAAGAACACTGTAATAAAAATAAACAGGAATAAAAATAATTTGTTTTATTAGATATACCTTAGTATTCATTCATCAAATTAATATTTATTGAATTTTGATGTACTCTTTGCCCTATAAAAATTCCTAGTATAAATAATTTCTGTACTTGAGCTCACAAACTGAGGGGGAAATAGCTGAATAGAGAGTTAACATGTCATATGGTCAACCCAGTGAATAAAGGAATATGTAGAAAATATCAAAAGAGAGCAGCTTCTACAGATGAGTGGTGTAAATGATCAGGGAAAACTTCAAAAGTACATGTTGAAACATAAGTGGATGTGAGCAAGATGAAGCAGAGAAGTTTCTCTGCAAAGGAAATTAAATAACTATATGTTAAGCTTCCTAAAGTTTGACACCTGATTTTTTTTAAATTTAATTTTATTTTTTAACTTTACAATACTGTATTGGTTTTGCCATATATTGAAATGAATCTGCCACAGGTATACATGTGTTCTGCATCCTGAACCCTCCTCCTTCCCCATATCATCCCTCTGGGTCGTCCCAGTGCACCAGCCCCAAGCATCCAGTATCGTGCATCGAACCTGGACTGGCGACTCATTTCATATATGATATTATACGTATTTCAATGCCATTCTTCCAAATCATCCCACCCTTTCCCTTTCCCACAGAGTCCAAAAGACTGTTCTACACATCAGTGTCTCTTTTGCTGTCTCATATACAGGGTTATTGCTACCATCTTTCTAAATTCTATATATATGCATTAGTATACTGTATTGGTGTTTTTCTTTCTGGCTTACTTCACTCTGTATAATAGGTTCCAGTTTCATCCACCTCATTAGAACTGATTCAAATGTATTCTTTTTAATGGCTGAGTAATACTCCATTGTGTATATGTACCACAGCTTCCTTATCCATTCATCTGCTGATGGACATCTAGGTTGCTTCCATGTCCTGGCTATTATAAACAGTGCTGCGATGAACATTGGGGTACACGTGTCTCTTTCAATTCTGGTTTCCTCAGTGTGTATGCCCAGCAGTGGTGACACCTGATTTCTAATGCACAAGAAAGGGAGTGAGAGGTAAGACTTAAAAAGAAATTCATGGAAATTGTGCACACATAAAACAAAGAAGTTGCCCTTTATTCTATAGGAAATGGGGAAGTACTAGGGATATTTTTTAAAGGATATATTGTTTTCAAATTGGCATTTTATAAAAACTCACACTGGTAACTTCTATAAATATTCATGGAAGAAGATAATCAATGAAAGTGTGTGATTGTCCAAGAAAGAGGTTTTGGTAGCTAGAACAATGGCAGTCTTACAGGAGACAGTGAAGAAAGGTAATATCTTTAAAGCCATGAAAAACTGAGCTGAATATTAATTGATGGTTGATAAAATGAGAACTGGGTAGAAGTGAATAATGACTTTTTCTTTTACTTTGTTACAATTTTTTTATTTTATTTTTTAACTTTACAATATTGTATTGGTTTTGCCATATATCAACATGAATCAGCCACAGGTATATACGTGTTCCCCATCCTGAACCCTCCTCCCTCCTCCCTTCCCGTGTTTGAGCATCTTTCATTGGGGAAATGCTACCTCATAATATGAGGAGGAAATAGGAGTAATATTGTTAATCATTAAGAGTTAAGAAAATAAGATCAGGTCAGACTGAGCATTCAAATCCTGGTTTTACCTATGTGCTCCATAGTCAACTGTCTTGACTTTGCAGTAACTCTGCTTCTCAGTTTAATCAAAGATTACTAATGTCTAATGGGCAAAGACCCTGTGCCTGGGATTTACATGAGCTGGAATTAAAAAGAATTAGGAGCCTCTTTCTTTGAAGTCTTGTTCCATTTAGGACTCAGTGTTGCATGAAAGATTCTGTACTTTATGCCCAAAGAGTCTGTATTTCAGTAAAATATGCTTAAGTAACTTCTTAAAGAGCACACTCTTCTAAAACATTATTACTTCTTTACTCATCTTTTGATGTTACATTTATAATTATAGCTGATTATAGTGTCATAACTAGTAAGATTTTCTTTATTTAAATGATAGTGTTAATGGTATTGAATCCTCACCAGATGCCACTAAACTAACAATAATTATGTTTAGAAGTTTTACCCTACTTTTAATATTCAGATTTTATATAAGAAATGTCTAAATAAATTAGTTGATAATAAGTATTATTTATTATTCAAATAATAAATGAATATAATATTATAAATAGGTAAAGAGTAAATTTTCCATTTCCTTGTGTAGCTTTCTATTTTTCAGGTGAAAATGAAACCTCAAAAAAATATTTCCGAGTCTTTGTTCTAAAATGAAAAACTTTGAATCTAAAAAAAGATCTACTCATTTTTTTTTCCAAATGCTTTATTGAGGAATAATTCAGTTCATTTCAGTCGCTCAGTCGTGTCCAACTCTTTGCAACCCCATGCCAGGCCTCCCTGTCCATCACCAACTCCCAGAGTTCACCCAAACCCATGTCCATCGAGTCGGTGATGCCATCCAACCATCTCATCCTCTGTCATCCCCTTCTCCTCCTGCCCTCAATCTTTCCCAGAATCAGAGTCTTTTCAAATGAGTCAGCTCTTTGCATCAGGTGGCCAAAGTATTGGAGTTTCAGCTTCAACATCAGTCCTTCCAACAAACAAGGAATAATTGGTGTGAAATAAACATTCAAAGTGCAATATTCTGTGAGTTTTGACATCAATAAAAACACCACCACATTAAGATACTGAATACTACCTTCATTTCCAAAAGGTTGATTATGCCTCCTTTCAGTCCATGCTTCCCTCTAGACCCATCTGCAGATAACCAATATCTGAACTATGTATAATGGAATCATATAGTATGTGCTCTTTTCTCTCAGGCTTCTTTCACTGAGTAAAATTATTTTGAGATGTATTCATTTTGTCATATATAAGTAACTCATTCTCTTTATTGCTGAGTAGTGTTCCATTTTCCAATGTGCAAATTTTGTTTATGAACTCTTAAATGAGCAGTTGATATGTGTGCAGTTTTTAGATATTATGAATAAAGCTGGTATGTGTTCATATGTATTTGCCTAGATTGTTTTCCTTTATCTTTGGTAAATGTTGAGGATTGAGATGCTTAGATCGTATAATAAATACATGTTTGACTTTTGAAAAGACAACCAAGGAAACATATGGAAATGAAGAAAGAAGAAACAAACAAAAAATATTACCCAACAAAATCTACTAAATCCCAGGAAGAGAGAATCCATGACATTTGAGCCAGGATCCACTCCCTCCCTGTGCTCTCTCATTCCAACAGAGGTGAAAATGCAGTCAGGCAAGTACAGGCAGGAACATAGAGATCCCTCTGCCCCTGTATCCCAGTCAAAGGTTACCATGTCCCCTTGATTGTAGTTGCTGCGACCATTACTTATGCCCTCCAACTCCACGCTGAAGAAGCTCTATTCAAGGCTGGAGTAGCTAATATGTCTGATGAGCTCTACCCAGCTCTCATTCATAGGGTAAACACTCTACCCTTAGCATGCCAGGCCAGGAGTATTACTGCTGCTCTAGTCTCCCCAAAGACAGACGTTCAATACTCAGAAGACCATTGGCTACTGACCTTGCCCAGAAACCTGCTCCTCAAGCTCCTTCATGCCTGTTCACTTGGTGCCAGCCCCTGTGGGCCAGCTGTTGCTCTATACTACTGTGCTTTTCATACTTTTAAGATACTGTCCTATAAGATTTAAAATGTTTTCCTTATTTTTTATGTATGTGTTTTATATGTTATTTGCTGAAAAGTATTATAAACCTATTAGAGTACACAGTTCTATGTAACTGACTGTGTTAGGTGAGTACCTAGGCTAACTTTGTTGGACTTACAAACAAATTGAACTCACTAATGAAAAGACCCTGATGCTGGGAGGGATTGGGGACAGGAGGAGAAGGGGATGACAGAGGATGAGATAGCTGGATGCCATCACCAACTCGAGGGACATGAGTTTGGGTAGACTCCGGGAGTTGGTGATCGACAGGGAGGCCTGGCGTGCTGCAATTCATGGGGTCGCAAAGAGTCAGACACGACTGAGTGACTGAACTGAACTGAACTGAATGCACTCTAGGAACAGAGCTTTGTTAGTATGTAGGCAACTTACTGTTCCTTGGCTGAAAAACACACTGGAGGGATTCAGCGGCACACTAGAAGTGCAAAAGATTGGATCAGTGACCTGTGGATTAAACTTCAATTAATAATCAAGTTAAGAAGAAAAAAGAGAATTTTATTTGAGGTTTATAATCTGAGAGACAGTTACAGTGCTAGCATCAGAAGAAAAGAAGATGACCATTTTGGGCAAGCAGGCATTCCCATCTTTGCAGACCGCTGGTTAATATGTAGGGGCTTCTCATGTAGAACTAGTGGTAAAGAACCTGCCTGCCAGTGCAGGAGACATAAGAGACATGGGTTCAATCCCTAGGTCAGGAAGATCCCCTGGAGGATAGCATGGCAAGCCACTCTAGTATTCTAGCCTGGAGAATCCAATGGACAGAGGAGCCTGGTGGGCTAAAGTCTATAGGTTAATGTGTATTGCAGATGCACACTGTATATTAGTGAGGGAGGGAGGAGGCCAGATAGAAACACAGAATTTTATGTCTAATTTTTCTTGTCCTGCCTTCAAACATAAATTTTATCTCATCACCTGGAATCAAGGGCAGAAAAATATCATCCAAAAGAGCAGCAAAAAAACAAGCAAAATTCATAAAAAACGTATACTAAAAAGTGAAGAACATGTAAGAACATCAAGCAGAGTAAAACCCATGTTTCCAGAAGGAAAAGAATGAGAGAAAGGTTAATAAAACTATATGAAGAAGTAATGGCTGAAAATGTGCATAATCTGAAGAAGGAAACAAACATCCAGGTGCAGGAAGCACAGAGTTTCAAGTTAGTTAAATGAAAAGAGAACCACGTCAAACACATTATAGTTTAAATGTCAAAAACTGAAAATAAAGAATCTTCTTAAAAAAAAAAAGTTTATTTATTGGCTGTGGCATGTAGGATCTTCCTTACACGGTGCAAAGGCTCTCTAGTACTGGTGCACAGACTTCAGAGAGAGCGGGCTCACTAGTTGCAGCGTCTGGGCTTAGTTGGCCTGTAGCACGCGGGATCTTAGTTCCCAGATCAGACATTGAACCCACATCCCCTGCACTGCAAGGCAGATTCTTGACTGCTGGACCACCAGGGAAGTCCACAAAGAGAGAATCGTAAAAGGAGCAAGAAAAAAGCAACTTTACACATACAGGGGTATCCATGAGATTATCAATTGACTTTTTTCAGCAGAAACTTTGCAGAACAGAGGGGAATAACATGATACATTCATAGTGCTAAAAGAAAAAAAAAAATTTCCAAACAAGAATATTCTAACCTGGAAAATTGTTCTTTTTTTATTATTATTGTTTTTTTTTTTACTTTACAATATTGTATTGGTTTTGCCATACATCAACATGCATCTACCACGGGTGTACACGTGTTCCCCATCCTGAACCCCCCTCCCACCTCCCTCCCCATCCCATCCCTCTGGGTCATCCCAGTGCACCAGCCCCAAGCTTCCTGTATCCTGCATCGAACCTGGACTGGCAATTCGTTTTTTATATGATATTATACCAGTCCATTCTGAAGGAGATCAGCCCTGGGATTTCTTTGGAAGGAATGATGCTAAAGCTGAAACTCCAGTACTTTGGCCACCTCATGCGAAGAGTTGACTCATTGGAAAAGACTCTGATGCTGGGAGGAGTTGGGGGCAGGAGGAGAAGGGGATGACAGAGGATGAGATGGCTGGATGGCATCACTGACTCGATGGACGTGAGTCTGAGTGAACTCCAGGAGTTGGTGATGGGCATGGAGGCCTGGCGTGCTGCGATTCATGGGGTCACAAAGAGTTGGACACGACTGAGTGATTTAACTGAACTGAACTGAATGCCATTCTCCCAAATCATCCCCCCCTCCCTCTCCCGACAACCCTGTATGCGAGATAGCAAAAGAGACACAGATATATAGAACAGTCTTTTGGAAAGATTGTTCTTAAGAATTGAAGGAGAAATTAAGAGTTTTCCAGACCAGCAGAAGTTAAAGGGATTCATCACCACTAATCTGGACCTATAAGAAGTATTAAAATGACTCTTTGAGCTTAATTTCTAAATGTACAAACAGCTTATACAACTTAGTAACAATAATAACAAAAACAACTCAAAAGAATGTGCTGATGGCTTAAACAGAAATTTCTCCAAAGAAAACACAGATGGCCAATAGGCATATGAAAAGATGTTCATCACTGCTAATTATTAGAGAAATGCAAATCAAAACTGCAATAAGGGGCCACTTCACAGCAGTGAGAATGACCATCATTAAGAAGTCTACAAATAAATGCTGGAAAAGGTGTAGAGAAAAGAGAACCCTCCTACACTGTTGTTGGAAATGTAAATTTGTGCATCCTCTGTGGAAAACAGTATGGAGATTACTCAAAAAACTAAAACCAGAGCTACCATATAACCCAGCAATACCACTCTTGAGCATATAGCCACATAAATCTCTTATTCAAAAAGATACATGCACCCCTATGTCATAGCAGCACTATTTACAATAACAAGACATGGAAACAACCTAAATGAACATCAACAGATGAGTGGATAAAGATATTGATTGTGGTACATATATACAATGGAATATTACGGAGCATAAAAATTGAAATAATGCCATTTGCAGCAACATGGCATTGAACCTAGAGATTATCATACTAAATAAAGTAAGTTTCAGAAAGAGAAAGACAAATGCCATATTATATCACTTATGTGTGGAATCTAAAATATGACACAAATGAACTTATCTATGTAACAGAAACAGAATCACAGACATAAGAGAACAGACGTGTAGGTTGCCATAGTGGAGGGAGGCATAAATGGGGAGTTTGGGATTAGCAGATGGAAACTATTAAGTATAGAATAGATAACCAACAAGGTCCTACTTTAGAGCACACGAATCTATATTCAATATCCTGTAATAAACCATAATGGAAAAAGATATGAAAAAGAATAAAAAAGGGAAACTTTTAAGTCAAAAAGAAAAATTGCTATGTTGTAAAGGAGATGTTTGAAAGTAAAAATCTCTCTGGTAAAAGCAAATATATAGTAAAAGTAACAGTTAAACCACTTAAAAGCTCTTATGAAGATTAAAAGACAAAATTAGTAAAATGAACAATTACTGTAATAATTAGTTGAGCTATGCTGCTGCTGCTGCTAAGTCACTTCAGTCATGTCCAACTCTGTGCGACTCCAGAGACGGCAGCCCACCAGGCTCCCCCATCCCTGGGATTCTCCAGGCAAGAACACTGGAGTCAGTTGCCATTTCCTTCTCCAATGCATGAAAGTGAAAAGTGAAAGTGAAGTCGCTCAGTCGCATCTGACTCTTAGCGACCCCATGGACTGCAGCCTACCAGGCTTCGCCATCCATGGGATTTTCCAGGCAAGAGAACTAGAGTGGGGTGCCATTGCCTTCTCTGTAGTTGAGGTATACACAAAATAAAATGGTATAAAATATATACCAAATGGTATCAAATATATAACATATGGGGTGAGTAGAAATTTTATTTAGAATGCCATCAATGTAAAACAGCAACTTTTAAGTTGATTTATATGTATATACATAATTTATATAATAATCACAGAACAAGCTGAGATATTTTGATCATCACCCCTTTTGGTAACTAAATCATTGCAGATGGTGACTGCAGCCATGAAATTAAAACACATTTGCTCCTTAGAATAAAAGTTATGACCAACCCTAGACATCATATTAAAAAGCAAAGACATTACTTTGCCAACAAAGGTCTGTCTAGTCTAGTTTATGGTTTTTCCAGTAGTCGTGTATGGATGTGAGATTTGGACTATAAAGAAAGCTACTGCTACTACTGCTGCTGCTGTTAAGTCGCTTCAGTCATGTCCAACTCTGTGCAACCCCATGGACTGCAGCCTACCAGGCTCCCCCGTCCCTGGGATTCTCCAGGCAAGAACACTGCAGTGGGTTGCCATTTCCTTCTCCAATGCATGAAAGTGGAAAGTGAAAGTGAAGTCGCTCAATCGTGTCTGACTCTTAGCGACCCCATGGACTGCAGCCTACCAGGCTCCTCCATCCGTGGGATTTTCCGGGCAACAGTACTGGAGTGGGGTTTCATTGCCTTCTCCAAAGAAGGCTGAGACCCAAAGAATCGATACTTTTGAACTGTGGTGTTGGAGAAGACTCTTGAGAGTCCCTTGGACTGCAAAAAGATCCAACCAGTCCATCCTAAAGGAGATCAGTCCTGAATATTCATTGGAAGAACTGATGCTGAAGCTGAAACTCCAATACTTTGGCCACCTGATGCAAAGAATTAACTCATTTGAAAAGACCCTGATGCTGGGAAAGATTGAAAGCAGGAGGAGAAGGGGACGACAGAGGATGAGATGGTTGGATGGCATCACCGACTCAATGGACATGAATTTGAGTAAACTCTGGGAGTTGGTGATGGACAGGGAGGCCTGGAGTGCTGCAGTTCATGGGGTCACAAAGAGTCGGAAGTGTTAAAGAAGTGAGCGACTGAACTGAAATGAACTGAAAATGATTGGTCAAAATTCTTTTCATAATAAAAACTCCTTGTCAGATGGCAACTCCTATCAGTTCTTGCAAATCTTGAAAGTAGGAACAATTTCAGTGTTTTAAAATCTCCTCTTCAGAACAAAAAGGAGGCAAAAATCCCCATCTTTTAATGCTATTAAGACAGCTTGAGGCTATACTGTACCATATTAGTATGAAGAAACCAAATGATGCTTTGTCTTAATGATCCATATATTCACAACAATTCGAAATTAAATCCAGTAAAAGCATAAAAAGATATCTCCAGATAAGACAAATCCAGATATAATATAGTTGGTTAGTATTTTACATTTTATATTCACCCCTTTTTTGAAATAGAGAATGATATCTTACAGGCCTTACTTTTGATGAGGTAAAGAACATAAGAAGGGCAAGAAAAATAGGACTTACAATGCCAGAAACGAACTTTATCTCAGGAGACAGGGTGGTGTTGGGGCCTTTGCACATTTTCAGCCAATCTCCCCTCTTCAGAACCATATGATGCGGGTGGAAGCCAAGTAACTAAGAAATACTTGGATTTATTAACAATTATTCTGGAAATTCCATTGAATCACAGTACCCAGAATCTCTGCCTTAGATTTACCCGGAGTTGACAACTAACAACCACCAGATGGCAGCAAACTGCATCTGTGTCAAGTGTTGCATCTGGAGACAGAACCCTCCAAGAATCCTGATCAGTTCTGCACATCCTTTCTTGGGTGATACCATTGACTGTACAGTAATTAGGTACTACTTTTAGGGGAAAAGATATTTTGATACTTATAATGGTAATAATAATAATAGTTGAAGCTAGTATTAATTGAAAAACTTTCTTGTGCCCAAAGCTTAATTTATAATATTTTATATAATCCTTAACATCTAAGTAGGGAAAACAATAGTGTTCATTGAATCTTAAAATCATTCAAAAAGTTTTCAAAATCTATGCTCCACGGTGCATAGCCTTACAGCTAAGCTATCAGATATTAAAAGCAATCCTCTTATCCGATTCTTACAAATGAGGATTGTAAACAAATCAATGATTTACTAAATGCAATTCTGCTAAAATGCAAATAAGAATTATTTTTAATGCAACAGAATGAAGTTCACTGAAATAATGAGTAATATTAGCAGAGAAATTTTTGAAAAAGATGTATCCCTATCTTAAATGCTATTGTGCAATTAGCATGTGATAGTAGCATGAAGAGACAAGCAAATCAGTGGAAGAAAACAAAGAACTTGAAATACATCTAATATGTCTAAAATGTACTACATGATCAAGGGCTTCCCAGGTGGCACAGTAGTAAAGAACCTGCCTGCCAATGCAGGAGATGCAAGAGACACAAGTTCTACTCCTGGGTCAAGAAGATGCCCCAAGAGTAGGAAATGGCAATCCACTCCAGTATTCTTGCCTGGAAAACACCGTGGACAGAGAAGCCTGGCAGGTTACAGTCCATGGAGTCGCAAAGAGTCGGACATGACTGAGCACACACACAAGGTGGTGCATGATCACAATAATAAATCTCATAAACTAAAATAAATGATTATGTATTAGAAACTTTGATATTATTTGGGGCCCTATTGACTAATATTTTACCAGAAGACCAGTAATTTCTTGATCCTGCCTGGATTTGCATCCTGTCATGAATTATCTGACTTATTTGCCCAAAGTAACAGTATCAAATTATCATTAGTATCATTATTTTAATTGGTTGGAACTGAGTGTCAAGTTAAACTAAAGCATTTGGGGAAGCCATGAGTTCTGGAAGTAATTCCCCTTTTGCCTATATTCAATTATTAGTATTAGTTTAGGGAAAGAGAGAAAAAATCTTGTCACTATGGAATTGAGTACAACCCATGTGCAAGACGATGTGTGGGCTTCCTTGTGGCTCAGCTGGTAAAGGATCCACCTGCAATGCAGGAGACCTGGGTTTGATCCTGGGTTGGGAAGATCCCCTGGAGAAGGGAAAAGCTACCCACTCCAGTATTCTGGCCTGGAGAATTCCATGGACTGTACAGTCCATGGGGTCCCAAAGAGTCAGACACCACTGAGCAACTTTCACTTTCACTTTCATGTGTGAGACAAACAAAAATGGAAGAAGTAACCTGGTCTGACCTGACACGGGGGACTGTCAGAACAGTGACAAACAAGTGTATAAAATTTTAAATAAAACAATTGTTTCTCTCCCATTTATCATTTGGCCTGATTAGATTCCTAGATTCTTATTTAGTATTCATGTATATTTAAAGAAACAAAATAAAAGTATGGCAAAAAGTTTTACTTCCTCTCTTTTTTTAAGAGAAATATTGGTGAGTTGATAGAAAAAGAAAATTAAGACCTCAGCCTACCTTATATAGAAAAAGTATTTTATAATAACCAATATTTTAAATTAATATATTAAAATTAGCATTAGAAAGCATTTGATTTTCAGTGCATAAGTATAAGTAATAATTTAAAAGAGAAAGACCCATAAATAAAATTTTATTAAAATATCCTGCTCTACACCAAAAATAAATTGATTAAAGTGTTTAAATAGTACGGGTTCAGTGCAGGATACAGGAAGCTTGGGGCGGTGCACTGGGATGACCCAGAGGGATGGTATGGGGAGGGAGATGGGAGGGGAGTTCAGGATGGGGAACACGTGTACACCCGTGGCAGATTCATGTTGATGTATGGCAAAACCAATACAATAATGTGAAGTAATTAGCCTCTAATTAAAATAAATAAATTTAAATTTAAAAGAAAAGAAATACAGAATATTATTTATACACATAAAAAAATAAGAATGATCAAATTTGTTATAGGTCCCAGACTGGCTCCATAGCCATACTTCCAATCAGAAATTGAATGTTTCTAGGCTGTGAGATTATGTTTTTAAACTATGCCACATGTTTTGGAAGATATATTTGGTTAATTAAGTCCTGGAGCCATACTGGTGTAGAGTTTTGGCTACACCAAACTGCTTAGTCTCAATTTCCTCAATTGAAAATCATTATTAAAAATGATTATGGCATACAGTACCTGTTAATATGTATCAGCCATTATTATTATAAAATATATCATTTTATACTAAGATGAAAATGGGGAAATGAAAAATAGTAGAATATTATTGACACATTTTCCATATAAAGAATTGTTTCTCAAATACTATATGATGGGTTTCTGTTTTACAGTAACTTTATGGGTGATATACCTCAGAATAAAATCTGGATCTTGGAAAAGAATAGACCTTTTATCATAACTGTTCTATGTAACCAAACATTAATATTCCATTTTGCCACTTACTCAATAAGGCTGTTATCTTGCTCAGACAAATACCAGTTTAATTGCTTTGTAGAATTAAACAAAGTTTTTTTTTTTCCTGATTTAAGTAATAATTATTATATCTCTTGATGAAGGTGAAAAAGAGAGAAAAGGCTGTCTTGAAACTCAGCTTGCAAAAAACTAAGATGATGGCTTCTGGTCCCATCACTTCATGGCAATGGAAGGGACTAAGGTAGAATCAGTGACTGATTTTATTTTCTTGGGGCCCAAAATCACTGCAGACAGTGACTGCAGCCTTGAAATTAAAATGCACTTGCTCCTTGGAAGGAAAACTATGACAAACCTAGCCAGGATATTAAAAAAACAGAGACATCACTTTGCTGATAAAGGTTCATATAGTCAAAGCTATGGTTTTTCCAGTAATCATGTATGAATGTGAAGGTTAAGCCATAAAGAAGGCTGAGTTCTGAAGAATTTATGCTTTTGAAATTGTGGTGCTGGAGAAGACTCTTAAGAGTCCCTTGGACTGCAAGGAGATTGAACCAGTCAATCCTAAAGGAAATAAACCCTGAATATTTGTTGGAAGGACTGATGCTGAAGTTGAAGCTCCAATACTTTGGCCACTTGATGCGACGAGCTGCCTGATTGGAAAAGACCCTGAAGCTTGGAAAGATTGAAGGCAAAAGAACAAGGTGACAGAGGATGAGATGGTTAGATGGCATCACTGATTCAATGGACATGAATTTGAGCAAGCTCCAGGAGATAGTGGAGGACAGAGGAGCGTGGCATGCTACAGTCCATGAAGTCAGACAGTCAGACATGGCTTAGCAGCTGAACATCAACAAAATATCTGGGTGAACTATGGTATAATATTATTCACACAGATACAATATTATTCATTCAGATATAATATTATTTTAATGAGTAACATTAGCTCTTAATATTTACTTAATGGCACCCCACTCCAGTACTCTTGCCTGGAAAATCCCATGGGCAGAGGAGCCTGGTGGGCTGCAGTCCATGGGGTCACTAAGAGTCAGACACGACTTCACTTTCACTTTCACTTTTCACTTTCATGCATTGGAGAAGGAAATGGCAACCCACTCCCATGTTCTTGCCTGGAGAATCCCAGGGATGGGGAAGCCTGGTGGGCTACCGTCCATGGGGTCACACAGAGTCAGACACAACTGAAGCGACTTAGCAGCAGCAGCAATCAAGGTAATATTGAAATGCAGATATTATTATCACAAGTTGAGAGCATACATTATTTTCATATGTCCTAAGCAAATAAATGGAGAAGGCAATGGCACCCCACTCCAGTACTTTTGCCTGGAAAATCCCATGGATGGAGGAGCCTGGTAGGCTGCAGTCCATGGGGCTGCTAGAGTCGGACACGACTGAGCAACTTCACTTTCACTTTTCACTTTTCACTTTCATGCATTGGAGAAGGAAATGGCAACTCACTCCAGTGTTCTTGCCTGGAGAATCCCAGGGACGGGGGAGCTTGGTGGGCTGCCGTCTATGGGGTTGCACAGAGTCGGACACGACTGAAGCAACTTAGCAGCAGCAGCAGCAGTAAGCAAATAAAATAATGATCTATATACCTAAATTATTAAAAATATTTTATAAAGCAGCAAAATATTTATTTTTATATATGCAAATATCTTTGACATAATGATTTTACAAAGTAATTATGCAAAGTAATGTATCTGCTTTTTAATATGCTGTCTAGGTTGGTCATAACTTTACTTCCAAGGAGTAAGCGTCTTAATTTCATGGCTACAGTCACCATCGGCAGTGATTTCGGAGCCCCCAAAAATAAGTCTGTCACTGTTTCCATTGTTTCCCCATCTATTTGCCATGAAGTGAAGGGACCGGATGCCATGATCTTAGTTTTCTGAATGTTGAGCTTTAAGCCAACTTTTTCACTCTCCTCTTTCACTTTTTCACACGCTAGTAAAGTATTGCTCAAAATTTTCCAAGCCAGGCTTCAGCAATACGTGAACCGTGAACTTCCAGATGTTAAAGCTGGTTTTAGAAAAGGCAGAGGAACCAGAGATCAAATTGCCAACATCTGCTGCATCATCGAAAAGCAAGAGTTCTTTTGGTACCATTTTTTCAATTTTTTCAATAAGTGACATTCATCAAGAGGCTCTTTATGGCTCTTTTTCCTACCATAAGGGTAGTATCATCTGCATATCTAAGGTACTTGATATTTCTCCCAGCAATCTTGATTCCAGCTTGTTCTTCCTCCAGCCCAGCATTTCTCATGATGTACTCTGCATATAAGTTAAATAAGCAGGGTGACAATATACAGCCTTGATGTATTCCTTTTCATATTTGGAACCAGTCTGTTGTTCCATGACCAGTTCTGCCTGTTGGTTCCTGACCTGCATACAGATTTCTCAAGAGTCAGGTCGGGTGGTCTGGTATTCCCATCTCTTGAAGAATCCACAAGTCAAAGGCTTTGGCATAGTTAATTAAACAGAAATAGATGTTTTTCTGGAACTCTTTTGCTTTTTCGATGATCCAGCAGATGTTGGCAATTTGATCTGTGGTTCCTCTGCCTTTTCTAAAACCAGCTTGAACATCTGGAAGCTCACTGTTCCCATATTGCTGAAGTCTGGCTTGGAGAATTTTGAGCAATACTTTACTAGCATGTGAGATGAGTGCAATTGTGCAGGAGTTTAAACATTCTTTGCCATTGCCTTTCTTTGGGATTGGAATGAAAACTGACCTTTTCCAGTCCTGTGCCCACTGCTGAGTTTTCCAAATTTGCTGATATACTGAGTGCAGTACTTTCACAACATCATCTTTTAGGATTTGAAATAGCTCAACTGGAATTCCATCACCTCCACTAGCTTTGTCCATAATGATGCTTCCTAAGGCCAACTTGACTTCACATTCCAGGATGTCTGGCTCTAGGTGAGTGATCACACCATCATGGTTATCTTGGTCATGAAGATCTTTTTTGTACAGTTCTTCTGTGTATTCTTGTCATCTCTTCTTAGTATCTCCTGCTTGTGTTAGGTCCATACCATTTCTGTCCTTTATTGAGCCCATCTTTGCATGAAATGTTCCCTTGGTATCTCTAATTTTCTTGAAGAAATCTCTAGTCCTTCCCATTCTATTGTTTTCCTCTATTTCTTTGTACTGATCACTGAAAAAGGCTTTCTTATCTCTCCTTGCTATTCTTGCTAACAAAAGAGTCCAAAATGAGGTAGTTGGATGCTATCTCAAGAATGACAGAATGATCTCTATTCATTTCCAATGCAAAACATTCAATATCACAGTAATCCAAGGCTATGCCTCTACCAGTAATGCTGAGGAAGCTGAAGTTGAATGGTTCTATGAATACCTACAAGACCTTTTAGAACTAACACCCAAAAAAGATGTCCTTTTCATTATAGGGAACTGGAATGAAAAAGTAGGAAGTCAAGAATCACCTTGAGGTACTGGCAAATTTGGCCTTGAAGTACAGAATGAAGCTGGGCAAAGGCTAATAGAGTTTTTCCAAGAGAATGCACTGGTCATAGCAAAAACACCCTCTTCCGACAACACAAGAGAAGACTCTACACATGGACATCACCAGATGGTCAACACCAAAATCAGGTTGATTATATTCTTTGCAGCCAAAGACGGAGAAGCTCTATACAGTCAGCAAAAATAAGACCGGGAGCTGACTGTGGCTCAGGTCCTGAACTCCTTATCGCCAAATTCAGACTTAAATTGAAAAAAGTAGGGGAAACCACTAGACCATTCAGGTATGACCTAAATCAAATCCCTTACGGTTATACAGTGGAAGTGAGAAATAGATTTAAGGGACTAAATCTGACCGAGTGCCTGAAGAACTATGGATGGAGGTTTGTGACATTGTACAGGAGACAGGGATCAAGACCATCCCCAAGAAAAAGAAATGCAAAAAAGCAAAATGGCTGTCTGAGGAGGCCTTGAAAATAGCTGTGAGAAGAAGGGAAGCAAAGGAGAAAAGGAAAGATACACCCATTTTCTTGGATAGAAGATTTTCATTTGATCTCCACTCTCCTGTCTTTTGGCTCTTTAAAGATGGTATTCTATTGTCTTCTGGTTTGAATTTTTCTGACAAAATGTCTATGCTTTAACTTTTATTTGATGATGTATAATGTTTCATTTTCCTTCCTGCTATTTAGACAATATTCTTTTTTTCACCTATTTTCAGAAATTTTATCCTTCTGTGCCTTCATTCAGTTTTATTTCTGTTCTTTTTGTTCGGGTTTTTATGAATTTTCTTGTGTCTCTGTGTTTATATTTGTCATCCACTTTGAAAAGAAGATTTTCCCATTATAATTTCTAATATTTTCCTTTTCAGCTATCACTTATATTTGTTACATTTTCTCAGTTATCTCTGAATACCTGTTAACCTTTTTATTATAACTCTATGCTTATGTTTGATTTGTTTCAATTGCTATGTATTCATGTTTAAATCTTTTTGAATTGTTTCCATTTTCTTGGGCATTACAGCCATTTGTTGCTACTATACAATATCGTAAAGTAGTTGGCACATAGAATTTCTACAGTTTGGATTTTGTCATGGAAGGCACATCTCATAGTATTTTTTTTGCTCACTACTAGATGTGGTAGTTTTGCTCACAAGTAGATGAGGAAGCATGTTAAATTCATAATTTTTCAAAGTTCAGTGATCTTTATATTTGTAGGATAAGTGCACACTTCAGTGAGATTCTTATTATTTGTGTACTGAAGTTTACTATTTGTTAATATTGTGTTTAGATCTTTTGAAGGTAAATTTATGAGGGAAGGTTGTGGCCAAGATGGCAGAGTAGGACAACCTTGAACTCACCTCTTCCTACAGACACACCAAACTCACAACTACTTACAGAGTAGCTATCTGTATGAACAGCCTAAGAAATATCCAACAGTATTTTATGTAGATGCATACATAGAGAGGAAAGAACAATGAGAAAGATTGGAGGGAAAGAGACATATTATAATCAGGACCCACAAATGGAAGGAATATCATAATTATAGAGGTCCTCTCAAATGAATGGCATGGTTCAAGCCCCACATCAGGCTTACCAGCCCAAGAGATCCTGCACAGGAAAGATAAGCCCTCAGAACATCTCATGCTAAAAACTTATAGACTTTCTATTCAGAAGATCTGGAGGGCTATAGGAAACAGAAAGTCCACTCCTTAAGGGTACACACAAAATTTCACACATTGTGAATCCCAGAGCACAGGCAGTCATTTGAAAGAAGCCTGGCTCAGATCCACTTGCTGACCTTGGAGAGCTTCCTGGAGAGGCAGAAGGCAACTGGGACTCCCACGTGGGAAAGGAACATTGGACACAGCCATTTTGAGGAATTCATTCTACGGTGATGACATCAGCCTTACAAGTGTCATTTTGTAAACTTCTTTTTACCTGATCATCACTGGGGGGCTTACCACCCATCAGCAAGTCAACTTCAGGCCCAAGATCCATTGAGCTATGCAGGCAGCCACTAACTGGCCTATCCCCAGCTTTCAGCAGGCCAGCACCAGCCCTAACTCCCCCTGTGCTAAGTAGACAGCAGCATGGGCAACTGGCTCTGCTCTCCAGTGGGCCAATAGCAGCATGACCTAACACCCCTGCTGCACAGCAAATCATGATGGTAACTGACTTGTCCTCTGGTGGGCCCAAAGCCAACATAATAATCACAATCTCATGGACTACTGAGCTAGGGGCCAGCACCACCTACCAGCACACTGGTTGTAGTCAGTCCTGCAGTAGCAGAATGGTGCATTCAGCCTGTATAAGGGCATCACTGGAACATATATTTCTGGTGACCAGAAAAGAGAGTACTGCTGAGCCTCTTTGGATGTTTCTTACATAAAATCACTCCTCCAAGATTGGGAAATATAACTGATGCACATAGAAAAATACATAGAGAATTGGGCAAAATGAGAGAGAGAAATATATTCCAGATGATGAAACAAGACAAAACCTCAGGAAAAAAATTAAAGTGGAGATAAGCAATCTACTTGATGAAGAGTTGATGTAATGATCTAAATATGCTCATTGAACTCAGAATAAGAATGGATGAACACATTACAAATTTCAGGAGATTTGGAAAATATAAGTAAAAATCAAATGGGGCTGAAGAATACATTGAAATAAAAAAACAACAGCAGGAGGAATCAGCAGTAGATTAGATCTAACAGAGGAATGGATCGGTGCTCTAAAAGACAGATCATTCATAATCACACAAGATGAACAGGAAAAAAAGAGAAAACAAATTTTTGAAAAATGAGAAGGGTTTAAGGGACCTTTGGGATGACATCAGGTCTATCAGCATTCACATTATAGAGGTTCCAGAAGGAAGAAAAGAGAAAGGAGTAGAAAACTTATCTGAAGAAAAAAGTGGCTGAAATAGTCCCTACCTGGGGAAGGAAAAACATCCAGGTCCAAGAAGTACTGAGTTTCAAGTAAGACAAACTCATAGACCCACACCAAGACACATTTTAAAATTAAAATGCCAACTATTAAAGATAATGACATGAAAGTCGCTCAGTTGTGTCCAACTCTTTGTGACCAATACTGGAGTGGGTAGCCTTTCTCTTCTCCAGTGGATCTTCCCAACCCAGGGATCGAACCCAGGTCTCCCTCATTGCAGACGGATAATTTACCAGCTAAGCCACAAGAGAAGCCCACTAAAGATAATGGAGACTCTTAAAAGTAACAAGACAAAAGAAAGTAATTATGTTCAAGGTAACTTGCATTAGAGCATGTGCTAACTTTTTTAACAGAAAATAGGCCTGCCAGAAAGAAATAGCATGGGCATGATATAATCAAATGATAAAAGGAAAAACCTAGGACTTAAGAATACCCTACCCAACAATGTTATCATTAGGATTTGAAGGAGAGAGATTTCTACAAAGAAAGAAAAGCTAAATTATTTAAGTATCACTAAATTAACTTTACAAACAATGATAAAGGGACTTTAAGTGAAGAAGAAAAGGCCACACTAGAAATGGGAAAATTAAGAAAGAAAAAAATCTCATTGGTAAAGAAAAACAAAAGTAGTAGATCAGCCACTTATAAAAGTAAAATCAGTAAAAGTAGTAGATCAACCATTTATAAAGCTATAGTAGGAATGTTAAAAGTAGAAAAATAATTTATACTCACAATATGTAATAAAGATACACAAAATAAAATGTGTAAAATATGATGTCAAGACCATTAAATATGGAACATGAATTAAAAATGTAGGGTTGTTAGAATGCATTCAAACTTAAGATATCATCAACTTGAAATAATTATATGTACAGAGAGAGATATCTATAGATAGGTAGATAAACAGAAATGTAGTTTAAAGTGTTATTATATATGAACCTCATGGTAAAAACAAATAAAAATCTTACAACACATATGCACACCAAACAAAGAAAGGAATCCAAAAATAGCTCAAAAGATAGTCATTAAATCACAATGGAAAGGATCAAAAGAATAAAGGAATGAAAAGCAACCAGAGAATAATTAAGAAATTGCCATAAGTATAAACATATCCATAATGACTTTAAATATAAATCGACTAAATGCTCCAATCCAAAGAGATAAAGTGGCTGAAATGATACAAAAACAAGATCTTATATATGCTGCCTACAAAAGACTCACTTCAGATCTAAAGATAGACTGAAAGTGTAGGGATGAAAAAAGGTATTCCATGCAATTGGAAACAAACAAAAGTTGAGGTGACAATACTTATATCAGACAAAACAGACTGTAAAGCAGAGATAGTAACAAGACAAAAAAGAACATTACAGAGATATTAAAGTATCACTTGTGAAAGAAAATATAACAATTATAAATATATATATATATATGTATCCAGTGTCACAGCAACTAAATATACAAAGCAAATACTAACAAACATAAAGGGATAAATTGACAATAACACAATAGGAGTAGGAGATGATAACATCCCACATATGTCAAAGGACAGATCATCCCAAAATAAAATCAATCAGAAAACACTGATCTTAAATGACACCTTAGATGAGAAGAAATGTATATGTGTATATATAGATATAGAGATAGAGATGATATAGATATAGATACGGAGGGCAAGGAAACCCACTCCAGTATTCTTGCCTGGAGAATCCCATGGACAGAGGAGCCTGACAGAATCCATAGGTTTGCAAAGAGTTAGACACGACTGAAGCGACTCAGCATGCATAGATATAGATATTTGCTGGTGGTGGTTTAGTCAATAAGTGGTGTCCAACTCTTGTGACCCCTTGGACTTGTAGCCCACCAGACTCCTCTGCCTGTGGGAATTCCATGCAAGAATACTGGAGAAGGTTGCCATTTCCTTCTCCAAGGCATCTTCCTGACCCGGGATCAAAACCACATTCCACTACCTTTCAGGCAATTCTTTACTGCTGAACCACCAGCGAAGCCTATACATATATATATATATATATATATATATATACATATATATACACACACACACACACACACATATACTAAAGAGCCTCTTATGAAAGTGAAAGAAGAGAGTGAAAACGCTGGCTTGAAACTCAACATTCAAAAAATGAAGATCATGACATCCAGTCCTATCACTTCATGGCAAATATATGAGGAAACAATGGAAACAGTGAAAGATTTTATTTTGGGGGGCTCCAAAATCACTGCAGATGGTGACTGCAGCCATGAAATTAAAACACGCTTGCTCCTTGGAAGAAAACCTATGACCAACCTAGAAAGCATATTAAAAAGCAGAGACATTACTTTGCCAACAAAGGTCCATATAGCCAAAGCCATCGTTTTTTAGAGTCCCTTGGACTGCAAAGAGATCAAACCAATCAATTCTAAAGGAAATAAGTCCTGAATATTCATTGGAAGGACTGATGCTGAAGCTGAAACTTCAATACTTTGGCCACCCAATGCAAAGAACTGACTCATTCGAAAAGATCCTGATGATGGGAATGATTGAAGGCGAGAGGAGAAGAAGGGGCGACAGAGGATGAGATGGTTGGATGGCATCACTGACTCAATGGACATGAGTTTGAGCAAGCTCTGGGAGTTGGTGATGGACAGGGAAGCCTGGTGTGCTGCAGTTCATGGTGTCGCAAAGAGTTGGACATGACTAAGCAACTGAACTGAACTGATATATGTATCTGTGTGTGTGCATGTATATATATGTTATATATAAATTCACACCTTTTTCAAGTGTAACATATATATATACACATATATATATAACATATATATATATATAAATTCACACGGTTTTCAAGTGTACACAGAGCATTCTTCAGGACAGTTCAAATACTAGGTCACAAAACAAGTCTCAGTATATTTGGTTGGATGGCATCACTGACTCAATGGACATGAGTTTGAGCAAGCTCTGGGAGTTGGTGATGGACAGGGAAGCCTGGTGTGCTGCAGTTCATGGTGTCGCAAAGAGTTGGACATGACTAAGCAACTGAACTGAACTGATATATGTATCTGTGTGTGTGCATGTATATATATATTATATATAAATTCACACCTTTTTCAAGTGTAACATATATATACACACATATATATATAACATATATATATATATATATATAAAACATATATAAATTCACATGGTTTTCAAGTGTACAGAGCATTCTTCAGGACAGTTCAAATACTAGGTCACAAAACAAGTCTCAGTATATTTGGTTGGATGGCATCACTGACTCAATGGACATGAGTTTGAGCAAGCTCTGGGAGTTGGTGATAGACAGGGAAGCCTGGTGTGCTGCAGTTCATGGGGTCGCAAAGAGTTGGACATGACTAAGCAACTGAACTGAACTGATATATATATCTGGGTGTGTGCATATATATATATATATATATATATAAATTTACACCTTTTTCAAGTGTAACATATATATACACATATATATAATATATATATATATATATATAAAACATATATAAATTCACACAGTCTTCAAGTGTACACAGAGCATTCTTCAGGACAGTTCAAATACTTGGTCACAAAACAAGTCTCAGTATATTTAAGAAGATTGGAGTAATATTAAGCATCTTTTGTGACTACAGTAGTATGAGACTAGAAATCAACTATGGGCTTCCCTCGTGGCTCAGTGGTAACGAACCTGCCTGCAGTGAAGGAGATGCAGGACAACCAGGTTCAATCCCTGGGTTGAGAAGATCCCTTGAAGGATGGCATGGCAACTCATTGCAGTATTTTTCTGGGAAAAATCCCATAGACAGAGGGACTTGGCAGGAGATGGTACCTAGGATCGTAAAGAGTCAGACAAGACTGAAGTGAATCAGCATGAATGCATGCAGAAATCAACTATAATAAAAAATACAAATACATGTGGAGATGAAGCAATATGCTGCTAAATGACCAATGAGTCAATCAAGAGGAAATCAAAAGTAACAGGAGACAAACAAACGTGAGAAACAATGATTCAAACTATGGGAAGCAGATAAAGAAGTCCCAAGAGGGAAGTTTGTAATGGTACAAAGAAAGAAAAATCTCAAAGAAACTATCTAATCTTATACCTAAAGGAATTTTAAAATTAAAAAAAGAAGAAGAAAAAATAAAGACTACTACAAAGTGAGTAGTAAGAAAGAAAGAAAGGATTAGAACAGATAAATAAAATTGAGACTAACAAATAATAGAAACAAATGAAACAAAGATCAGTTCTTTGAAAAGATAAACAAAATTGATAAACTTTTGGTCAGACTCATCAGAAAAAAAGAGAACTCAAACATACAAAATCTGAAACCAAAGAGAAAAAATTACAGACAAACCACAGAAATATGAAGAATTAGGTGCTCACTGCTCAGTCGTATCTGACTCTGTGACCCTTTGGATTGTAGTCCACCAGCCTACTCTGTCAGTGGAATTCTCTAGGCAACAATACCAGAGAGGGTTGCCATGCCCACCTTCAAGAGATCCTCCTGACCCAGGGGTTGAACTCACATTTCCTGTGTCTCCTACATTGCAAGCAGATTCTTTACTGCTGAGCCATCAGGGAAGTCCCCCCCCAAAATAATAAAACATTACTAAGAACAAGCATATGCCAATAAAATTAACAACTTAGAAGAACAAATTCCTAGAAATGTATAATCTCCTAAGACTATATCAAGAAAAAAGAAAAAAAAATGAACAGATTACCAGTAATTAAATTTAATCAGTAATAACAACCTCCCAACAAGCAGGATTCCAGACCAGACACTTTCACAGGTGAATACTACTGAACATTTCAAGGAGTGTTAACACCTATCCTTCTCAAACTATTCCAAAAATTGAAGAGGAAGGAACAACTTTCAAACTCATTGAATGAGGCCAATATCATCACCCTGATGACAAAACCAGGCATGACACCATAACAGAAGAAAAGTAAAGGCCAACATCACTGTTAAATATAGATGCAAAAATCTTCAACAAGACATTAACAAAAAATTTTCAACAATAGATTAAAAGTACCATACACTATCTTCAAATAGGATTTATCCACAGCATGCAAGGATGAGTCAGTCAACAATTCAGTCAATATGATCACCTCATCACCAATTGAAAATAAAAAGTTATATGATCATCTGACTAGATACAGAAAAATATTTTGACATGATTCAACATCCATTGTCCCTGAAATGATCAACAATGAAGATCTAGAGTAATCATATCTCAGCATAATAAAGGCCATATGTAATAAACCCCCAACCACCCTTATGCTTAACAGTGAAAAGTTGAAGGTACTTCTTCTAACTTAGGAATGGGCAAGATGATCAGACAAGGAAAAGAAAAGTAATCAAATTTGGAAAGAAAGAAAGAAACTGTTAGTGTTTGCAAATGATATGATGCTCTACACAGAAAATCCTAAAGATATCAGCAAAAAAACTATTAGACTTAATAAACAAATTCAGTAAAATTACCAGATAAAAAAGCTTAATATACAGAATTCTGTAGTGTTTCTATATACTAACCATGAACAAGAAAGAATTTTTTAAAAATCCAATTTATAATTGCATCAAAAATAATAAAGCATCTAAGTTTAAATCTAACTAAGGAGGTAAAAGATCTGAACTTGGAAAATGTAAGACATTGATAAAAGAAATTGAAAACACAAACAAGCAGAAAGATACACTGTACTCACAGATTGGAAGAATTAATAGTTAAAATGACCTACACAAGAAAACCTACAGATATCCAGTGCAATCCCTATTTAAATGCTAATGGTATATTTAAACAGGATACAACAAGTAGTTCTGAAATTTGTATGGAAGCACATTAATAAAATTTTCCAAATTGCCAAAATTATCTTAAGAAAGGACAAAACTGGAAATATTGTGATCCTTTATTTCAACCTATACTACAGAGGTAAGTAATCAAAACAGTATAGTACTGGCACAAAAATAGACACATAGATCAGTGGAAAAGAATAAAAATCCCAGAAGTAAGTCCAGGCTTATATGTCAATTAATCTGTAATAAAGGAGGCAAGAATACACAATGGGGAAAAGGCAGATTCTTCAATACATGGTGTTAAGAAATCTACATAGCTACATGCAAAAGAATCAGATTGATTTACTTCCTCATACTGTATACAAAAATAAACTGAATTGGACTTAAAATAGGATCTGAAACCATAAAATTCTTGGAAGAAGCCATAAACAGTTTGTTCTTTCACCTCAGTATATGCAATATATTTTAATCTGTCTCCTCTGGCAAAGGTAACAAAAATAAAAATAAATGAGACTATATCAAGAAAAAAATCTTTTGCAGAATGAAGAAAACTATCAATAAATGAAAGGGCAACCTACTGAAAAAGAGAAAATATTTGTAAAGAGTATATCTGATAAAAGGATAATATCCAAAAAACAAAAAACTAATGCCAACTTCATAAACAAAGCAAAAATGTAAGAAAACAACTTGATTAAAAAGCAGGCAGAGGACCTGAATAGCCATTTTTCAAAAAAACATACACATGACCAATCAGTTCAGTTCAGTTCAGTTCAGTTGCTCAGTCGTGACCAATTATTTGCAACCCCATGGACTACAGCACGCCAGGTCTCCCTGTCCATCACCAACTCCCAGAGTTTACTCAAACATGTCCATTGAGTCAGTGATGCTATCCAACCATCTCATCCTCTGTCATCCCCTACTCCTCCCGCCTTCAATCTTTCCCATCTTCAGGGTCTTTTCCAATGAGTCAGTTCTTTGCATCCAGCAGCCAAAGTATTGAAGTTTCAGCTTCAGCATCAGTCCTTCCATTGAATATTCAGGATTGATTTCCTTTAGGATGGACTGGTTGGATCTCCTTGCAGCCCAAGGGACTCTCAAGAGTCTTCTCCAACACCATGGTTCAAAAGCATCAATTCTTTGGCACTCAGCTTTCTTTCTAGTCCAACTCTCACATCCATACATGACTACAGGAAAAACCATAGCCTCGATTAGATGGAACTTTTTTAGCAAAGTAATGTCTCTGCTTTTTAATATGCTGTCTAGGTTATCATAACTTTCCTTCCAAGGAATAAGTGTGTTTTAATTTCATGGCTGCAGGCACCATCTGCAGTGATTTTGGAGCCCAAGAAAATAAAGCCTGTCACTGTGTCCATTGTTTCCCCACCTATTAGCCATGAAGTAATTGGGACCAGATGCCATGATCTTAGTTTTCTGAATGTTGAGTTTTAAGCCAACTTTTTCAATCTCTTCTTTCACTTTCATCAAGAGGCTCTTTATTTATTTATTTTTTATTTATTTATTTATCTATTATTCTTTTTTTAAATTTTATTTTATTTTTAATTTTACATAATTGTATTAGTTTTGCCAAATATCAAAATGAATCCGCCACAGGTATACATGTGTTCCCCATCCTGAACCCTCCTCCCTCCTCCCTCCCATACCATCCCGCTGGGTTGGCCCAGTGCACCAGCCCCTAGCATCCAGTATCGTGCATCAAACCTGGACTGGCAACTCGTTTCTTACATGATATTTTACATGTTTCAATGTCATTCTCCAAAATCTTCCCACCCTCTCCCTCTCCCACAGAGTCCATAAGACTGTTCTATACATCAGTGTCTCTTTTGCTGTCTCTTACACCAGGTTATTCTTACCATCTTTCTAAATTTCATATATGTGCATTAGTATAATGTATTGATGTTTTTCCTTCTGGCTTACTTCACTCTGTATAATAGGTTCTGGTTTCATCCACCTCATTAGAACTGATTCAAATGTATTCTTTTTAATGGTTGAGTAATACTCCATTGTGTATATGTACCACAGCTTTCTTATCCATTCATCTGCTGATGGACATCTAGGTTGCTTCCATGTCCTGGCTATTATAAACAGTGCTGCGATGAACATTGGGGTACACGTGTCTCTTTCCCTTCTGGTTTCCTCAGTGTGTATGTCCAGCAGTGGGATTGCTGGATCATAAGGCAGTTCTATTTCCAGTTTTTTAAGGAATCTCCACACTGTTCTCCATAGTGGCTGTACTAGTTTGCATTCCCACCAACAGTGTAGGAGGGTTCCCTTTTCTCCACACCCTCTCCGGCATTTATTTCTTGTAGAATTTTGGATCGCAGCCATTCTGACTGGTGTGAAATGGTACCTCATAGTGGTTTTCATTTGCATTCCTCTGATAATGAGTGATGTTGAGCATCTTTTCATGTGTTTGTTAGCCATCTGTATTTCTTCTTTGGAGAAATGTCTATTTAGTTCTTTGGCCCATTTTTTGATTGGGTCATTTATTTTTCTGGAATTGAGCTGCAGGAGTTGCTTGTATATTTTTGAGGTTAGTTGTTTGTCAGTTGCTTCATTTGCTATTATTTTCTTCCATTCTGAAGGCTGTCTTTTCACTTGCTAATAGTTTCCTTTGATGTGCAGAAGCTTTTAAGGTTAATTAGGTCCCATTTGTTTATTTTTGCTTTTATTTCCAATATTCTGGAAGGTGGGTCATAGAGGATCCTGCTGTGATGTATGTCAGAGAGTGTTTTGCCTATGTTCTCCTCTAAGAGTTTTATAGTTTCTGGTCTTACATTGAGATCTTTAATCCATTTTGAGTTTATTTTTGTGTATGGTGTTAGAAAGTGCTCTAGTTTCATTCTTTTACAAGTGGTTGACCAGATTTCCCAGCACCACTTGTTAAAGAGATTGTATTTAATCCATTGTATATTCTTGCCTCCTTTGTCAAAGATAAGGCATCCATATGTGCGTGGATTTATCTCTGGGCTTTCTATTTTGTTCCATTGATCTATATTTCTGTGTTTGTGCCAGTACCATACTGTCTTGATAACTGTGGCTTTGTAGTAGAGCCTGAAGTCAGGTAGGTTGATTCCTCCAGTTCCATTCTTCTTTCTCAAGATCGCTTTGGCTATTCGAGGTTTTTTGTATTTCCATACAAATTGTGAAATTATTTGTTCTAGCTCTGTGAAGAATACTGTTGGTAGCTTGATAGGGATTGCATTGAATCTGTAAATTGCTTTGGGTAGTTTACTCATTTTCACTATATTGATTCTTCCAATCCATGAACATGGTATATTTCTCCATCTATTAGTGTCCTCTTTGATTTCTTTCACCAGTGTTTTACAGTTTTCTGTATATAGGTCTTTAGTTTCTTTAGGTAGATATATTCCTAAGTATTTTATTCTTTCCATTGCAATGGTGAATGGAATTGTTTCCTTAATTTCTCTTTTGTTTTCTCATTATTAGTGTATAGGAATGCAAGGGATTTCTGTGTGTTGATTTTATATCCTGCAACTTTACTATAGTCATTGATTAGCTCTAGTAATTTTCTGGTGGAGTCTTTAGGGTTTTCTATGTAGAGGATCATGTCATCTGCAAATAGTGAGAGTTTTACTTCTTTTTTCCAATTTGATTCCTTTTATTTCTTTTTCTGCTCTGATTGCTGTGGCCAAAGCTTCCAAAACTATGTTGAATAGTAATGGTGAAAGTGGGCACCCTTGTCTTGTTCCTGACTTTAGAGGAAATGCTTTCAATTTTTCACCATTGAGGATAATGTTTGCTGTGGGTTTGTCATATATAGCTTTCATTATGTTGAGGTATGTTCCTTCTATTCCTGCTTTCTGGAGAGTTTTTATCATAAATGGATGTTGAATTTTGTCTAAGGCTTTCTATGCATCTATTGAGATAATCACATGGTTTTTATTTTTCAATTTGTTAATGTGGTGTATTACATTGATTGATTTGTGGATATTGAAGAATCCTTGCATCCCTGGGATAAAGCCCACTTGGTCATGGTGTATGATCATTTTAATGTGTTGTTGGATTCTGATTGCTAGAATTTTGTTAAGGATTTTTGCATCTATGTTCATCAGTGATATTGGCCTGTAGTTTTCTTTTTTTGTGGGATCTTTGTCAGGTTTTTTATTAGGGTAATGGCGGCCTCATAGAATGCGTTTGGAAGTTTACCTTCCTCTGCAATTTTCTGGAAGAGTTTGACCAGGATAGGTGTTAGCTCTTCTCTAAATTTTTGGTAGAATTCAGCTGTGAAGCCGTCTGGACCTGGGCTTTTGTTTGCTGGAAGATTTTTGATTACAGTTTCAATTTCTGTGCTTGTGATGGGTCTGTTAAGATTTTCTATTTCTTCCTGGTCGAGTTTTGGAAAGTTGTACTTTTCTAAGAATTTGTCCATTTCTTCCACGTTGTCCATTTTATTGGCATATAATTGTTGATGGTAGTCTCTTATGATCCTTTGTATTTCTGTGTTGTCTGTTGTGATCTCTCCATTTTCGTTTCTAGTTTTATTGATTTTATTTTTCTCCCTTTGTTTCTTGATGAGTCTGGCTAATGGTTTGTCAATTTTATTTACCTTTCAAAGAACCAGCTTTCGGTTTTGTTGATTTTTGCTATGGTCTCTTTTGTTTCTTTTGCATTTATTTCTGCCCTAATTTTTAAGATTTCTTTCCTTCTACTAACCCTGGGGTTCTTCATTTCTTCCGTTTCTAGTTGCTTTAGGTGTAGGGTTAGATTATTTATTTGACTTTTTTCTTGTTTCTTGAGGTGTGCCTGTATTGCTATGAACTTTCCGCTTAGGACTGCTTTTACCGTGTCCCACAAGTTTTAGGTTGTTGTGTTTTCATTTTCATTCGTTTCTATGCAAATTTTGATTTCTTTCTCGATTTCTTCTGTGATTTGTTGGTTATTCAGCAGCGTGTTGTTCAGCCTCCATATGTTGGAATTTTTAATAGTTTTTCTCCTGTAATTGAGATCTAATCTTACTGCATTGTGGTCAGAAAAGATGCTTGGAATGATTTCTATTTTTTTGAATTTACCAAGGCTAGCTTTATGGCCCAGGATGTGATCTATCCTGGAGAAGGTTCCATGTGCGCTTCAGAAAAAGGTGAAATTCATTGTTTTGGGATGAAATGTCCTATAGATATCAATTAGGCCTAACTGGTCTATTGTATCATTTAAAGTTTGTGTTTCTTTGTTAATTTTCTGTTTAGTTGATCTATCCATAGGTGTGAGTGGATATTAAAGTCTCCCACTATTATTGTGTTATTGTTAATTTCTCCTTTCATACTTGTTAGCATTTGTCTTACATACTGCGGTGCTCCCGTGTTGGGTGCATATATATTTATAATTGTTATATCTTCTTCTTGGATTGATCCTTTGATCATTATGTACTGACCTTCTTTGTCTCTTTTCACAGCCTTTGTTTTAAAGTCTATTTTATCTGATATGAGTATTGCTACTCCTGCTTTCTTTTGGTCCCTATTTGCATGGAAAATCTTTTTCCAGCCCTTCACTTTCAGTCTGTATGTGTCCCCTGTTTTGAGGTGGGTCTCTTGTAGACAACATATGTAGGAGTCTTGTTTTTGTATCCATTCAGCCAGTCTTTGTCTTTTGGTTGGGGTATTCAACCTATTTACATTTAAGGTAATTATTGATAAGTATGATCCCGTTGCCATTTACTTTATCATTTTAGGTTTGAATTTATACACCGTTTTTGTGTTTCCTGTCTGGAGAATATCCTTTAGTATTTGTTGGAGAGCTGGTTTGGTGGTGCAGAATTCTCTCAGCTTTTGCTTGTCTGAAAAGCTTTATGATTTCTCCTTCATACTTGAATGAGATCCTTGCTGGGTACAATAATCTGGGCTGTAGGTTATTTTCTTTCATCACTTTAAGTATGTCTTGCTATTCCCTCCTGGCTTGAAGAGTTTCTATTGAAAGATCAGCTGTTATCCTTATGGGAATTCCCTTGTGTGTTATTTTTTGGTTTTCCCTTGCTGCTTTTAATATTTGTTCTTTGTGTTTGATCTTTGTTAATTTGATTAATATGTGTCTTGGGGTGTTTCTCCTTGGGTTTATCCTGTTTGGGACTCTCTGGGTTTCTTGGACTTGGGTGATTATTTCCTTCCCCATTTTATGGAAGTTTTCAACTGTTATCTCCTCAAGTATTTTCTCATGGTCTTTCTTTTCGTCTTCTTCTTCTGGAACCCCTATGATTCGAATGTTGTAGCGTTTAATATTGTCCTGGAGGTCTCTGAGATTGTCCTCATTTCTTTTAATTCATTTTTCTTTTATCCTCTCTGATTCATTTATTTCTACCATTCTATCTTCTAATTCACTAATCCTATCTTCTGCCTCTGTTATTCTACTATTTGTTGCCTCCAGAGTGTTTTTAATTTCATTTATTGCATTATTCATTATATATTGACTCTTTTTTATTTCTTCTAGGTCCTTGTTAAACCTTTCTTGCATCTTCTCAGTCCTTGTCCCCAGGCTATTTATCTGTGATTCCATTTTAATTTCAAGATTTTGGATCAATTTCACTATCATTATTCGGAATTCTTTATCAGGTAGATTCCCTATCTCTTCCTCTTTTGTTTGGTTTGGTGGGCATTTATCCTGTTCCTTTATCTGCTAGGTATTCCTCTGTCTCTTCATCTTGTTTAAATTGCTGAGTTTGGGATGTCCTTTCTGTATTCTGGCAGTTTGTGGAGTTCTCTTTATTGTGGCGTTTCCTCACTGTATGTGGGTTTGTACAGGTGGCTTGTCAAGGTTTCCTGGTTAGGGAAGCTTGTATCGGTGTTCTGGTGGGTGGAGCTGTATTTCTTCTCTCTGGAGTGCAATGAAATGTCCAGTAATGAATTATGAGATGTCTATAGTTTTGGGGTGACTTTGAGCAGCCTGTATCTTGAAGCTCAGGGCTGTGTTCCTTTGTTGCTGGAGAATTTGCTTGGTATGTCTTGCCCTGGAACTTGTTGGCCCTTGTGTGGTGCTTGGTTTCAGTGTCAGTATGGAGGCATTTGATGAGCTCCTGTAAATTAATGTTCCTTGGAGTCAGGAGTTCCCTGGAGTCAGGGTTTGGACTAAAGTCTCCTGCTTCCGGTTATCAGTCTTATTTTTACAGTAGTTTCAAAACTTCTCCTTCTATACAGCACCATTGATAAAACATCTACATTAAAGATGAAAAGTTTCTCTACTGTGAGGGTCACTCAGAGAGGTTCACAGCATTACATGGAGAGGAGAAGAGGGAGGAGGGAGTTAGAGGTGACCCAAATGAGATGAGGTAGAATCAACAGTGCAGACAGTGGGCTAGCCAGTAGTCACTTCCTTATGTGCATGCCACAACTGGACCACTCAGAGATGTTCACTGAGTTATACAGAGAAGAGAAGAAGGAGGAAGTTGACAGAGGTGGTCAGAAGGATAAAAGGGGGGAATGAAAAGGAGGGAGACAGATCCAGCCAGTAATCAGTTCCCTAAGTGTTCTCCACCGTCTGGAACACACAGAAATTCACAGGGTAGAGTAGAGAGGGGTTAGGGTGGAGACACAGGCGACCTGGTGGAGAAAAAGGAGAGTCCAAAAGGAGAGAGAGCAGTCAAGCCAGTAATCTCGCTCCCTAGTGAAAAATGGGTCCTGAAGATTGGGTTCTTAAAGGAACAAAATTGGTAACAAATACATAAAAGCAAAATTAAAAATCTAGTGTAGAGTTTGGAATTTCAAAAATACGATGTTAAAGAAAAGAAGAAGGAAAAGAAAGAGAGAAAAAATGAACAAACAAAAAAAAAAAAAGGTCATAAAATTATAAAGAAAATACAGGTACAAAATTGATAACTAATACTAAAAAAGCAAAAATTAAAAATCTAGAGTAGAGTTTGGAATTTCAAAAACATAATGTTAAAAAAAAAAGAAGAAAAATAAAGAGAGAAAACAAACAAACAAAAACAAACAATGTCGCAAAATTATAAAGAAAATACAGGTACAAAATTGATATCAAATACCAAAAAGCATAGATTAAAAATCTAGAGTAGAGTTTGGAATTTCAGATATACAATGTTATATAAAAGAAGAAGAGAAAGAAACAGAGAAGAAAAAAAAAAGTCACAGAAATTATAAAAAAAATCTCTAGGTACAAAATTGATAACATATACCAAAAAAGCTAAAATTAAAAATCTAGAGTAGAGTTTGGAATTTCAAAAATACAATGTTAAAGAAAAGAAGGGGAAAAAAAAAGGTCAAAAAATTATAATATATATATATATGAAGTTTGCTGAAGAAGAAAAAAATAGGGTCTTTTTTTTTTTTTGCAAAGTAATAGGTTATAAAAGTGAAAATTAAAGGAACAATAGAGGACTTAAAATTTTTTTAATTAAAAAAAAAGAAAGAATGATCGTAAAAATAGTAAAAATATATCTAGGACTTTCTTTGGTTTTGTTCTTTGTATTGTGGGTTCAGTTCATTTTTGGCTAGTTCCTTGGTCCGACTTATATTTCTCAACATCTGTAGGCCCCTTCCTATGTAGTCCGTAGTAACCACAGGGTTTTGATCTAAATCAAAACCACTGTAGCTTCCAAGGCATTTCCCTCCGTTATAACTTCTTCTGTTTGCTGGTCTATTCAGCATCTGGTTTCCGCCCTGACACAAAGGGGATGGTGGAGGACACTTTTTTTTTTTTTTTTTAGGCTTACTTGTTCAGTCGCTGTGGGGGAGGGAGGGAGGATGCTGCAAACAAATAACATTGGTGTGCGCTCGCAGTGCCTCAGCCACACTGGGTCTGCCCCCCCCCCCCCCCGCTTACGGCGCGTGTAGCCTCCCTGCCCACACTGCTCGGGCTCTAGGTTGTTCTGCTGGGAACTATCCGAGGCTGGCCCTGGGTTGCATGCACATCCCAGGTCCAAGCTGCTCAGGTTCAGAGTTTCGGGTAGTCCTCAGAGGCGCAGACTCACTTGGGCCTGCGTTTTGTGCTCTTCCCAGGTCCGAGCAGCTCAGGTGATGAGGTGTTTGGTGAGCGCCAATGCTGCGACTTATCGCCTCCCCCCGACTCGGTTATCTGGGTGTAAAACCGGCTTACCTTCTCAGGCAGATGTTGACCGTCCATACCCCCAATGAGTTTTCGTTAGCAAAGAAGCCTGCTTACAGTTTTATAGATAATGTCTCTCTGGGGCTGCCGATTGCCCCCTTCTGGCTCTGGCTGCCTGTCACCGGAGGGGGAAGGTCTGCAGCCGGCTATCTCTGTTCAGTCCTTTGTTCCGTGAGCGGGCCTGGCGGTGTCTTAGGTTAGGGCTGGCTTTTCGCGTGGTAGATATCCCACAGTCTGCTTTGTTAGCCCAAATTATTTCACTCAGATAGCGCTCAGGGTATTCAGGCCAGATTCTTACTCTCAGCGATGCAGCCTACGCCGTGCCTCCCTGCCCAGCCCCCGCTTGCTAATGGCGGATGCAGGCATCTGTGCTGCTTCTCCGCTGGGGGAGTTACCGTAGGGCTCGCAATCTGCGAGTTTTAATTGTTTATTTATTTTTTCTCCCTGTTATGTTGCCTTCTGTGCTTCCAAAGCTCGGCACAGATTCGACAGTGAGAAGGTTTCCTGGTGTTTGGAAACTTCTCTCTTTTTAAGACTCCCTTCCCGGGATGGAACTCCATCCCTCCCTCTTTTGTCTCTTTTTTTGTCTTTAACATTTTTTCCTACCTCCTTTCGAAGAGTTGGGTTGCTTTTCTGGGTGTCTGATGTCCTCTGCCAGCATTCAGAAGTTGTTTTGTGGAATTTACTCGACGTTTAAATGCTCTTTTGATGAATTTGTGGGGGAGAAAGTGTTCTCCCCGTCCTACTCCTCCGCCATCTTGGCTCCTCCTAAGAGGCTCTTTAGTTCCTCTTCACTTTCTTCCATAAGGGTGGTGTCATCTGCATATCTGAGGTTATTGATATTTCTCCCTGCAACCTTGATTCCAGCTTGTCCTTCATCCAGCCCAGTGTTTCTCATGATGTACTCTGCATATAAGTTAAATAAGCAGCGTGACAATATACAGCCTTGACATACTCCTTTTCCTATTTGGAACGAGTCTGTTGTTCCATGTCCAGTTCTAACTGTTGGTTCCTGACCTGCATTACAGATTTCTTAAGAGTCAGGTCAGGTGGTCTGCTATTCCCATCTCTTGAGGAATTTTCCAGTTTTTTGTGATCCACACAATCAAAGGCTTTGGCTTAGTCAATATAGCCAAAGTAGATATTTTTATGGAGCTCTCTTGCTTTTTTGATGATCCAGCAGATGTTGGCAATTTGATCTGTGGTTCCTCTGCCTTACCTAAATCCAGCTTGAACATCTGAAATTTCATGGTTCACATACTATTGCAGCCTGACTTGGAGAATTTTAGCATAACTTCACTAGCTTGTGAGATGAGTGCAATTGTGCAGTAGTTTGAGCATTCTTTGGCATTGCCTTTCTTTGGGATTAGAATGATAACTGACCTTTTCCAATAAGCCTTAACTAA